>NW_012148430.1:380473-391257 GCF_000956105.1 Propithecus coquereli
GGCCTCTGCACTCCCCCAGCAGACACTACAGCCTGAGCTGCGAGGGGCTCCCCCACCACAGCAGGCCTTGCAGGTAATACCGCAGCTGCTTAGAGACTGTGGGCAGCATTGCAGTGGAAAGCGGTACCGCAGGGTCCTGCTAGCTTCTGGTCTCAGGTTGCTACAACAGAGGGCACTCTGCTCTCAGCCCCAGAGCGCCCAGTCTGCAGAGGGGCTGGCTCCACTGCAGCTGCCTCCCCATTACCCCTGCCAGGACAGGGAGGGAGCGGAACGGTGAGCCTCACACGTGCCTACACCACCACCACCACCCCCGCTCCACTGGCTGCCTCCCAGGGATGTGAGCAGAGCAGGCACCCACTGGCCCTCAGCATCTGCTGCAGACATCTTGCCATCTCGATTGAGCCACCGCTGTCACCTGAGTAGCACTTCAGCAGCTTCCACAGGCAGACCTGGACGGAGGGAGAGCCCTCGCCACTGCAGGTCCCCAGGGGGCCACAGAAAATCTCCCCAGCCCCACCAGCCATGGGTGGCCCAGCCGCTGCAGCCCAGTGAGCCGCCCCACTGCCGGCCACATTCTCATGACCTGTGCAGGCACCGACCAAAGTCCCACAACCCGGCAGGGACTGTGAAGTTCCTGCAACCCAGCTTGCCACCGGCTGCAGTCCCACAACGCACCCATTCACCCACAAAGGTCCTGCAGCCCACCCCACCACTGGTTGTAGTCCCCTGACATACCCAGGCACCCACCAAGGCTCCACGACATGGCCAGATACTGGACTAGGTCCTGCGACGTGCACAGGCACTAGCCAAGGTCATACCATTCACCCATGTGCTGGCCAAGGCCCTCCAACCCGACTGGGTGCCCACCAAAGTCCCGTGACTCCTGTAGGTGCCCACCAAGGTCCCACGACCTGCCCAGGTACCCATGAAGGTCCTGCCACCCACCCTGCTGCTGGCTGCAGTCCTGCGATATGTCCAGGTGCCTGCCAAGGTCCTGAAACATGCCCAAACACTGGCCAAGGGCACTCCACCCACCTCCATGGAGAGGGACTTCCCCAGCCCTGGCAAGAGCATCCAATAGCCTGGGGACCAACCCACCAATCCAAATGAATATCCCCCAGCACCAGCTTTGACTGTGACAACCACACTTATAAATGCACCCCATGACATAGGGAAAGGACACATTCTTTGGAATCAGATAAACGTAGTTTCACACCCAAGCTCTTTCCATGAGTAATTACGTGACTGCTATAAATGTCTTAACATCTCTGAACCTCGGCCGCCTTATCTTTCCAAAGCAAGGATAATACCCCTTAATCTCATAGAGTGGTGTTAGGATTACATTTATTAAATACTCACGAAGTTTAAGGCACTGTGCTAAGCACTGGGATGCAGAGGAGACTGGTGAGGGCCCCCTTCTCCAGGAACTAGCAATCGAGATGGGACAGAGGCTAGCGTGTACTCTGGTCTCCTGCAGCAAGGATGAGGACAGGGACAACAGTCTGATCAGGGAGTGGTCAGTACAGGGAAGGACCAGCTGAGATGTCAGAGAGGAGATAACTCTGGGGCTGTGTAGCTGAATCTTGATGGATATTGTTCAGGGGATGCATGTGATATGGAGGTGTATTGCCTGAAGGTCAGTTACGTGAGAGGGAATAAAAAATGAGAGATGGGTGAGTTCCGAGAGGACAGGGAGGACTGAGTAGGTTGGCTTGGTCTGGGAATGAGAAGTGTGTTATAATCAGAGAGGGGTGGGAAGGGAAATAGGGGCTGGGTTGGATGACCTTGTGCCCCACACCAAAGAGTAGGCACCGAAGGGGTTTAGGTAAAGAAAAAAATGTAAGGAAGATGAGCAGTGAAGGATGGATTATAGGGTGTGGGGCCTTGGGAAAGACACATAGGGGGTGTAAAGGCTGGAGGTTGTGCTGGGTCCAGTTAAGATACAGCTAAATCTTAGGGCATGAAGGGAAGGGGTCTCATAAATGCCACAAGCTGATTTTTCATTAGAAATAGGATTCAGAGAAATCAAAAACACTTAGTCCTTTTTAGAAGAAAAAAACACTAATATATTGACTAATCAAAGCAATCGGTGATAGCAATATTGTTTAAAGTATTGTTAAAGTGAATACTAGAACACTAGAAATTGAAATGACCCTCCGATCATTTATTGGAAATCACTACTTGTATGAATATTTTTAAATTCCAATTTTCTCAAGTAGTGAAAACTGTTAGTCCCTCTTGTTTGGAAGAACCCTCTGGATCTTTCTGGTTTTGCTCCTCTCTACCTCACTTTTACTGTACCACCCTCTCACCCCTTTACCCTGAGCCTGTGCCAGCCACATCTGTGTGATTGTGCGTTGGGTGCGTCTGCAGTGCCCGCTGAGTGGATCGTGGATGGCGTGTCTGTTCACTGGAAGGCGGGTATGAAATGCTTCTCCCAGCTTCAGAAGCAATACCAGCAGTATGCCGAGTGGATGACTGTGGCTCCTTCTTGGCTAGGGTCGGGGAAGTCCCTAGTTTCTAATCGTACTGCTATGCTGCGTTTTGTTCTTGTGATCCCCAAAGGAACCCATGCTTGTTTCTGAAAAGATACTTGTCTGAGATTGGACCTACGGATTCCATGAAAGCTCTTGAGTGTCTGTTTGCAGTGGAGGCCACACACTGCACGTTCCCTGGAAGTGAGGGCAGGGCCGTGTTGGGCACTTGCCCCGTACTGACCATCTGCCCAGAAGCCACTCATCCGGGCGGGGGTAGATGTAAGAGTCAATCTCACTTTCTATTGATGAGAAAGTTACCAGCTGTTTCTCCCTGCCCCATCTCTCTGGACCATCTATATGAACAGAGGAGTTATTTAGAAATAGTTTCGATTATCAACCCAGAATACCAAAAGGTTGCAAGTGGCCCACATTGAACGTGTTGCCTTATGAATCACAAAGCTGCTATACCATTTGCTCTCAGGAACTCCTGGGTCTTCTCAGTCAGGACAACATATTCCAGGGAGTTTAGGGGATGAATTTTTAGAGATAAGTGTTCCAAGTTAAGGCTGTTAGCTTTCGTGAGAGGAGATCTTGGAAATTTTGACAAAGGCTGATTTGACTAGAGATGCCTCACTTTCCCTTTTTTTAAGTGCTAAAAATCACATGTATATGTGAGAAAAGGTTGCAAGTTCTAAGAAGCTCATAAAGTCATGTATGGGACAAAAGTGACAGCTAATCCGGTACGACTGCAGTCGCCAATCCCCAGGCTGCAGACTGGTACCTGTCTGTGGCCTGTTAGGAACCAGGCTGCCCAGCAGGAGGTGAGCAGCGGGTGAGCCAGCCGAGCTTCATCTGTATTTGCAGCCGCTCCCCAGGGCTCATATCACTGCCCGAGCTCCACCTCCTGTCAGATCAGCAGCATCATTACATTCTCGTAGGAGCGTGAACCCTACTGTAAACTGCACAGGCGAGGGACCTAGCTTGTGAGCTCATCATGAGAACGTAATGCCTGATGATCGGAGGTGGAGCTGAGGCGGTGATGCTAGCGCTGGGGAGCAGCTGCAAACACAGATGATCATTGGCAGGGAGGTTTGACTGCACAACAAATGTAATGCCCTTGAATCACCCTGAAACCCCCACTCCCACCCCCAATGTCTGTGGAAAAATTGTCTTCCATGAAACGGGTCCCTGGTGCCAAAAAGGCTGGAGACCCCTGCAGTGCTTAGTGCCTTGGAGCAACTCAGAGGATCCAGTGCTTGCTGTGTTACGGTGCTTCTCGCGCCTATCTGTGGGGAAAGGGGGCACTATAGATGCGTAATGAACTCTGTTTTACACCATTCTCTCCAGCAGAACACTGTGTCGACCAGCACTTTAATAAATACACGTAATGGAACCGTTTGTCATAAGCATGCTGAAGTACGCAAAAATGCTCATATGCCTTCTGTTTCATCAAAAACTGTTTTGTTACGTGATTATTACTGTTATATTATGCTTGTGATGCTTACCAGTATTTTGGTTTTCATCTACTTAAATTAATATTCAATCGTTCAGCCTATTAGATAGTAGAAATATTAGGGAGTGGTGCTAGTTTTTTTTCTCCATATCCTCATGGCGCTTTTCACACGTACATATGTCCCAGTTCCTTCTCGTCTCTCCTCTTTTACCCACTAAGTGTTTTGCTGTCCTGTGTCAGTGCGCTTTCTGCTCAATGGGAAGTGATAAGAGCCCTTTCCAGATATTAGTACCTAGTTAAAATCCTTGCCCTTCATAACACTGAAGCGTTAGAGGGAATTTTAGAGTCGACATTCAGCTGTTATTCTGTCACTCTCCATTCGTTAACCAGACATCTACTGAGCACTTGTCTTCAAGTCATCCTGCGAGGATCGTGATAAATGCTGTTTAGAAAAGCCCAGGGTACTCCAAGAGTACAAGACAGAAGGATGAGTCTCAACCCACAAATCAGAGTGTCCTCCCAAGAATGTGACGTTTAAACTGAAACCTAAAGGGGAATTAGGAAGTGGCCAATCAGGGGACTGCAACGTGGTGTAGGTTCCCCAAGTAGAAGAGCAATGTATAGAAAAGCCTAAAATAAAAGAAGTTAAAGAGATGGAAACAGTGATCATCCGAGTTAGTAAAATTAAAAATGCACGCATGAGGTTTGACCGTCACCCGGGAGCGTTAGATTGATGTCATGTGAGGCATAACAAGGGCAGACCACACAACGACAGGGGCCCATAGGATTATAACAGCGTATTCTTACTGCGCCTCTCCCTATGCTTAGACACGCAGATACTTACCACTGCGTTCCAGTTGCCTGCAGGATTCAGGATAGTAACGTGCCACACGGGTGTGCAGCCTAGGAGCTGTAGGCTGGGCCACGTAGCTTCGGTGTACAGGAGGCCACACCACCTAGATTGGTGTCAGTGCACTCTGATGTTTGCACAGTGACGAAATCACCTAAGGACACGTTTCTCAGAACTTATCCTTGTCGTTAAGTGACTCACGGCTGTATTTAATGCTGAGAGTGAGCATTTTCCTAGCTAAACATCACGTAAAATAAATGTATGTAAATGTAATAGGGAATGCAGAATGATCACAAAATGATTTTTTATAATGTAGTTTTTGAATATCGTTCAATACCTCAAGCCTAATTAAGTTTTCAGTAAGTGTTTATTGAATTGAACCTTATCTTTTTCTTGCCAACAGAAGTAATTATCACCTGAAACTTTTGTAGCTAAGACGGCCCACGATCTCCACTTAACTACTTAGACATATCAGGAACAAGCAGAATTGTAAATTCTATTTTCACCCCTAAATAAAAGTTAAATACCATGACCCTTCCACAGCGTGCAGAAACATAAAAGAACACCCTGCCCGTCCCTTTGAATCAGTCAGTTATTTTTTTTTTCAATAAAAGAGAAATTGAGACAGGTTACTTCAAATAAGCCATTGCTACAAACTCACATCCCCCCCGGAAGGTCACCCTAACTTGCCTGCCTGTACTGACTCCTTCGGGAACTAGTCTTGCCTCTGCCCTCTCGGGTCAGGAGGGACACCTGCCCTGGCTTTTCTTTCTTCACCTTCCATCCACCCTCGCACTTTGTCCTTCTCAGATCTCCAGTTGTGCCCCACACTGCAGCTGCAGGGCTCTCCTCTCCTCTCAGTAACCCCCGGGGTCTCGCCAGCACCCTCAGCTTCAATCCAGACTTCCTCTCCCAGGGAGGCCTCCAGCTTCTCCTCACTTCCTGGAGAAGCCTCCCTTCCAGCTTCAGCCCAGGTAAATACACACTCAGTTCTGAGACCATCCTCGGTGCTTCTGTGACATTTTGTTGGTTGCATCTTTCATGGAACCTTCTCTCTTTTTTTTCCCTCCTCTGTCCTGCCTCCTGCCCCCAACACACACTGACTGTCTCTCTCTCTCTCTCTCTCATTCTCACACTCCCCCTCCCCCCACGCACTCACTTATTTCCACTCCCTCCGAGGTGTGGCCCTGATGTCTGCTTCCTTGCAGAGCCTTCCCTGGGCTCCATGCCCTTCTGGGTCGTGGGCTCTCCCAGACACGCTCAGCCTAGACTCTCCACACGAGCCGGTGACTGCTCGTCCTGGCCAGCTGCCAGCAACTTCAGGACAAGGTCTGTCCTCTGTGATTTTTGCCTCTATATTTCCAATCCTGGTTCTGTGCCAGGCACAGCCCTCGATAAATATTTTGTGTTTTGTCTTCTGTGTTTAAATAAATGATTGAATTATAGAAGGCTCTTTACTGGTGCAAGAATCAGACTGAGTTTGCATATTAGATCAGTCACTTGGACAGGAACGTGGAGGAAACAAATGGGCCCATGTGGCTTCCAGATTGAAAGTTAATGGGTTTTTCTCGGTGGATGCTTCGGAACTCTGCCTCCCACCAAACACCAGGACTTCTGGCTGGGAGGAGGCTGGTGGGCGCTCAGCGGTGCTGTCTCTGCGTTGTCTCCAAATGACTGGAATTTCACTTAGAATAAGTGACATCTGATCTCTCTGTGGTAAACAATCCATACGACTTAATCTTTTGGAAGGGTGGGATCATGAATTAAAGGAACACTTGGCACAGACTCAGAAGACTTGGGCTTACATTTAGGCTGTGTCATTTACTCTAATTGTGTGACCTTGGGTCACCCTGTAAACTCTCTGAGTCTGTTCCTTCTTTTGTAAGGAAGGACACATTTTCACATGTGCTCCCTGCCTGTCTGACAGCACGATCATGAGGATGGATACAGGTGAAAATTCTTTGCAAACTGAAGTGCTGAAAGAAAGTAAAACTTAAAATATCATAATTTGCTTAAAAAAACACGTTGACTAGATTGCTCTTTAGTCTTTATTCCCATTATTCTCTACTTTTAGTTAATATGCTTAAAAGTTCTAATCATTACTGCTCTTTAACTTTTATGGCATTATACTGTGATTATCACTTAAACAGGATCTATGTTCTAATAATACCTCATATTTGACAATAAATTTACAGACGTTGTAAGAAATGTATTTGGTATTAATATTTTGCATTCATTCGGTAAAGTCACAAATGTTTTACAAGACCTCTTGTTCCATCAAAACACCCCAGCAATAAGAGAAGGCATTGCTGGTTGGAGTACTTACAGATTACAGGTCTTTCTAAAGAAGGAAGGTACAAAGATGTTAAGAACCACAGCATGGAGTTTGATGGTCCTAGGTTTAAATCTTAGCTCTTATTTGCCTTGTAACCTTGAGCAGATTGTGTAACTTTTCTGAGTCTCATTCTTTGCATGAATTAGTTATGGGGGATAACAATGTCTACCTCACAGAATTAGTGAGAGGTAAGCAAAGCAGTCAGGGAAGCATCTAACACAGATGCTATTTGATAGCATTTTATACATAATAGAATTTTTTTCAAAATTGGAGTCAAATCCTCTCAAACCTTGCTGCTACTACTAAGTTTATGTAATATTCTAAATCCTTTGTTGTCATTTCAACAACATCTTCACCAAGTGTAGACTCTATCTCAAGATACCACTTTCTTTGGTTATAAGAGGCAGCTCCTCATCCATTCACGTTTTATCATGAAATTGCAACAATTCATCCACATCTTCAGGCTCCACTCCTAATTCTAGCTCTCTTGCAATTTCTACCCACATCTACAGTGACTTTGTACATTGAAGTCTTGAACCCCCACAAGGGGATTAGAATCAACTTCTTCAAAACTCCTGTTAATGTTGATATTTTGACCTTTTCCCATGAATCATGAATACTCTTAATGGCACCTAGAGTGATACATTCTTCCAAGAAGGTTTTCAGTTGACTTTTTCCAGATCTATCAGAGGAATTACTATCTATGATATCCACAGCCTTATGAAATGTATTTATTAAATAATAAGACTGGAAAGTTGAAATTACTACAGAATGGATATTGTGTTAGCAGGCATGAAAACAACATTAATATCCTTGTACATCTCCATCAGAGCTCTTGAGTGACCAGGTGAATTGTCAATGAGCAGTAATATTTTGAAAGCATTCTTTATTTCTGAGCAGCAGGTCTCAACAGTGGACTTAAAACATTCAGTAAACTGTGCTGTAAACAGATGTGCTATCATTCAGGTTTTGTTGTTCCATTTGTAGACCACAAACTCAGTTGATTTAGCATCATTCTCAAGGGCCCTAGGGGTTTTTGGAATTGTAAATGACCATTGGCTTCCACTTAAAGTCACCAGCTGCATCCCTAACAACAGAGTCAGCCAGTCCTTTGAAGCTTTGAAGCCAGGCATTTACTTCTCCATTCTAGCTATGAAAGTCCTAGATGCCATCTTCTTCCAATAGAAGGCTATTCCATCTACATTGAAAATCTTTTGTTTAATGTAGCCCCCTTTATCAATGATCTTTGCTAGATCTTCTGGATAACTTGCTACAACTTCTCCATCAGCACCTGCTGCTTTGCCTTGACCTTTTATGTTATGGAGATGGCGTCTTTCCTTAAACTTCATGAGCCAACCTCAGCTAGCTTCAAACTTTCCTTCTGCAGCTTCCTCACCTCTTTCAGCCTTCATAGAATTGAAGAGAGTTAGAGTCTTGCTCTGGATTAGGTTTTGGCTAAGGGAATGTTATGAGTGCTTTAATCTTCTATCCAAACCACAAAAATTTTCTCTGTATCAGCAATAAGCCTGTTGCACTTTCTTATCATTCATGTGTTCACTGCAGTACCACTTTTAATTTCCTTCAAGAACTTTTACTTTACATTCACAACTTGCCTAGTCTGGTACAAGAATCCTAGTTTTCAGCCTGTCTTGGCTTATGACATGCCTTCCTCACTAAGCTTAACCAATTCTAGCTTTTGAATAAAATTGAGGGATATATGACTTTTCCTTTCTCTTGAACACTGAGAGACAATTCTAGGGTTATCAACTGACCTAATTTCAATATAATTGAGTCACAGGAGCAGGGAGGCCAGAGGAGAGGAAGAGAGAAAACGGAATGGCCAGCTGGTCAGTGGAGCAGTCAGAACACACACAACACTTTTGAATTAAGTTTGCCTTCTTATATGGGCGTGGTTCATGGCACCCCAAAACAATGACAATATTAACGTTAAAGATTACTGGTCATATTATAGATGACCAGAGTGGATACCGTAATAACGAAAGTGTTTGAAATGTTATGAGAATTACCAAAAAGTGACACAGAAAGTGAGTGCATGCTGTTGGAAAAATTGCAGCACCGATAGACTTGCTGGACGCTGGGCTGCCAAAAACCTTCAGTTGGTAAAGAACTGCAGTACGTGTGAAGCACAATAAAGTGAAGTGCAATCAAACTAGTTATGCCTGTATTAAGAAAACGTATTATACCTTGGTTTCTAGATTATGATCATTGGAATTTGGGGGCTTTACCCCCATTGTTTAATTCTTAGAAACAATGTTCTTGTTTTCTTTGTTATTTCTTCATTATTATATTTACACTAAAAGTTTTTCTGGGGGGAGGGGGTCAAGCCAAGTTCCATTACAACCTGCTAAATTGTAGCCACATGATTTTGAGAACTTGAGTAACTTAGATTAAACAAAATTGTTTTGGAATATTGGACCATTTTAATCAAATTAATCAGTCTTTTTTTGTTGGTTATGTATGTTCTTTTTCCTTTTACCATTTTAATACTTTCCAGAGAATCAAGAAAGGCCAATTTGAGACATTTATGAGTAGTTTTTTAATTATTCCCTTTTATTTATTGAAGAAATGTAAACTGTAGGAGTATCTTAAACGTTTTGGGCTAAATGCTCTTTTATCACAGTTCTTGACCTTTTGGAAATGTTCTATCCATTGCTAAAATTGTTTAACGAAAGAAACTCTGACATTCAACCTAATAATTTTCATTAGGGTACACAATAATCACAAAGATCAAAATGTCATTCAATGGTAAAACTTCAGCTTTTATATTCCTGTTTTTATATAGCTTGTTTTTATTATTACTTACTATTGCTGAGTTGCTACGGTGTGTGTTAACAGAAGGTGCTAAATCCCTTACTGCCACCACCCTTGCCTGCTTTTAGGTGAGTTTTATTGTATTAAAAAATGATACCCTGGATCCTTCTACTGCCAGGAAACAAAGATCATTTTTATTAATGTCGCTTCTAGGATGACAATGTCAGTCATCTCTTTGAAAAATCATTTTGGAAACTAAGTTTGTTCTTCAAGAACCTTTCAAAAGTAGCTTTAAAATGGCAGGGGAATATAATAATAATAGAGTAGCTGCATTCGAGCATTTATGCAATGAAACTTAATTTAACTTTCTCTCAAACTCCATTTCAAACTTGCTTGTGTGCATGAAAATATTCTGCATAGCGTCCCCTCCCCTTCTTTTTACATTCTCTTTTCTTCAGCATAACCTCCTCTAAAGGATTCGTGCATTAGATCGCACCTCAAGTCCTATTCCCAGGCGCGGGAGGGAGCTCCGGCCCCACTGAGGGCAGCAGGCCCAGGCCTTCTGTGGGGGAGGCAGGGCAGGGTCTACCTGAGACAGGGGAGCCTGGGAATAGCTCTCGGTGCCAAATTCCACCCCCCAACCCCAAAACACATATAATGTTTTGATTTAACCTTAATGATCAAAATGTGTATCAGATGAAATACTAAAATTGAGAAATTATGGCTCTTGTAATCTTAAGAGCGATTATTGACTTAGAAAGAGTAGTTCCCAATATGCCTGGCAGTGACTTGGAGAGAGGTGGAGGGAACCAAGACCAGACCCAGCCTGTCTCCAGCTCCTTTCCCACTCAGGTGCCTCCTCCTGGTTCCCCACCTCAGGCGGCGTGGGTGCCTGTA
>NW_012148430.1:393852-395338 GCF_000956105.1 Propithecus coquereli
CAAGACCTCAAAGTTAGGAAAAAACTAAAAACATTTTATCACTTTTGAACTTTCAAGTTTAAAAAAGTACATGAAAGATGTTCAGATGTTCTTTTCTAGGTTATACTTCATGTTCTATTCCATATAAATGCAGATTTCTTATTCTCCTTGTAAAGGCCTTAGAATTTTGTTGTAGAAACGCCTCGCATAAATTAAACTTTAAATTAAATTTCATTCCATAGGAAAGTTCTGATATAGTGATGTCACAGTTTTGGCAGATTCATCTTCAGTATGAATTGTGCTTTAATATTGCAAATGCCGTAGGAAGATTTTATGTTACTTTAAATTCCAGAATAGTGGTAGGACAGCGCTAGGAACAGTGCAACTCCAATAAACAAAGAGAGCATGAGTAATCCATTAAAAGCAAAATAGAATTGTAATTCAGATCATTAATCTAGAAACTTCTGATCAGTTTTCCATCCTGGCAAATTTGCTTTTTTAAAAATCTTTTAAGAAAAACTATTCACACAGTGATATTTTCAAAGCTAGCTTTGAGATTATGATTGTGGATGGAAAGAATTCATGGACTTCATTAGTGAAATTACGTTACTTGTATAGATGAAAAACACGTCAGCTATAAAGTTCTGTCAAGGTACCATTGACCTGGGTGCTAATAATGTGTTAATTTCCATCAGGGAGACAGCAAATTATGGCGACTGGGCAGCAGGTAGGATTTAGCTATTTTTCATTAGCACTTGGACTTTGATAAAGGGGAATAGAAAAGAGCTGCTTGACCTTTCAGTGCTTAAATTATTAAAGAGCAAATAGATTTGAGGTCTGGATGCTTGCAAATCTAATTTGTCTTGTGGAGGAAGGATGAAAAGACATTTTGGGTTTGAAATTGCTCTAGTCAACTTAGTTCTTCCTTTAATATATCGGGAGATGAGTAGATGGTAGCCATTTAAAAAGCAATATGTCTGGAGTAGAGTGTATAATATAACCAACACCAGCTGGCTGTAAGGGAGGCCCATCAAATGACCATTGAATTCGCAAATTTTCACCTAGTCCTCCTAAAATTGCCCCTCCTTATTGGAAAAAATTATTTTTTAACCCGTATTCACTTAGATGGTATTTATATTACAATACAAAATTTTGTTTCATTGGGAATGTAAAACATTGTACTGTTCGAGGTGAAGTAGGGCAGTGCCTGGCACCTAGTAGGAACTCAAAACAGTATTTATTGAATTAATAGCCCGGTGAACACACTCACACATCATACATGAGCAAGGCTGGGGGAAAGAAAAATGGGAAGTGAGAGATGGAGGGGATGGTCTTAGAGAAAACAGAGATGCGTCTTTTAATTCCCTCAGGTTCCATTATTTAATTGTGGGTTATTCAGGATAAACTTAAAATCTAACCAGCATTCTCTTATCACAAAATCTTTGTATTGGTAAATTTGTCCACTTTTAGCTCTTGGTTATTTGGGAAATAAATACAAAATAAACAA
>NW_012148430.1:395388-397641 GCF_000956105.1 Propithecus coquereli
CAATGAAACTTAATTTAACTTTCTCTCAAACTCCATTTCAAACTTGCTTGTGTGCATGAAAATATTCTGCATAGCGTCCCCTCCCCTTCTTTTTACATTCTCTTTTCTTCAGCATAACCTCCTCTAAAGGATTCGTGCATTAGATCGCACCTCAAGTCCTATTCCCAGGCGCGGGAGGGAGCTCCGGCCCCACCGAGGGCAGCAGGCCCAGGCCTTCTGTGGGGGAGGCAGGGCAGGGTCTACCTGAGACAGGGGAGCCTGGGAATAGCTCTCGGTGCCAAATTCCACCCCCCAACCCCAAAACACATATAATGTTTTGATTTAACCTTAATGATCAAAATGTGTATCAGATGAAATACTAAAATTGAGAAATTATGGCTCTTGTAATCTTAAGAGCGATTATTGACTTAGAAAGAGTAGTTCCCAATATGCCTGGCAGTGACTTGGAGAGAGGTGGAGGGAACCAAGACCAGACCCAGCCTGTCTCCAGCTCCTTTCCCACTCAGGTGCCTCCTCCTGGTTCCCCACCTCAGGCGGCGTGGGCGCCTGTAGGAGTCAAGACCACCAACCCTGCTTCTCACACCTACGGTGTAGTTCTGCTAGGAGCCAGGCAGTGCGGGAATTGAGTGAGGAAAACGCTGCCACTGTTGGGTGGCTCTTGGGGCAACTCCGGGAACTCTCAGGACAGGAATCTGAGGTAGGGCCCGGCTCCTTACCTTCCACGTCTGTGCTACTGATGAAGGGTTCTCGCAGGTGGCTGGAGTGAATGGAGAAGACACTGGGAATCTAAAGACAATGGCTTTTCTGTTTGTTGCTGTTACAGTATTTTTAATTTGAAGAGAATGTTGGTGATTGTACTTGTTACCAGAACAGTCGTCAGGTATTATCAGCAGGTGAGAATGTTTGGGCACTAGGTTCGGGCCAGATGCCTTCAATGTAGTTGATGCTACAAGAGGTTTGATGTAGGGATTGACACTCCCCTGGGTCCTATAACTTTGTACTTTGTGCAAACCCTTGTCAGATCCTTGTCACGGTGGTTCTTTGTTGGTGTGACCTATTTCCAACACCCTGAGACTGGGCTTTCCAAGGACAGGGATAGTCTGTGCCTAATTCCTCTTTTTATTCTTCTCCTGTGCCTGGCACAGGCCTGGTACACGATGAATATTGTGGAAAGAAAGGATGGAGGACGCATGAATGAAATAATTTGCTTCTCATTTGTTGATGTCGTAACTTGCCTGATCTTGTACTGGGAGTCATGAAATTTTAGAGCTTGGAAGGACCTTAGTGGTCAGTTGGTGATTTAGGGGCAAAGCTGGAGCCAGTATTCTAGAGATGGCACCTCCCATGTGAAGGCTTTCTCCACAGCACCCCTGTGGGTGCCCCTGCCTCCCTTGGATAGTCACATTTCTATTCACCTGTTCCCCAGCTCTAAAACTTTCTGGGACTGAGAAATTCTGAACTGGGTATAATACAGATGCATGAGAATGAAGATATTTGGTATGGCTTTGAAAGTATTCTATTAATATTTCTATTTTTATTTCAATCACTAGGGTTATTTAAGAGAACATAATTTCATAATAGTAACTGACCTTGAATTATAATTTTTGTTGTCATGTGTTTGTTTTGAAATTGTAAAGATTAAATTATGATAAACTTAGGTGAAATAGGAAATGTAAAGGAAAATATCTTCCGTTGTCAAAAAGAGGAGAAATCACTCTTAAAGATGTTCCATCTAGGACTAATTTACTCGAAATGTGGTGCCTGTTGTGAAGATTAATGACAGGTGGCCTTTTACGGAGCTTCTCAGCCTGAGTCTAATGTTCTAGTTCTTTTTATTATCCCAAACCTCCATAACTAAAGAATTTTTTTCACCCTGCCCTTTGTTCACAATATGGAACTGTAATTGAGTTCGTATTTCTCACCCAACCTTTCAGCTGTAATTAATATTTTATTATATCAGATTTTATCACTAACTAGCAGAGCAGCAGGGTAGTGAACTGTGTGCTCGCGCATGCTCACGGATGCGCACGCACAGAGCAGTAGCAATGGGTGCCAGGCAAGCTCCTTGTAATGAGTTATGGCTGAGAGAACATAAAAAATGCCGTGTGCCCCGCAAATATTCCACAGCAATTTATGGCCAATCTTATCTAGATCAGAGCAGGACAAAGAGAAATTAAGGTTGCTAACATAGAATATTCAGCCCTACGGATCTGTTTATGCTGTGTATTGTGTTGTCTAGGTAGTTACCAGTTA
>NW_012148430.1:401721-406974 GCF_000956105.1 Propithecus coquereli
CATGAATTTCTCAAAAAAGTAAGAAAATGTATTAACAAAAGTTGCTGTTGAATGCTGTTATTCTGTGACTGTTACAGATTTGATTTTTATATACATTATCAACTTACACATATTGTACAGTAGATGTTCCTGGTATAGGATAATGCTTTCAATTTGTAAATGCAAGAAAAATGTGTCCATATTTATCATTGCTCATGTGTATTAATATAATGTACGCATAAGAATTTTTATATCATACTTAGGTTTTTAAATCACCACATCTTTGTGTTTGTAGCTGTAAGAAGTTAGGGAGAAGGGGAGAGAAATCAAAGTCCACTTTACCTCTTTGTGTGTTTGTGTCCTTGCTCTGGATTCCTTCCTAAATACTTTCTCTTGGGTTGGATCTATTGTGCAGGGAGAATTCTACCAGATTTGGTGGAGCATTTCACATGACGAGACCCAACAGAAAGTCTCTGATATTAGGAGGTAAAAGTTGTATTTTTTTTTTTTAAGTTGACGTCACTGGTCAAAATTCACTTCATCATTACCCTGTAGACCTGCTGGCTACCTACGTGTCTACTGGCTACCTTCCTGGCTACTGAAGAATCACTGATATTCTAAAACAATTGACCTTTATTTAGACAGAGTTACCAGCTGAAAGGTGGCACACGTTTCATTACTGTAGTAGAGTGTGCTACGTGGTCGCCCTCACAGAGACGGATGGTCTCACTGAGTGCAGACTCAGAGTACACACACGTGCGAGTGTAAAGAGGGACCCTGTGGCGCCCCCAGGAGGTGGGGTGGCAGCACCCCTCTGCTGTGATTTCTTCTTGGCATTGATTGATGGGTACCTGTACTGAGCAACTCTTGGATTATTCCAGTGTTGTTTCAGGGAAATCAGGGTTACTTTCCTGGTACAGTAAGAAAAAGATAGCCCTCCCTGCCAGATGGACTTTCAATCTAATCCGGATTCAGTTTTTAAAATAGTTTTTCTCAGCATTAGAAACTGTTTTTTCAACAAAACGGCGTGAAACATTTATCATTCTAGCAAACGTAAATATCTTAATTTTCTAAAAGTCTGTCGGGTCAGGGTTTCTCTCATTGTCCTAAGTTTGCTTCAGAATTCAGAGACATAGGAAGAGGGTGGCAGTGCCAGAGGCCAGCCTCTCGGGGGGACATCATCCTTGAGAGCATCTTCAGAGGCACCCCTGCCCACCCCACCTTTACGAGGGATTCTTGGGGCCTTGCTCACATAACCCCAAGGCCTTGGCTTTTGAAGTTCAAATTCCTTGTCTCTGTTTTTCTTATACTGTCTCTTTCTACTGACCAAGTATGGAGAAGGGCAAAGGAATATTAGACATATGGGAAGATAAACCTGAACTAGTATGAATCACTACACAATGTGTTTTGTGAATTGTTAAAACTTCACATGCATTCATACAGATGTCACTGAAGAGAATAATACATCGCTTTTTAAAATAAACTTATAGTTAATATCATTTCATTTAATTTAGTTTATCAGGTAAACTGACTTAATTGTAAAATCATCTGTAATATGTGAGAAAAATATTATTTTGGTGTGCTCACATAATCAGAGGTTATCATATAAAAATTTTTTTAATTAGGGTGAATTTTGTTTTTCTCCATAAATTGTTTTATTTTGTGTGGGCGAGTTCTGAGGAAGAACTTAAGCACCTTCTCTCTCTCATTAAGCAAGTGTCGAGCGAGGGTCTGTTATATACCAAACACCTGTTGTTGACTGTGTCCCGTGTGTTCTTTATTTTTAACATCCTGTGAGTCCATGCAGTTAATGCCAGAGGGGATCAGCTCAGTTATCACAAACTATCATTGATGATACTCTTTTTTGTTTCTAGTGTCTATCAAATAGTTGTTGAGGAAGAACGTCCTCGAAGAACCAAAAAGACAACAGAAATCTTAAAGTGCTACCCAGTACCGATTCACTTCCAGAATGCGTCCATCCTGAACTCGCAGTACTACTTTGCTGCGGAATTTCCAGCAGACAGCCTCCAAGCTGCAAAGCCTTTTACTATTGGTGATAATAAGACATACAGTGGATACTGGAACACTCCCCTCCTCCCCCATAAAAGCTACAGAATTTATTTCCAAGCTGCTAGTAGAGCCAATGGGGTAAGTTTTTTAGATGGCTGTTTACTTAGGCTATTTTTGGGTTGTTAATGTGAACATAGATTAAGTAAAATAGTAGTAAAAAATGAAATCATGCTTTTGTGTATTTTTACTTATAAACAAATGTGGGTTTTTTTCTTCCTAAAATTATTTTCATCCAGAGACTATTCATCTTTTTTCTTTCTTTTTTGGTTAGAAGAGTATATCATCATCATGAGAGGTTTTATTTTCAATTCTTTCTTCTTGCCAAGAGTTGGCTAGTAATTCTTCTTAGCTTACTATTTTACAGGAAAATAGTATAGCCACAGCACACACATTCAGCTCATCTACAATTTCGTGAGATTCACAGCATCTATCTTTTCAGCACATTCTGTCCCATTTGCTTAGTTCCATGAGAGTTTATGCTTCCTATAGCTGTGACTAAATTAGGTATCTTTTTTCTAAGTGAAAACAGCTTTAGAAAGATGAGATGGAAACAAAATAAAAACTGTCATTGAGTCATCTCTGAATTTCTTTCCCTCTCCTATTCAGACCAATCCAGAACTCTGATGGGGTTTTAAAGTCTCCCTAGACAGAAGGAAATGTTTTCCAGATACCATGGTGGCTTCCCTCCTCCACAGCTTAAGTTTCGGTATCACAGTAGACTTGACTTTTGCCAGTGAAGAGGGCAAGATCTCAGATGCAGAGTTGTTCTGCTCCAACACTGTTTGCACAGGGGCAAGTACAGGGCTAGAGGAGGTCTGGGGCCACCAGGCAGAGACATTTTGTGTGTAACTCCCGGCTCATTATCTGGTCCGGAAGTGCCCGGCCCCTCAAGCACTGGAGCCAAAAAATGTATCTTAGTGTTGTTCAAAGAGTAATCACTCTGTGATTAAAGCCACACTTGGGACAGTGCCTCTTTCCTAATCAGTGTTATTTAAATAGAACTATAGATATTTCTGTTTGTTTTAAATAAAACATGAATAACGATTTTTTCCCTCTTTTTGTTTGACACAGGAAACCAAAATAGACTGTGTCCGAGTGGCCACAAAAGGTAGGTTGACATTGTGGGATCCTCTCCTAGATTTATGTCCCTTGACATTTATTTTAGACTGTGTTTCAAAACTTCTTGAAATGCAACCTCACTGAAATAAGTATGTATTTGTATATTTATATATAAATAAAATATTTAATAATTAAATGTATGCATGTATAATTAGGGTCATAGGGCAGTTAGCATTGACCAACTGTATTTCATGTAGATACTTCTTAAAATAAGAAGCCATATTGCTGTGTTCCGAACAGTTTTCAATGGTTATCTTTTTCAAAATTATTTTAAGATAAAATTAATTTTTATATGATCTCAGTACTCATTTTTAAAATTATAGTACCATACCTGATAGTCCTATAGCAAGTAAATATTCACATACGAATGAGTAAAATCTTGCCTGCTGTTTCTAAGTGGTGATCCTAGTTATAATAGCAGTACGAAGTGGAGTCTATGTGGGCTTTTTTCACTGATGATGCGTGGCTCTCTGAACCCAGTAACCAGGTGATGTTATGTGGAACTTCTATTTCCCGGGCCTGGTTAAAATCCTGAGGAAATGTGATTAAGGATGAGCCGTAGAAGTGGGTAGGGTGAGTCACCATGAGCTCCCCACACAGCACCTCCTGAAGAAGAAAGTGCAGATGTGTGTTTGTGAACACGAGCCCAAATATCTTGTCAACCTTACAGTGTTGTTTTAGCCGTCACATATGGAAGCGTATGAGGAAACACTCTGAGATATTTAAAATGCTGTATTAAAATGAGGCATTATAAATTAACACTTGAAGTTAAACACCCTCTTTCAGACCATGAGCATAACCATGAGTACAATGGGAAGTTCTGCGTGATTTAGTTTTCAAATGATGGTGAAAGGCATCATTGGGTCTGTGGCACGAGATTGCATCAGGTCATACTTGATGAGTTCTGTTGGATAAAAATATCTTTTTCTTGCTGTTATTTAAGTTTCAGGTGACATACTATACTTTGAATATAACATGAATGTGTATGTGCATTTTCAGAGTTCTCCTTGAATTCTTCATGAAGATACATGACTTTTTTATTTATGCTTAGCTCAACAAACGTCTCTTGGTTGCATGTTTTGTGCCAGGCATTGTGTGAGGTACTCACCTCATTTGTATTTTGTTTGTCCTCATGGGCTTATAGTTCTATTTCCAAGAATATGTTTATATTGATTTTGAAACATTCAATTTTTCATGTCATATTGTACCTGATTAAGTGCCTTTATTTATAGGAATAAATTAATAGTAAATGAAATTAGAGCAGTTTTATATATTTCCTAAACTGCCATATGCTATCAGCTATTAATTATCACAGTATTATGAAGCCCTTGAACCAGATGTTTATTTCATGCTTTTAGATCTCCATGTTATTGTCCATATTCAAGAACAAGAATTTCAAAATAATTGCTTTATTACATTCCAGTTACCCTTAAAGTCTGAAAAAAGTAAATCTAGTTTGAGCGTGTCTAATTTATAATGCCTTATGTTTAACATCACAGCTGGACGTTTTGAAATCACTTTTCATACATATGTTCTCATTATTTCTTCACCACTACTGTGAAAAAGGACATAGGTACTACTGCTGCTCTTATTTTTAAGGTGAGGAAAATGCATACTTTTAGAGATGAATTGACTTACCAAGGTCACTCAGCTAACAATCTGTGGGTCAAGGCTTGATCCCACACATTTGGACTCCTATGTCTAGTGTTTCTTTCACTGTATTTCATGGCTTTTCACCCAACAGAAACCCTGGCCACTACAGTGTTGTGTAGTATAAGCATGTGACCTCCCCCATTAGAACTGAGTCACTGCCCAGTTTACTGTGAAAACAGCGAAGTATCTGTCATCATGCTCATTTACATTGTTAAATAATTATATAAATAACACACTAGTAAATGTGGAAACCTGACAAGTTTGCTGTTTTCACAGTAGATTGAATTAGATAGTGATTTGGATCATTTTCTTCCATCAGCTAAATTTCATCAATATTGTAATTTGGTTTTCAATTCACTAAAGGATGATTAGGCAATCAGATGACCTAATTGACTAAATATCCCCCACTCATATTTTCTGAGTCATTTGCAG
>NW_012148430.1:407024-409611 GCF_000956105.1 Propithecus coquereli
TTAAATTTTAGTAAAACACAGCATAGTTGTGAACTTCATTGTGTTCCTGCCCACTAGCACATATGTGTTAATATGCCCCCAAATGAAATGGAAATAACTTCTGGGTTATAATGTGCTTTCAGAAATACATGCTTCATGGCCGCCTTCATTCTGCCATGCGACACAAAAATGACTAAATCATAGCCCTCCTCCTCCATGAGCTCAGAGGACTTTTGAAAATAATGATAAAAGGACACAAATTACTATAAGTCTTCAATGAAAACAAGTTTTTGTGAGTTTGGAGCAGAGTACTAGTACATGAAAACGAGAGAACAAACTGTCAGCCCCTGAGAGAGGGTCACTGAGGGTCTCGGGGCTTTGCAACGTGGAGATCTGCTGGGAGTGACCCAGAGTCCGTTGCACTGGGGAGAGCCACATTTGAGTAGCCACCCTGGGTCCAGGCCAGGGGGAAGGAGCAGAGGCAAAGGTGTTTGTGGCAGGAGGATCCATGATCTTGGGACTTGGAAAGCCCAGAAGCAGCCGTACTGCTTTTTTATCTAGCTGGGTTAGAATTAGGAGGGAGCTCCTTGCGGATTGAGGGAGGTGGGAAGATCATGGTGCTCGGAGGACCGCAGCCAAGTACTGGAGTCACTGCGGAGCCCAGGAGAGTGTGTTCCCTGGAAGTCATTAAGCACTCGGATACAGATGGCTGAGGGAATTGAGGTCAGAGGTAACGTTGCCATCTATGGCTCCCTTGATGAGATAAAAGAGAGAGAATCTTTACACAGTACTCAAAATAAACTGTGAAAAGTAGATGGCGGCTGGCTTGTGTGTTGGTTGTGTCTGCAGGAACAAGTGACAATTCCCCTCAGGGCAGACGGGTCCCATCTGTGCCTTAACTGGGACTTGTTGGCAAGAGCGCCAGCACCGCCTGGTCCCACGGTGAGGAGAGCCAGCTGTGCCGTGACACCACAGTTTAATGTGGGGCTTCGCCAATGCCCAGGTAGAGTGGCACTTCACCTCTAGGCCTCAGGCTCCACGTTAGGAAAATGAGAAAAATAAAACCTGCATGTGCTAGACACCTGGGCTGGTGCTTCCTGTGTGGAATAATTTCTGCCACTTTTTTTTCTTCATTTGTGTCTTTATTTTTCTGCTGTGTCTAGTATTGGCTTTCCTACAAGTTGTTTTTAAATTGAAACTTTGAAAATCATGTCATATAGCAAATGAAGTGGAAAAGCTGACTGTTTGAAGGAAGCCGATGTTAAAAGTTGTTTTATTAAATTACTTTGCAAAGCAAGTAATTATTTTTACAGTTTATCCTTTTTTGGGAGAGCTGTTCCTGTATGTTGAATAAGAATACTAGATGTGTAAAATACACGTTCGAGATCCATATAATTCTTTCATTTCATAGGAAGAAATAAGACCCAAAGGATATAATTTAAAACCAATTCTGTTAGCAGAATTTGGTCAGACTTCTTCCACAGCTGTCACTGGGGTTGTGCTACAGAGCAGGGAACGTTCAGTCTCCTGCTTTCACCCGGACCCTTTACTCTTGCCGTTGTATGACCTGATACGCAGCTTAGTATTTGCTGCGTATCAAGCTACTCCAAAACGAGGTTTAAAACAACCTCTGCATTTTGCCATAATTCCGTGCACCAGCAAAGGGTGGGCGGGGCAGCTCCTGCTTGGAGTCTCTCAGGCAGCGGCCACTGAAGGCTCAGCGGCATGGCCTTCCCAGACAGCCCGGCCGCCTGGCTGCTGTGATGCTGCCTGCGGGCCGGGAGCTCTGCGGGACTGTCCCTACAAGCGGCCTCTCCAGTGCAGCAGGTTCAGGGTCACCGGACCCCTTACTTGGTGGTTGACTTCTCCAGGAGCAAACTTCCCAAGAAGGTGGAAGATGGAGGTACCAGGTGCCCCTTCCGCTACATTCCACTGGTTGCATTTGAATCACTAAAGATGGCCAGCCCACCTCTCGAAGTGTCAGAGACTGGGCAGATACATTTTTTTAATGAAATAATTTTATTAAATGACAAAAAGTACTTATCCCTACATGAAATCAAAGTGGTAAAGTCAGCAACACACTAAGATAGTTTTTTATAAATCAGTAGCATTTTACATAGAAAAGTTTATATATTCTAACCGGAATCATGAATTTCTCAAAAAAGTAAGAAAATGTATTAACAAAAGTTGCTGTTGAATGCTGTTATTCTGTGACTGTTACAGATTTGATTTTTATATACGTTATCAACTTACACATATTGTACAGTAGATGTTCCTGGTATAGGATAATGCTTTCAATTTGTAAATGCAAGAAAATGTCCATATTTATCATTGCTCATGTGTATTAATATAATGTACACATAAGAATTTTTATATCATACTTAGGTTTTTAAATCACCACATCTTTGTGTTTGTAGCTGTAAGATGTTAGGGAGAAGGGGAGAGAAATCAAAGTCCACTTTACCTCTTTGTGTGTTTGTGTCCTTGCTCTGGATTCCTTCCTAAATACTTTTTCTTGGGTTGGATCTATTGTGCAGGGAGAATTCTACCAGATTTGGTGGAGCATTTCACATGACGAGACCCAACAGAAAGTCTCTGATATTAGGAG
>NW_012148430.1:419576-421310 GCF_000956105.1 Propithecus coquereli
TTCTGATACAATTTCTCACTATATTCACAAATTTGAACATTTCTTTTTTAATCACAAGGCTCTTTGAGAAGTTTCTCCAGACTGTTTTTCTTCTGTTCACTGTTTTGTTCCAAGAAATACCATCCTTTCTAGGCTATAATGCTACAGAATGAAAGGGCGCTGATAAAAGAACTGAAAAGAATGTCTGTTGAAAAGTAAGCGAATGAAGATTGCTTTTAATTACTCATATTCAATACATGCGAAAACATGTTATATAGCAAGACAATCATATATGCTAATCTGCTATTATTTAGGCTATTGATTTAGAAATAGGAACATATGTATCATTCATCATTTTATAGGGAAAGTATTTTTCTTCTTATTTTGTCTTTATAATGTACATGAGTATATTAAGTTCCCCTGAGAAATTTCTAAAGAATTCCTAAAGAAAAGAAACCTGAAAAACTATATGCTTCCCATATTTATTTGACTCAAAGTCAGTTTTAAAGGAATACTAGAGTCATGCAAAACACAGTTTGGTAAAAGCTGGTTCAGCAAGTTCTAGAAGATCCCACTACACGCAAGTGAAATGCACGTTTAGAAGTCTGAGCCACTTGCTGCGCTATTTACTCTTCAGGCAGACCTCCGTACTTAAAAAGGAGCCTAAATTTATCAGCACTAGATATTTTCATCAAAATATAGGATTAGAATTTACTTTATTTTCATCAATTGGAATTGACTTTGTTTTACCAAATTTAGTGATATCTCTTTTATAATGCATTCTTGTTGATATTTTAAGGTAAAGGTCAACAAACTTTTTATGTTAATGGCCAGATAATATTTTAGGCTTTGTGGGCCATTCTGTTACAAGTACTCAGCTCTGCCATTGCTGGGCAAGAGCAGCCATAAGCAATACATAAACAATTGAGCATGGCCATGTTTCAATAAAACTTTATTTGCAAAAGCAGGTGGTGGGCCTACTAGCCCGTTTTAGGGTAATTTGTAACATAATCAAGTTTTTTTCCTTGTAACTAAAAATAATAGTCACAAGTTAAACATTTTACAAAGAAGAACATAGAGATCATATAAAAATCCTTTCTGATATTTATAATGTATTTTTACACGATAGTCTTAGCCTATGATTGTGGTTTGAATTTCTTTGTATTTGTGCATACATGGCTGCCCAACATAGCTATTTTCAAATAACATTTTGTTCACTGTGTTTAGCTTTTTGGATGTCAGATAGGTGCTCTGTTTTTCTATAAAACAGTATCATTTTTCTCAAAAGTAAAGAATGTCATATTTTCCTTTAGGTAATGCAGAACCGCACAGAAATATTGGTTGAACAACAGTAGTCTATGACCAAGCAAAAATGTTAGGTATATAAACCTTGGGAATTGGTACCAACTTTGTAACAAGTCTTAGAAATAACATTTTACTGTGTACAACTTACTGTATCAGTATACAAAATTGCATAAAATGTCATATCAAGGAATTATCTTTGTAATGCATTGGGAGGTCTCCATTCTCTGATCAAACTGTTAGTTTTTAATCTGACTTAACAAAACTAGAATATTTTCATTAATAATGTGTGAGAGACTGTTACACCATTTTTAACTCAGTTGCTGCAGTTATCTAGTTGTAAGCGGCACTGTTTGAATGGTACAAAGGGATATTTCAAAATATTATGCAGCAGCAGTTTTGGATTTAATTGTCTGCAGATGGTAGATGATCTATTTTCCTTACTCGCTGCCA
>NW_012148430.1:422810-424713 GCF_000956105.1 Propithecus coquereli
GCAAGTCAAATGCATTGAATAATTTTAGGAAAGTTTAGAAAAATTGAGTATCTTCGAGTCATGGAGTTGAACCATGTGCTTCTTTATTCCAAGAGAAATTAGCTTTTTCTCTCTTACTGCCTCTAAAGGTGTATGGACAGCTCTATAAATTCATGTAGGAAAAAAGTCCAGTAAGTTACTCCAGATGGAAGGTGAGTAGTTAGTGAACCCCAGAAGACAAACTTTTTGTCCTGCAACCAAAGCAGTTCATTGTCAGGATTTCTAGCATAGTTATTATACGTGGACAGAACTAAAAATTCTGGTTTAAGAAGGACCTGCATGTAGTTTAGGTATGATTAAAGTCAAGAAAGAAACACACAACTGCTTTTCATATAATTTCCACTCCAGCAATTGTTTTTTGTGTGTGAAACTAGGGAATGTTCCCTAACATTTAAGAAAATGGTAAAGCTTAACTCATGGTAAGAAATCATAAATGTTTAAGTTGTTCTGTGAGCTTATTGTTTCGGAAAATAAAGCAGTTGAGACTCAGGATAATTATAGATTGATTTTATAATGTAAAGAAATTTGGAATAATTCTATTTCTTTCTCTACTGTAATTCTATACATATTTTTAATTCTCTATTTCAGGACCTACAGGCTATAAATTTACTGACACTTCTGTTTCCCTTGCTATCAAATTTCTTTTAAGCATATTTCTTTTACTGCTTGAAGTTCTACTTGTTACTCTTCCTTATCCTGAACTTGTGAAGTTCCCAGTGAAACTATAGTACTTGAGGACGGGCCTGCATGCGGCACTCTGTATAGGGTTAGGGGCCCGTCTTGAAGGTTGCAGGGGCTCATCCAGCAAGTCTGACCACCCATTATATCTGAGCTGGCACCAGACTTGTCCCCAAATCATTGAAAATAGGTTGGCCCCACCATCATTAAATGAGTACTTACGGGAAATAGAGTGAAACAGTCCCTTTCTCAGGCTTTACCTATAATCCACTAACGTCAAGTGAAGCACGTTGTTTACTAGCAATGAAGCCAGCAAAGCTTCTGAATGTAGCTTTCTCGGTAAAGCTTGCGTGATCAAGAAGGTACCTCATAAAGCAGGCTCCTCCGTAAGGCTTTCAGACCCAGTGTGTGGGTACTTTGGAGCGGGTCTGTGAAGGACAGACACAGCGGCAGTGTATGGCTGCCGTTCCTCTAAAAGGCTGCAGGTGATCTACCTCATTTGCTTTGGTTTATTAGGGATTAAAATGATGGAGTGTCAGAATAAGCCTCAAAAACCAGTAAAAAACCTACTCTTGTTCTTTCTTTGGTATTTACCACTGGTTTTAATGATGGTTAATCTTACCCAGATAAATTCACACTCAAGTAATATTTCTTTTGCATTTTCCATTTGCATCAGCCATCAATTTTGATAGCAGTAACAGTCTTTTTTAAGAGATTTATTCATGAGTCAGACTGCCAGCCTGAGACTTAATTCATTCAATCATTGATTTGACATTTATTGAGCACCTTCTGTGTGCCAGGTATGGATCTACTAACTCTCATAAAGAGTTTGACTTTGTATGGTTGCCCAGACGTCTTGGCATCCGGTATATTTGCATTAGTAACCTCAGAAGCTACATATACACCTACTCGTATGATTGAAAAATTATTATTATACTTGTCATTTAGCAAAGCTAAGAAAAGACAGTGGTTTTATAACTGATGGGAACAAAAGGACATGCATTTCAGAACCTTTCTCGTCATGTTGGACAGCTTAGGCAATGGTCAGAGGGACAGCTCGGAACATTCTACATCTGTGACCCGTTGAACAGTTGTAGTTTTGTTTAATAGCTCGATCCTGTTCCTTCCAGAAGCCAACAGGAAATACAGGAGGGATATATTCTGAAATGCCTTTAGCTCTTTGTTT
>NW_012148430.1:425228-435016 GCF_000956105.1 Propithecus coquereli
CTTAGATACTTTGACCTCAATCAACAGTAAGAAATACATCATCACCCAGTACTGTCTACACACATATACATACTCGTAAGTTTAACTAGAGCAAAAGCTTTAGAAACCGTACTGCCAACACTTCTCACTACGTAAGACGCCCTCTGATTTTTTTCTAGCCTTCTGATTTCAAGATTGTTATTTCTTAAGCACCAAAAGAGGCAAGAAAAGCTTCATCTTTTGTGCTGCGCTCCTTTTAATAAAAGGATTTGTTCTGTAAAATTTGGATGCAGTCAGAAGGCCACAGTCAAGGACCCAGAAGGCCACATGTGGCCCCAAGGCCCCAGGTTCACCACCACTTTGCTAAAAATCTACCTAGATTTAGGGGACAGCAAGAGGAAGCAGAATGTCTGATTGGAATAAAGTTTCTCTCTACCTCAGAACTCCTACTCTAAAGAGTGCACACAGAGCAAGTTCTAGAAAATGGAAATGCTCCTAGTCTTTACTTTCTTCCTTTTATTTTGTGATTCATTGTTCATAATATAGAGCTGCTTTGGGAAGAAAATGCAAAGCTATACATATTAGAAATTTCTCTTTAAGAATTTTTTGTTTTATAAATATGTCTAGGCTATTTATTTTATGTTCAGATATTTCTGTTTATGATTTAATAACCCAGCCAACTCTTAGATGCTGTGGAGAATGGTATATATATTTTTAATTCAGGAGCCTTTTCCATTGCAAATAAAACAAACCAATGGTTTTTCAACTCACTAGCAAAAGCATAAAGCAGCTTTGTCTGTCTGTCTTGTTCCCAGTGCATCCCATGCAGCAGGCACCCAGCAGGTGTTTCAAATTATTTGCCCAGTGACTGACTGAATAACAGTTGATGATCTTTCTTGCTAAATTTATTCCTAGGTATTTCAAGCATTTATCACTTTTGTGAGTAAGTTTTGAACAGATTTTGATTGAGGGCGGGAATCTTTTGAAATTGGTTTATTTTGCCACCTTTTGACGGATTTTATGTTACTTAGTTGCAATATGTCTCTTCTTTATGGTGTATTTTTTTTAATTCAATAGCCCCTTCCATTGCAAATAAAACAAACCAATGGCTTTTCAACCATTTACAAAAGCATGATTTTAATCAGCCATTTCTTTTAGCAAGAGACATAAGGTTTAATTTAAATGTTTTTAGAGAATGGCCCACCCACTTACACCAACATCGTCTATTTTACTCCCACTCCTCACACTGTGTCTGTTCTCTTCTCTGCCTCCCACCTGTCTGATCCAATATTCTTCGTGTGCAAAAACCATGGCAGGGCTAAGATGCAGGTAGATAATGTTTGTCTTTCTGTGGACCCAAGTTTCTGTTTGTAAGATGAAGACATAACTGAAATCAGACCTTAGCCACATTGAGTAGCTGGGAGGGTTGGATGTGGCTTGAAGATTGTGGGATTGTTCATTGAACTTTAACTCAGTTAGTAGCAGGAACAGCAGATGCAAAGGTCCTGTGGTAGAAGGAAACCTGGCCAAATATGAAGAATTGCAAAACAGTCATCATGGCTAGAGAGCAAGAAGGATGTGTGAGTGATCAGTGAGGTTGTACAGGCAGACAGAGGCTGACTTTGACCTTGTAAGTTACATTAAGGACTTTGGTCTTGATCCCAGGAGCAATTGGAAGCAGTTGCGGTGTTTTCAGAAGCCGCAGACAGGATCAGGTTTGCACTGTACTCCAACCACCTTGGAGACATTGGAGGAGAGATGAAAAAGGCCAAAAGACCAAAAATAAAACTCTAAGAAATGGAAGACCATCCAACAAACTAGAAAAAAGGAGAGTAAGTAGATGTGACTAGAAGACCTAAATGCCAGGAAATTAATACAGTAAATACTGGCCATGGGTAATGGATCAGCTGTAGTCAGCATGGAAGAGCACATGATAGAGGACATAAGGGACATTGTCAAACACATCAAAGGAACTAGTAATATTTGAATCCCTCCTAGATGGAATGGCTTAATTCAGCCACTGCCTGAGATACCCACTTCATTTCTTTTGAGAGATATTTACTACGGTATATGTACAAATCAAAACTATAAACGATAGGCCGGGCACAGTGGCTCACGCCTGTAATCCTAGCTCTCTGGGAGGCCGAGGCGGGCGGATTGTTTGAGCTCAGGAGTTCGAAACCAGCCTGAGCAAGAGCGAGACCCCGTCTCTACTAAAAATAGAAAGAAATTAATTGGACAACTAAAAATACATAGAAAAAACTTAGCCGGGCATGGTGGCACATGCCTGTAGTCCCAGCTACTCGGGAGGCTGAGGCAGAAGGATCGCTTGAGCCCAGGAGTCTGAGGTTGCTGTGAGCTAGGATGACGCCACGGCACTCTAGCCCGGGCAACACAGTGAGACTCTGTCTCAAAAAAAAAAAAAAAAAAAACTATAAAGGATAATAGAACTCAGCAATATTTTCTGAATATATGGGCACTGAGATAAAATCACACCAACGTTAGCTGCAACAGTTATATTTTGCCCTTTCAAGAGTTCAGTCATTAGACTCACAAAGGGTTGTATCATAGGAGACTGTTAATTGCATTTACTATAAAGTGTGTATACAAATACATAGAAACATTTTTATACTATTATAGGGACCATATTTTATGTATCTTGAAACTTTCCACAACCTGCCAGGCACATGAAAGATGCTCAGAGACCAGCTATTATTTTTTGATGGAATGAAGTCATTTGTAAAGGATAAAATTCCATTCGAGGCATGAATTAATTTCCATATCACTTTTTTAATTTCTAAATAACATCCCTGACACAGAGGATCTTCCCGTTGTGACTGCAGTCAGCATTTCAGGAGGCGCAACGGGACTGAAAGTTACATAGACCACTGCTCAGCCTCCCTTCAGACAGTGTCTGAGTGCGCACGGTTCATCTCTCACAGAAACCAAAGTGGCAGCTCTCAGTCCCTGCCACGTTGAGCTTAGGAAGCTGTCCTCTGAGCACCGCCCGCTGCTCCTTCAGGCTTCCCTATAAATAAAAATGGTCAAACTCTTCACTGAAACCAATAATCAGCTGATTTGAAACGGTGACTGAATTGATTGGACATAGTGGCTGAGTTAGAGCTAGCATTTTCCAACTGACGAGGTGTCTTGTTTTTGTCAAATGCAGTATCATGCAAGTATGGCTGATGAACGACCCCTGTACGCTGTCTTGGGCGTCCGCGTCAGAGGGTAGAGGGGACATCAGCGCTGCGTGTTTTGGCCGTGGAGGCCAATGTGGAGTGTTAGTGTGAGGAGAATTTGGTTGCATTTTCAGCATCTCTTACAAGGGCAGCTTGAGGATTCTGAAATTTCCTTTTCAGCTGAAAAGAATGTAAAATGAGGGGAAAATTTTATTCTTTCTGCAATGCCAGCTGACTGCATTTTAATGGGCTGTAGTGTCACTGTTGATTTATTGCCCTTTTTTGTTCTTTTATGTGTTATATTTGTCATTTTGCTGTGGCAGTTTCATCTATAAAACGGTATAGTTGTAAGAAGTTGGTGAGAGGATACAGGCATACTATGGGGGCTTCTGTCCTTTCTTTCTGTCATTTTTTGGAATGAAATACTGAGTCAAATATCAAGTGTTTGATTTCATAAACATTGTATTTTAAAAGCTATATCTTATACTAGAATAGCATTGTTTTCCATTTTTATTACATAAACTTAAGAATTTCTGTGTAAAAGATTTTCAGTGTATAAAAACAATTTAATTTTTTAATATTATTTTGTGTTTTTCCTTTCTGTCAGCAGTGTGATAAAGGAAAACAAAACAATGTATTTAACTGTCTTTTATTTGCTTAAGGCATAGAGCTTTCTGGCTTGAAAAGCATATACTGAAATTTTATATTTTAGGAAACCTACCTTTAATTTTTATATTAATCTGGTACATTACACATGTCCAAAAAGAATGCTGAAATAAAGTTTTGAGCTCCAAATAAGCAAAGATTATGATAAAAGGTACAAAATACTATTAAAAAGTGCCTGCAGTTTAAAAAATAGTTTAAGATTTTTGCATGAAAGATTTTATATTGATAGTTCAATTATTCTTGACTTTTCTATAAGGAAATATTTCAGTTTTATAGTAAAATTAAATCAGTTCATCCTTGATATTAATAAAAATGAAAAAGGCCTGGATATTTTAAAAATGTTTATCAAAGCTGAGTGACAGTATCATTTTCACTCGGTCTTCCTCTTCAGTCCAATGGCCAGGGTGGAACTAGACACATAGATGCTGTTCACCAACTGCTGCTATAGATACCAATTGTGATGTTTTGATTGGCATCCTTTGATTTGCTTTAGAAAATTACTACCACAATTTAACATATAAAGCATCAGAATTAATTCTGACAGTTTTATGTCTAAGAATCCCAGGGATTTCCCTTAGAATTTGTAGGCAGTGGGCTGTGTTGTGTGCTACGTGATTAACTTTTTGGTTGACTTTAGATTTAGTCTCTCTTGTAAATAAATATTTTTGATTACTGTAAAATACCTTACATTTGTGAGAGTTCTTTGAAAATATTTTTGGGTGTGATCCAATATATTTAATCGGAATAGAAAGGGGGTCAGAATTTCCTTCTTTATCTTACGACAATAACATGTAGAGGAGACAGTGGATTGAGAAAGTACCACGGGTAGATTTAGCCTAAACAACGTTCGTTTTTGAAGAAAGAAGTTGTTTTAAATGCTTTACTGACCTTGGTGAATGAAAGGAGAAAAATAACAGTCTTATAGCAGAAGTGCTCCATTTGCCTTTTCAACAATATTAGTGTCGAAACTTGTTCATTGACATCTCCAATGGGCTGTGAGGCTCAAAGTCTTTTAAAAATTCACTTCTAAAATTCTAGTACGTTAAAAATATTGCCTCCCTCCCCAGTCTGTTGCACACACATATTACTTTTCTGTAGAATTGTCATTGTTGCTTTTAGTATGGGAGATTTTTGTGTTTGGCTTTAATGTCCGATTCTTTCTCAAGTTGTGGCTCTTCTAGCTTAGCTACCAAATATTCTCCATCAAATAACTTTTCTCCATTGGGGAGGTTGCCCTGAGGGAAAGGGGAGGAGAGAGGTCGCTCTGCAGTGTTGAGCTGTAGCCCTTGTCACATGCTGGTCAGCTGGAAAGCCAGGGTCCGTGAAACCTTGAGACCAGGCATAGTGCATCTTCTGGGAGCATCACTTTTCTCCATCATAAATAATGCAAAACATAATTTCTATTAAAAATTGATGTATTCGAGGATAAAATGCAACATTTCTCTGTTTTATTTAAAGAGATCAAAAGACCAACAAAATTTCAAGCTTGCAGTAGGCCATTTAGGATAAAGGCGAGTTTCCTGTTGGTACTTGTTCTCTTGCCTGCCCGTACTGCATAAAAATGATGGAGAAGTGTAAGAATCACAGAACAGGTGAGAGTCCTTGGGGGTAGAATCGGAATCATTTTCAGACCCACGTGGCACACTTCCAGGGACAGTTTTCAAACATGTCAGATAGGAATCTGAACCTAACAGTTCTCTGCCCCTGACCTTAATAGGATAGTTCACACAGGAGCTTTGGACCCAGTGCACATTAGTTAGAAAGCATGTACCTTAGAAAGAAGGTAGTGGGTTCAAGTCCAGGCTTCTTGAGCAAATCTCTCGTACTCTCAAAATCTCCGTTTCCATTTCTATAAAACAGGGAGAATACTCTTTCTTAACCTCTTCGTGGGCTGTGGGCGTGGAACGCAGTAACATACGTAAAGTCGAGCATGAACCTGGCTCAGAGAAAAGGCGGAGGAAACGGCAGTTCTTGGTGCTTCTTCTGTGGCTTTGTTGTTGTTATTTTTTTTTTTTCCCTGAGACAGAGTCTCGCTCTGTCACCCGAGCTCGAGCTCCAGTGTCAGGGCGTCATCCTCGCTCACAGCAACCTCAGACTCCTGGGCTCAAGCAATCCTCTTGCCTCAGCCTCCCGACTAGCTGGGACTATAGGCATACGCCACCATGCCCGGCTAATTTTTTCTATTTTTAATAGAGACAGGGTCTTGCTCTTGCTCCGGCTGGTCTTGAGAACTCCTGACCTCAAACAATCCTTCCGCTCAGGCCTCCCAGAGTGCTAGGATTACAGGCTGAGCCACCGCACCAGCCTGTTATTGTTATTCTAATATAGGATTGTTTTCTGGCCCTTGAGACTTTCAAGAAAACTAGGTAATTAATCCGGCCACTGCCAGTCCAACTGTGTGACGCTGCAGCCCTTTAGAGAGGTTCAGAATTGAACTTCTGGGAGAATGAGTGGATTTCGTGTTGGTGTGTAGCGTACTGTTTACATGAACACCACGTGGATGCTGTGGTCTCCAGGAGCGCCAGAGCGTGAGCGAACATTATTATTCTCTCATGTCAAGACCTGCAATGAGTCCCGACTGATGGCATTCTCCATTCACCTGTCATTGGGTATAACAGCATCAAGTGACCCAGGCTATTATCTTGCTGCTGGCAATGATGGCAGTGATGATAATGATGAAAAGTTACCACATTTTCAAATACTTTATTTCAAGCAGTAATAGCCCAAAGCATTATCTAACCTATTCTGTCCTTCCTACAGCCGAGCACACTAGATAAAACACCAGGTTCCCTTTGTTGGCCATATGAGGTTCCTTTGTCCCTCGGTGTCCTTGGCTTAAATGTGGACACCTTTCTTTGTCTTTATCCTTCAGTAACATCAATTCTCAAGAGCACATGAGAGGATGTGCTTTCATAGAACTCTGCTGAGGTGGATTATAGATTATCTCATTTAGTAACTTTTTCAGACAGGAGGTCTGAAGGTGGACAAATGTAAAGCAGTGTGTGAGGGAATGAGAAGCCTTACTTAGAGGCAGGGCTTAGCCACGAGTTTTCTTCAGCGTGCTGTTTTCATCTTCAGAAGAGTAAATAACTATCTCTGAGAAACAATATTTGAAAATAAACCTGGCACCTGCCTTGGAGTTAATAAATGGCATCTGCTCAGCACATGTATCAGTATCTCTGATGAGCTTTCACATTTACTCTAGTAAATAGTCAGGCAATACATCACCTGAGCAATGTAACTGATGTTCAGTTTAATATGTATAATTTACTTATTGGTATTGCTAATGATGCAATTATTGATTGTAGGTTATTATTAATTATAAACAAGTTGGAGCTCTTGCTCAAAACACATTGGCATAGCAGCTTTTGTCTGAGATTTCATGTAGGTGTTGCCCTTACTGTGATTTAATTTTATCTGTTTTACTCAAGATGTAAATATGTAAACGTGATGAGAAACAAAAGTATATTTGTGATAATATTACCAATTTGATGGGTTCTCCTTATATGTCTGTGAATAATTCTTTAGATGTTGGTGTATTTCTTTTTTTTTTTTTTAATATTCCTTTTTTTTTTTTCCCTTGAGACAACGTCTCACTGTGTTGCCCAGCCTGGAGTACAGTGGTGTCATCATAGCTCACCTCAACCTCAAACTCCTGGGCTCATGCGATTATCCTGTCTCAGCCTCCCAAGTAGCTGAGACTGCAGGTGCATGCCACCATACCTGGCTGGTTTTGTTTTTGTTTTTGTTTTTTGTAAAGACAGGGTCTTGCAATGTTCCTGGCTGGTCTCAAACTCCTGGCTTCAAGTGATCCTCCCACCTCAGCCTTCCAAAATGGTGGGATTACAGGTATGCCCCACCATACCCGGCCTGGTGTATGTTTATGGACAAATGCACACACATGCATATGGCTAAAGACCACATCAGAGTGAGTTCCATGTGTCTTTTAGCCAGTTTAGGGGACCGATAAAGGGAATTATTTGTATTTCAGCCTTATTTTTTCTATGAGTAAGAAGGAAGTTAGAAAATGTATGACTATAGGAATGAGATAACCATTTTGTTGAATACAATTATTTTTAATAGTTTGAGCCTATCAGTATTATCTTATTAGATGTTTCTCTGTTTTTTACTCCCTAAAAAGTCCCAGACCATGAAATTACTTTTGAGCAGAAATTTAGGCTAGTTTAAAGCCTTCTAAAATAAATTCTATATATGATCATGAAAAATGGTCTGTATCCTCTTAATCATTACAAATATTGAGTTATTGAGTTCATAACACTTTATTCTGGACAGATACTCATTTTCTGCCTCTCTGATATGTACCCAGTTAACTTTCTCATCATTGATGGATATATATTTCACTACTACAACAGAATACCATAGACTGAGTAATTTGTAAACATAGAAGTTTACTTTTTTCATGGTTCTAGACGCTGGGACATCCAAGAGCATGGCACTGGCATCTGGTGAGGCTTGTCCCATGATGGAAGGCAGAAGTCAGTGTGTGATTCAGACAGTGGAAATAGGGCCAAATTCATCCTTTTATCAGGAACCCACCCCTGCAATAATGACATTAATCCATTCCTGACAGCTCTGCCCCCATGACTTAATCACTTCCTAAAGGCCCCACCTCTTAATACTGTTAGAATGGCAACTAAACTTCAACATGAGTTTTGGAGAGGACATTCAAACCGTAGTAGATTTTCATCTGTCATCTGTGCTGATAAAAACCCTTCTTCCCTGCACTGGCCATCTCTTGGCATAGTCAGTGGAGCCCACGTTCAGACATCTTCTTTCTTAGAGTGTTTTCTTGCGCTCAAGTAAAATCCTCCAAAGATTAGCTGCAGATGCCTCTCTTAATAAATCCCTCTCTGAACACTGGGGATCTGTGGAAGAAAGACCATGAAATAGGACCTATTGTCTTTACTTTCCACTTCTACTTTTTCCTCCTTTTCATTTCCCAAGTATGCCCATTGCGCAATGTCTGAGGACTATAAGTAAATAGAAAAAAGAATAGTTAGACTATGAAAAAAAGTGCAAATGAAAGAGACAGGAAAATTAAATTAAAATGAAGTTTAAGAGATCTTTCATTCAGCAAACATGTTCTCACAGGTATTATGGACATGTTGTAAGATACAGGCCCAGTCTTGTGAGGGCCCCAAAGATGAGTAAGACCAGTTCTGTCGCAAGGAACTTATGGCTTAATATATGACATAAAGGATTTACCAGAATAACCGAACTCAAGGTCGAAAGTAGTGAGTTCTGTGCGAGAGGGGTGAAGCAAGCTGCTGTAGGAGCTCAGTAGGAGAGAGAATGCTTCCTGCAAAGCAATCAGGAGCAGTGTCTGAGCTGTGTGGCCTTTGAAGGATGGGTAGGATTTGAACCTATAAAAAGTGAGTAGTGAAAGCTTCTGTGGAGAAGGAGCAACAGGAGCAAAGGCCTTGAGAAGGGGAAATGCTGGGGACATGGGGAAAACTGGACCATTTCCATTTGGTTCATTCCAGAAAGAGGGGAGGCATAATGTTAGGAAAGGGAGTTGGAGCCAATTCAGGAGAGGCCTTGATTGCCTTTGGAAATATGCATTAGGGACCTCTTGGTTTTGGCTCTTTAAGTGAAAGTGACCTGAGTAGAGCTGTTATTTAGGGAGATCCATGTGGCTGCGGTATGTCCAGGGGACTGGAGAGATGTCTCCTTGGGAGTGAAATATAGAAGTCCAGAAGAGAAGTAGACCAGGGTCATGGTAGTGGCAATGGAGAAAGATGAAGAAAAGAAAATTATAGTATTTTTTTGACTCATTAGAGGTTGGACAGGACAAGGGAAACTGACCACTCTATTTCAGGTGACTGTTCTTCAACCCAAGGATAGAGGGAACCTCTTTTGTAATTTATGTTATGTACCACAGGTCAAAATGTCCTTTTTGTACAACCAAAATTCATGTACTTGCTCTTTTTTTTTTTTTTT
>NW_012148430.1:436490-444111 GCF_000956105.1 Propithecus coquereli
TACTTTTTTTAAGGCCAACTTCAGTGTATGTACTTCTTAGGCCATGCAAAAGACACCTCACATATCTGATGCAATCTGCTCAACTCTTTGTGCATTTGGAGTTTTTTGTTTGTTTATTTGTTTGTTTGTTTTTGAGACAGGGTCTCGCTCTGTCACCCTGGGGCAGAGAGCAGCAGCATCATAGCTCGCTGCAACCTCCAACACCTGCCTGGGTTCAAGCAATTCTCCTGCCTCAGCCTCCCTAGTAGCTGGGACTACAGGTGTGCGCCACCACGCCCAGCTAATTTTTCTATTTTTTGTAGAAAGGGTCTCACTCTTACTCAGGCTGGTCTCAAACTCCTGGCCTCAAGCAGTCATCCCGCCTTGGTCTCCCAAAGAACAAGAATTACAGGCATGAGCCTCTTTGTTCATTTTTTGAGCCTCAGAAATATTGATACTTTCTAGAAAGCATATAGAATTGATTGGGTATACTTACTTTTTGATAAGATGATGAATGACAAATTTCAGGCAGCAGACAAAGCTTTAAAGGGTTTTTCCAAACAGTCAGTACTTTGTGCAGGAAGCTGTGTTGATGCTTTCTCCCACAGGTAACAATTTTAAGAGGTAAACATAAGCTGGACTATGCCTGAATTAGTACAAAGTCTGGAAGCAAATTTGAGGGACAATAGATTTCTATTTTAATGCCTTCGAAGTTTAGTTTCAAACAAATTGTTGGAAACTTCCACTCTTAACTAAGTCATCCTCGAAAACCATCTGTTTCAGAAGCAGCTACTCGTGTTCCCTTTATTGACGATTCACTTTATGTGAAAGGTGCACACAGTTCATAACTTATTATTGACAATTTGTTTCCTTCTTTTATTACCTAACCATGATTTGAGAAATTCAAATGGAAAAAATAAAACTATTTCATCCGAACAGTAAGAGCACTAATAATTCTCTGGGAACTTTTAGTGTCCAGATAATAAGTGATAAGGCTTTGATAGATCATCTTATCCGCAGGGTGTCAGCCACATCAATAAATGAGAGCAATGACTTCCATGAAATTAGAGCAAAAATAAAAAAGTAGATTAATTTTTTAGAGAAGGTATATATCAAACAATCCAGTATCTCAGTTTTATATGAAAAATTATGTTTCTGATTATCACTTGTAAGTTGTGTATGCTCTGTTTGCCCTACAGTAGAAATTAGGGACAAAGGAAATGTTATAAATTCAAAAGCCTAATCAGGTTACAAAGAAGAAGTGTGAATGTAGATTATTCCAGCAGCAGTGATTGACTTTGCATTCCCAGGAAGGAAAACAATGATATGTAATTTAAATGAAAAATCTTGGAGGTGTTTCGTGATTATGTATAATGTGAAGGTACAATTGAAAAAAAAAAAAAAACTAAACCAGACTGCAAGGAACTTTAATTCTCTGAGCAACAAGACATGAATGAACTGTCTCTCAATATCTTTCAAACCAAGATGTCGCTATTTTTAAGAAAAAGAACATAAATTTAGCTCTGCAAAGATTTTTTAAAAACCTATGAAAATTAATCAAAATACATTCTCTATTCCATAAAAGTCATAAAAATGCTAGCACCAAGTGACTGAGTACTCAATTGAAATTTTAGAATATGTTTTGGACCAGTGCTCTTTGAAACATCCTTAGAAAAACAATGCTTTACAAATTTCCATGGCTTCCATTTTATTTTCTACTTTTAGCTCTGACTCCTCTCTCATCTCACAAGGTTTCTCAGCCTCACTGGTTTCTCTTTTCAGCAGTTCCCACCGTTATTGTCCTCAAACCCTTTTTCCTCTTTTTCTCCCCCAAATACCAGGAGTGATATTGTGGTATTTGGTTTGCCACTGAAACCTTGTGCATATTATGAAAATGAGGTAGTTGGCTGCTAGGGTTCAGTTCAAACATTGAACCCAGACACACTTACCCTCCAGCAGGAGGCCGGTCACGTATTCCCATAACGGCCCCGGCTTTCCCCTGGTCCCCAACACTGTGAGCCTGCGCACCACCCACGGGTGCTGCCACCTGCGTGCAGCTAGCTGTGCCTCTGGGAGTCTCTCCACGCCATCGGTTCTTAGTTCAGACTGGGGAGGCTCCTGGCCTGTGTGGAGCAGTAGCCTTCCCGTTGCTCCCTGAATTTCTAACCTCCCCTTCCTCAGTGAGCCTGTGTATTGCTGCCCAGTTATTCTTAAGGTGCCACCCAGGCGTTCTCTGTGGTTCCTCATTTATTAAATGTAGTCCAGCCCCTCCTACCAGTGAGCAACGCCCGTCACACCATAAAGCTTCAGCTCCAAGCCCTCTCCTCACTACTCGCAGCACTGTGGCCTGGGCTCCACCCGAGCAAAGCTAGTGCGTGACTGCAGAGGCCTCTCTGTCTCAGCTTCCAAGGCGTCCTTCCCCGCATCTGTTGAAATCCCCGTTCTTCCAGCCCATTCGTGACAGGGAGCCCTTCTCGATCTCCCCTCCGTTCCTCCGCAGCCAGGCTCTGCTGCTCACTGTGCACATAACATGGCTTCTGGTGTCGTTCAGTGTGGCCGGCTCCCTGCCGGGCAAGGCCCAGTCTTCTCCCCCGTCTCTCTCCCTCCCAGAGCCTGGTTACAGCATCTCGAGCACGAAGGTACCTACTAGGGAGCTGTGCGTCTGAGGCCAAGGCTGCCTATAGCATACGAATAGGATGCTCTAGCCCACGCGCATCGCTGTGTCCATCACTGCCACCCTTAAACATAAAGGGCAACGTCCGAGCGGTCCAGAGGAGCTTCTCTGCCACTAGTCAGCCCACTGCTCGCTCCTCCCACCTGTGGGTGTAACTCTCAGTAGGCATCACCCTCTGCCTTTTCCTCCTCCTCTTCCCCGTTTCCATCTTAATTATGAGCATTGAAGAGAAGGTCCCAGGGCTTCCTGTGCTCCTAGACAAAACCACAGTCCCTGTCCCCAACCCTCCTGTCTCACCATTGCTGCCTGCCTTGAGGTCATCAGGAGTGACCTCATTGCACCCAGCTCCACGTCGCCTCAGACCTCAGCCCCCACCACTCCGGCCGGTCACAGCTCCTCCTCTCTCCACCTCTCCTTGGCACTGGCAGCCTGGCCACCAGCAAATTCCATCCATCCCCAACCTGGGACATCCCTGCTCTCCCTCTTCCATGTGACTCTTCAGCGCTTCTCCTCAAGCCCCCGCTTTCCCGTACCTCCTCCCTGCCCTGAGTCCCCCAGGGCCCTCTTGCTCCCTTCTCACTAGGAAAACAAGACCACTGCAGCGCCCCGCTCCCAGGCCAGCACGCCTGTTTCCCAGAGCCCTGTGCCATTGCGGGGCCTCCGCTCCTCTGCCGCCAGCCCGCCAGCCCCGCCAGCCCCAGCCTCTGCAAGAACGTCCAGCAGGCATCCCTCTCTCTCCTGCATCATCAGCTTCCCCTCATGTTGGATCATTAGCGTCAGCGTCCAGAGATGCTGTCATTTCTCCCATCTCCAGAGGAAAAAAGAGGAAACAAGAACACCTCTTGATGCCACATTCCTCTTTGGCTGCTCTGTGTAGATGCTGCCTCCTTCTCTGTGTCCACCTAAATGCCCCCTCCTCCTCCCCCCCTCTGATTTCCATCCTCCTGCAGGGGGCTGCTCCCTACAACCCACCCTCTCCTTCTGTGTTCATTTCCTAAGTGCCTCTGTGCAGCTCACAACTGTAAACACCATCTTTTTGATGACAGCTCCTAAATTTATGTTCCAAACCCAGATCTCTCACCTGTATGTCCACCTGCTTACTCGCTGTCTCCTTTGGATGCCTAATATCTCCAACCTCACTGTCCCAAGCCAAGCTCCTGGTGTGCCCATCCCTCCCAGACCTGCTCCTCCTGCAGTCCTTACACATCTGAAAATGGCAGCTGCCTGTCTCAGTGACTCCTGCCAAAACCCGACGTGATCCTAGCAACCCTACCTCCAGTTCACTGGCAAATCGTATCTCAAGTCTGGCTGCGTCTTTCCACCTCCACTGCTGCCATCTTGGTGCAAACCATCACAGCCCCTCGCTGGGATCAGAGCTGAGGAACAATATCCCCGTCTCCATGTGGTCCCCCAATGACTCGTATACACGGCTGCTGGTACCATCCTGTTAAATTTAAGCCAGATCACATCCCTCCTCTACTCAGGGTCCACTTGTGGCTCTAACTCAAGCAGAGGGATCTGCAGAGGCACTGCCCTCCGACGTTATGCTCCAAGCCCTCCCGGCCCCCTGCCCTGCAGTCACACTCAGAATTTCTGTCTCATCTCGTACCTTTCTCTTTTCCCCTCCCTGCGTATCAGCCTCTCTCACTCCGTTTCCTCTTGAGGTCTCTGCCCAGATGTTATTTTCTCTGATCTTGCATCTGCCTGGGCCTCACACTCCCCGGCGCAGCCCCCTGGATGTCTTTCTGCAGCCAGCCCAGCGCACCGCCTGCCACACTGCCCGCGGTACTGGGTCGCATCCCGTTTGCCTGTCCCTATAAGAATTCAAGTTCCACAAGGACAGAGGTTTTTGTTTTGCCCGTCTGTTCACTGCTCTATTCCTAAAGTAGTGCTTGACATATAGTTAGGTGTTTAATAAGAACTTGGTCTGTAATCCTAGCTCTCCAGGAGGCCGAGGCAGGTGGATTGTTTGAGCTCAGGAGTTCGAAACCAGCCTGAGCAAGAGCAAGACCCTGTCTCTACTAAAAATAGAAATAAATTAATTGGACAACTAAAAATACATAGAAAAAATTAGCCGGGCATGGTGGCGCATGCCTGTAGTCTCAGCTACTCCGGGAGTCTGAGGCAGGAGGATCGCTTGAGCCCAGGAGTTTGAGGTTGCTGTGAGCTAGGATGATGGCACGGCACTCTAGCCCGGGCAACACAGTGAGACTGTGTCTCAAAAAAAAAAAAGAGAACTTGGTGAATAAATGAAGAATTTTGCTGATTTTTTTCCTCCCCATTCAAGGTCAGCCTAGTACTAGCCACTTTTATGCAGAGATTCCGGGCAGCCACACTGTCCCCATGGCCCTTCCTAACCTTGCCACCCCACCCACCCCTGCAAGGCTTCCTGTTCTCTGCAGGCGAGACCAGCCCTGATGCTGTGAGTGGCGCGGTCAGTAGCTCTGGGCGTCAGTGACAGCTTCATGGCCGTCTGGGCTTGCACGCTTGGCTCTTTTGGGAAACTCTGCGTAGCCAGTTCAGTAGTCAGAATTCGGCCCAGACCTCAAGCCAGTGGCTGAGTACATCGTGTTCTTGGGCTGGCTGGCTGTTGTTATTTAATTTAACATTGAACACTGGACCAGAATTGACTGTTTTCTGCCAAGTTGAGAACCAAGCAAGTACTGCGTTGGATAATCATTCCATTTCTTTTAAGATTTTTTTTCACACCAGAAGTTATATCTGAAATCTTAAACACTGCAGTCTGACTGGATTTTATTTTGTCAATTAAAAAAAAAAATAACCAGTGCTATTACTAGGAGTCAGTAGAACAGGCATCTGTGAGGATTATACACTATGGTTTCAGGAGCCTCTCATCCTCAGTCTCCCTGTAATATTTAGCTTTTTCATCATTTTAATGAATATAGGCCAGGCTAGATAATGCCCACTGTAAAATGCAGACATATAAGTTTATTCTCTTTGAAAGGAACTAAACATGCACCACTTTCTAAACAGAATGCACACAAGGAGAGGAGAAAATGCCTTTCCGCGAACAATTAAAATTTATACAAAAAAATGGGATAAAAGTTTATACCATTAGAAATCTGGCAAGAAAATAACAAGACAGAGGGGAAGATATTATGAAGACAACTCTTTGCCAAGCAGTTTGTAAATTATATTGTTAAATTCACAGATTTCGGAGAGGGGGGAGAAAACAGCCATCAGTTACAACCATCCTCTGTCACAAATTATGCTCTGTGCAAGGCTGATGGACGGCTCATAACCACAACCATGTTTCCAAAGAAATAAAAGTGGAAGGAGGAGCGTCCTGTCTAAGCACAGCCTAAAGATGCCCGTTTCGGGAAGGGCCAGAGAACGGAGCAGGCGAGGAAGGCAGGGACTGTCTGTGGGGGGGTAGGAGGACCCAGAATCGGTGACGCCTGCCCATCAGTTTACCTGACAGCTGCCACTTCTTTCAACCAGACTTTGTGTTTATACTGATGCTTCTCCTAAATCCTAACATTCCATTGGGCCAGAAGGTCAGGCCCAGGCAGCCCTCCTGCCTTCTCCGAGTTGCTGTCCCGGTTTGCATGGTTGCTGCCATAATTACATTGCAACTGTGTCATGCAGAGATGGAACATTTCATTTTCTTGACCTGCAGTGTGAATGACTTAAAAGTCAGTGCTAAAGAATGATAATACTGAGCTTACACTGGCTGCATAGCAATGTGCTTGCCTGCTTCTATGGGGACAAAAGACTGCAGGTGACAGCCTCTCCTTGGCCCAAAGCAAAATGCGCAGTCATTTACCAGTTCTCAAAGAGCCTAGGCTCACAGGGCCAAACTCTTCTCTTACTGTTTACAATGTGCATGTTGCATCTGTGGTATTTTTCATATTTAAATTTTTTAAGTTAAGTTTTTCTAAACATTTTCTTTCCCAAGTATTGCATGTACTGACATAATTTCATTACAAAAAAAAAAAAAAACCTTAAATCATTTGTTTAGAAAATATACCTGAAGAACTAGCAATCTAGACCTACAGAGATAAATGGAATGGCTTCCAATATGTCAACATTTGGAACAATAAAACCAATTTGATTTTGTTTTTGAAAAGTTAAGTTTTATCAATTGGATACAAAATCAAAATTGAAAAACATTGAACTGTTTTCAGTTTTGTAAATTTGAAATGTTATTTCTTTTTATATGGATTGCTTCCTTTTAATTTTTTAATTCATCTTTTTATTACATACACAATTTATCTTCACATTTTTCTTAGCAATCTGTTTAATGTAACAGTTTTCTCCTAATCGACCATCAGATTGTGTGCTCTAGTGGTATACTGCAGAGGTATATTTCAGATGTAATTGACATAAAAATACCATTAACATTAATACTTTTAAGATTCTACTAGACAACCAGTTTGAGGGATATTCATTCATTCAAACAAAGTATCAGGATATCCTCTTGAAGTTGTCAGAAGTAAAACTGACCTGTAAAGGTTTCTCCAGACGGTTTTTATTTGATGAGGTGTGCTTTGTACATCACAACTGCTGTCAGGACGCTGTCACGTAATTGGAGTGTGTGTTTGCAGCGGAAACTCCAAGGAGCTCGGCCCGATCTTTGCCTCACGTGTCTCCCCACATCTTGACTTGCTCCGTGGGTTGGTCTGATGGCTACGGCAGTGTTTAGGATGCAGAGTCTCGTATAAATGCTTCATATGAATAGCTTTGGAAGGAAATGTTATTTGTATGTTCCGAAAGGAAACAGAGAAACAGATGGAAAGTGGTAGCTTGGCACTCCTGATCTCTCAGTGATGACTCGTCGTAGAATCTGCCCATCTGGCCTGCACAGGGCACAGACACAGTGATAGATACGTTTATCAAAAATCAGGAGACGGGCCGGGCGCGGTGGCTCACGCCTGTAATCCTAGCACTCTGGGAGGCCGAGGCGGGAGGATTGTTTGAGCTCAGGAGTTCGAGACCAGCCTGAGC
>NW_012148430.1:444471-515734 GCF_000956105.1 Propithecus coquereli
TTTGGAGGTGAAATTCCTCTGTTCGGAGTGATGTGTCTACCCAGTGAGTGGGGTGTTTTGGCTCAGATGGTGAACCTCATCACAGCCTGATGAGAAAGGTAGAACTCCTTTAAAAAATGGATTCTGTTTAGGGAATTGAGTATTACATTCTTAATATTTTTCATCCGAAACACATTGAGCAGAGGAAATGGATATTTCCTCAGACGTGGATTTGACATTCCATCACATTATATGGTGAACGGGACAAACACGTCTCCGTTTTGGCTGTGAGACAGCAGGAGAGCCGAGGCCGCCGCCGCCACTGTGAGGGCCTGGTTATCTCATTTAAACAGAAATTAAATGTGGGTGCCAGTGGTGTGATCATCAGCTGCTTCCCACTTTGTGAATAAATTGCTTAGAAGGAGTCTTTGCCTACCAGATGTGACCTAGATTTAGATTTCCAAAGACAGGGGGAAAATACTCTATTGTGTTAAAAAACAATTGCTGGTAAAATGCGTGGTAAATGAGCTTATCTCACTTTTCCAGGTGTTTGGGCTAATATGTTATGGAATTACTGCTTCATTTATGAAAAATTATTGAAGAAAATGTTCCAGCAAATCAAATTTGGATAAAGGCTTAGGGATAGCTATTGTGTTGTGACTAAGTTTTTAAATGGCAGAAAGAGCAGGAGCCAATAGAGATAATAAAAATATTTTTTACAAACTGTTTGAGAAGAGTCTCCTATAAGAGGGTCAGGCGTGGGTGTGCTATCCAGCTTGTGTTGCAGTTCCATAAAATATTGAAGAACAACGTGCACAATTATACTCCTTTCAGTGCATATGAAAGCTGTTTAAAAAAATCAAAGCTTGTCTGTCTGCTGGCTCTGATAAGTCTTATTACTCTGTTAAATGCAGCGAAATTTTTTAAAATGTGACATCTTTATTCTCTCTCACTCACTCTCTCTCCTTTTTCATTTCCTTTCATCTTCAGGAGCTGCCACTCCGAAACCAGTCCCAGAACCCGAGAAACAGACAGACCATACAGTCAAAATTGCTGGAGTCATTGCAGGCATCTTGCTGTTCGTTATTATATTTCTCGGAGTTGTGTTGGTAATGAACAAAAGGTGAGCTCCTCGTGTTGCCGAAGACATAGTTATATCCCGTTGTTTGCAGGGTGCTTCTAGTGTGTGAAGATACGCAGTGACGACGCTGGCTTTAATGTCCAAAACACATCTACGATTCTGTGATTGTTAACATTTTTCATCAGATAGCACCGAAGGTTATGGGACAGAAATTTAGAGTAAATGGCTATGATTTTGTGAATATACAAAGCCTGTCGTGCCAAAATAACGTAAGAATCCTGTGTCTTCCCACAGGGTGGTACATAAAGCTCTGCAAAATCGTAAAAGCCATTGATTCACCAGGAAACATTTAGTAGTTATTGCTAACACACTGGCACATTTGATATTCTCGAGGAGATGAGGAAGATGACTTTTCCTTCTCATTTTAACAAAGATGATGATGACAGAATTAATTGAGCCTGTGTTCTGCGCAGGCACCGTGCTCAGGCAGGTCATCAGCACAACACCCAGTGAGAGAGAATCGCAAAGAGGAGCCCGACAGAAAAATGCAGGGCCTCGGCCAGCACGTCTCAGAACAGATCGTAGAGCAATTTGTGTGGTTTAAGATTGCCCTGTATAGCCAAGAGATAGCCTGGGGGAGGAGAAACACAGAATGGCTTTAACAAGCAGTCTTCACTGCCCGTATGTGAAAGATACCCAGTGTCTCGTTTTGTGGAAACAAGTAAGAACTTGCTTAATGATAAAATCTTCCATTTATATAAAAATTAGCATAAAAATATAGATGGGAAGAAGCGATAGGGTAAGTTTTCCCAGACAGAAGGAATGCATGGGTCTTGTTCCTTTTCTCTGTCATTTGAACACAGTTATAGGCACGGAGTGGGAGTGAGGTCATGGGTGGTAGGAGGTCAGCAGAGTGGGGACTTGAACGTCTTCTCTGGTCAAGGAAGGAGGTTACACTTGGTCCTGAGATTGCTGGTGGCCTTTGAGCAGGTAGTAACATGCTTCGATTTTATTTCAGGAAGGCATAGTGAGGAGGGGAAGGAGCTTGGGTCAGGAGACTCCTTAGATGAAAAGAAGGGGAAACATTAGAAATATTTAGGAGGTAAATTTTAGTAGCCACTTGGAGGAAGAAGGGACAACATAGTAAGAACCTGCTGTGGTGACTGGTTTGGGCAAGGGAGTGGAGATATTTCCGTTCACCAGAGTGTGGACCATGGGAGCTCAAACACTTCAGGGGAGTAAAGATGCAGAGCTCAGCTTTGCAGGTTTTAAGTTCAGTATCCCGTAAAATCAAGTGAAGACCTTCACCAGGCAGTTGGCAATGCCGTCGTGGCCTAGGGATAATGATTTCATAGGCTGGGAGTCGCCAGCATTTCTGGAGGTGAAGCCATGGTTTGGATGAGGTCACTCGGCCACTACAGAGTGAGAAGGAGGAATGTCGAGAGGGAAGATAAAACCCTGGGTAGCAGCAGTATTTCAGGGGAGAGTTAATATCCAAATGCATACACCTGCATGTCCTCCTTCCCCGCGTCTTCCTCCATGTGCGCCTTCGTCCCGGCCAGGCACCAGGACAAACGGTGGCTGTGCCACAGCTGTGGGCATCACGAGTCTTGGTCCCCATTGTTTCCACTCTTCCTTTCCGCTCGTCATACGTCCTTTATCCCTTTTTCTTTTCCCCCGTTATTAGATTTCTCTCTTCACTGTTCATTCTTCATTCCTTTTCATTCTTTTTCTCTGTACCTCATCTTTCTTTACCTTTCTTCTTCCTCTCTTCCTCTTCCTCTTTCTTCTTCTCCTCCTTCTTTCTTCTTCCCCTTCTTCTTCTTCTTTACCTATTTATGTCTTTATTTCCCCTTTTTCCCCCACATTTCTTTCTTTTTGTCTCCCTTTTTTCGCTCACCTCTCATAGTTTTTTCCTGGATGTCCTTCGACTGTTCCCCACCTTGATGTTTATGGAGGTAGCTTATTGTTGGCACCAGTGGTTTGTACTTTTTAAAAAAATACGGCCCAGTATAAATCCTAAGCAACATTAGGCCCTTCCATGCCTACATATCCAAACTAAACATTTTAGTTTAGTTTAAATTCTGGGAATATGTTGGATTTTTGTGTCTTCTGGCAAGCTCTCTGTGAGAGCCTGAAACTACTAATCCAGTTGCTCTTGTGACCTTAGCTAAATGTCAACTAATCCTTCAAGGGTCTGTTTCTGCTGGATTAATTCATTATGCTACCGAGGACTCTCAGGTGGTCGCTGAGGTTATGTTATAAATTATGCATTGGAAGAGATTGCCTACAGTAGCATATGGCCTTGATCAACTTTACACTAAACACCAATAAGTCTTGTCAGATTTACATGATTATTTACTTGGGTAACAATCTTAAAAGGGTTATCTTCACAGCATGCACCACTTCTGCATGACTTTTTCTGAAATATAGAATGTGTTCTCCGTCGGGCAACTTAGCCAATGTACTATGCCTGGAAATACAAAACTTGTGAAATTTAGACTGGTCATGTGGCATAAACTATCATATTTCATAGAAATTCTGAAAACTTCTAATTGTTCAAGGTTTGTCACCAAAATTCAAGGGTAAATTGTAAAAGCAGTATTTTTAAGCAGAGCAGTTAAAACATGATATTAATCATAGATAAGTTGCTGGAATGTTATTGACAAACACATTCTTTTTCTAACCAACATTGTTTGGTTAGAAAAACACTGCATTTAGATTTGGAATTCCCAGATCTGTATTTGAACTGATTTTGTTATTCTGAACTTGTCTTAGATTCCTCATTTGCATTAATAAGTTGGGAAAGTTGAACCAGAAAATCCCTGTAGCTCTCCCAGTTACACAGTATCAGGTTCCTGTCAGGTGGCAGCCTGCGGTGGCATCACGACACAGGGACACAGCGGCTGTTCTGGAAGTGCAGTCCGTGCTTGTCCCTGTAGCCACTGTTCACACCTTCTGCCCCAGGCCCTCCCTGTTCAGTTCAGGCCCAGAGGTGTTGGTTGGTGAGTCCTTTCTCTCTCAGCCTCTTGTTACCAGCTTCACACGGGAGGGAAGGAAAAGAACCACCTCTGGTGTGGATTTCAGTGTATTATTTGTCGTTTTTATTGGTTAGAGCCTAATGCTTTCAAACTGGAGCGCGTTCCTGTATGGGCTAGTCAGCCTGTGTCTCCTCAGCCCGCCGCATCCTGAGTCAGCCAACTCAGATAGATGCCACTGGTCGTGAAGACAGGCTGCGCCCAAGAGAAAGTGTGGATGAAACAATGCACGGGTCTTTCTGGAAATACAATGGGGTGTCTGTGCTGCCCAGGATGAGCCAGGCGTTGCCGTCTGTGCTCTGCAGCGCGCCAGGCTGTCTCCACCTGACAGGGCTGGAGGGGGACGTTCGCAAATTCCAGCACGGGGAGTTGCTTGGCACGGTACTGGGGGCGTTGTCAGTTATTAGCTGAGCGGACATGGTTTTGTCTCCTGAAGGATGGGCTGTCTATAAAAACTAGTTGCTCAGCGTGGGCCTCTAACAGAAACTGTAAAATCTGTCACCTCATACTAACTCTTCCTTTGAAAAATAGACAATAATGACTAAAAGCTGCCATGACCATCAGTTTTATTTGACTGAATGTTTTATGAATCTATCACGAATGAATGACTAGTTGGTTTCTGTTTATGAGCATTAATCCATTTGGCCTTTGCCGGAACTAATAGAATCTGAAACCTTCTTTAAAAAACTTTTACAAAACCTATACGTTTAATTTTATCCCGTAAGCAAAGCAATTTCTTCTTATTTTCCCTTTGCCAAAATTATGTGCTCTCTTAAGGGTTTGACATTCTGTTGCAGCAAATGTTAAGAAAGAGTGTGAGGTCAAGATCTACAAAGTAAAAGTTCCACACAGAGCCACATGGCAGTATGCTCTGAGAATTGATATAAAACAACTTGAGTAGGAGATATTTATTTTTTTTACTATGTTTCATCCATGTATAATTAAATATATTTGTATAAATGAAAATACCTTCATTTTCAACATTTTCATAGGGAATAATTTATCTCAATAACATGTTTGACAGAATTTAGTATATAAGCACCATCAATTTTACCATGATTAATTATATTTACTAGTGTTTCTAAAATCGCTATAGATCTTTCAGAAGTTGGAAAACATTTGTATTAATTACAGTAATATCCCCGTCTCAGCCAGTGTGGTACGTAGAAATCACAGAAGTTGCAGCTATTTGAAAATAATTAAAGAGAAGTGCATTCTAGGGCAAAATAGCAAATGGTAACTATTCTGTTACATGAACACCTGTTACAGGAAAATATAACTATTTTAATTCTGAAACACTGTACCTCTATCTCCTTTCTGTAACACACATGAACAGATGTACATTTTGTAAATGCAGCATATATTATTAAATATTTAGCACACATTCGATTATATTTAAACAATACTAATCCTCCCAAGAAGAAAATTGCAATAAAAATGGCAAGTATTTTTTGAAGACATCATGCAACAAAAAAGACTAGAGGGAAAATCTGATGACAGCCCTGTTCTCAAAGAGATGCGTGCAGCGTGTGGCCAGAGGCAAGTTGACATTAACTGCAGTTCCCCTGCCGCACCCATTTACATACGAGGTAGGGTTTCACTCCCGCTAGAGCCGTGACTTCTATGTGGAAAAAATATCTTAGGTGTGGATGCTTTATTTAAAGTCCTGTTTCGAAATCCCCTTTCCTGAGATACATTAGACAGTCATATGTAGATATTTCATGATTATTTAAAATCTGTGGACTTCATATGCAGTCATATAAATAAGAACCACACATTTGGCATGCTCGAAATAGGCTATCTACACACAAACATGTGTGGACACATCATTCAGTCTGTCAATTAGCTGCCATCCTTCAGATTTCCAGACGATAACTGAATAGGCTTGTGGTACAGGAGTAAGTTGAACAAATCATCCTCTGTAAAGGCCTCTTCCAACCGGGCTTTATGTGATTACTTTGATAGCTCCTGTGTACTCCCTGTTTCTGGACTTAACCTAACGGGAGTTCTCTATAGAGAAGACTTTATTTTAAAAAGAAGAGTGTAGAATGTAGGCACCAGTTTTTTATCTTACAGGAGGAAAGTGTCAGAGAATAATAAGAGGTATTTAGAATCCTACAAACTTGTATTCGCACCCCAGCCCTCTACTGTGTAGCAGTGTCGATTTAAATGAGTTACCTAACCTCTCTGAGCTATTTTGCAGTGGTAACGATGCTAGTGTATACTCCATGCAGGAAGTGGTGAAGATTAAATGAGATAATGTACATACCTGGTTTATTTTTGATAAACAATAGCTTAAGAGCCAGCGGTTGAACTTGTCCCAGGGCACATAGGTTGTATGCGGCAGAGCCTGAGCTAAATCCAAGTGTGTCTGACTCCAAACTACCCTGCTACTTGAGCTCGTTCAAGTAAAACTCAAACATGCATCTTTCTCTGTAAAACTCAAGTCTTCTTTGTAATCATTAGCTGAAAACATAGCAGTTATCAGCTTGTTATAATTTGCCAGTGCTTTAGGTGTACAAATATTTGAAATTCTACCAGCATGTCTTAGTTGTCTTTTTGAGCCATCATTGGAAAATCACTAAATAAAAGCTGTTTCTACTTCCTCCTTTACAGAAGTGTTTTAAAAATCCTTTCGAATAGGTGTATTTTGTGTCATTTGTTGATTTGTGAGTTTCTTTCTGATAACTCACACTAGTGAGCATGCTATATCCTTTGGTGTGGTTCAGTGGATGAGGGAAATTTGTTAAGTTTCTTATGAAGCAGTGAAGCAAGGGATTGTTAGCTGCACCCCTCCCTCCTCAGAGACAAACACTGGTGTCTGGGAGCTTCCGAGGTGAGAGTGGGGGCTCTGGGACAGCTGCCTTGCACCCACACCTCGTTCCGTGGCTTACTGGCTTTGTGACCTTGGACAAGCCACCTAGTTAGTATCCCTCAGTTTCCCCCAGCTATACCAAGGGCATAGTAATAGTAATTACCTCATAAAGTGTTATGAGAAAAAAACAAGTTAATACCTTTAAAGTGCTGGTCCCCAGGGAATATTAACTACATTGATAATGTATATAATATGCCAGTATCCACCGTAGCCGCCTCTCTAGCGTCAATACCCATCGCATGTGTGCCTCCAAGTCCGCGAGCTCCTGCGTCTGGAAATAAGGAGCCATCTCTCCATTAGAAGGGACGCCCCTCATTTGCCCATGGAGACCACCATTCCTTTGCACCCAAGGATGCGCGGAGGATGCGTCTTTAATTATAAAGATTGCTAGGAATACAGCCAGAGGGAATGAGACAGCTCACTGTCCCCTTACCTTAAGGCCACACCTTGGCGAAGGTGCGACAGCTGAAAGCACAAAGTATTATAAAGTTATTCTTCAGCCATACTCACCCACAAGTATTCCTCATGCAAAGCTGGATTATGGAAAAAATGCTTTCTGCAAACCAAAGGTCCTGGGCCATGCTTGAGGAACATCCTCTAAGCTCCAAATACTTCTGAGTGGGCATGGCCTTGGCATTAAAAGCAAATACTTTGGGTGTTAAAACCTGTCAGACCAAGACCTAGCAAGGTGCCAAGCGGTCTGCTCCCTGGGGCAGGGACGGAAGGATAGGGTTACTCTCTTCAGTGTGCTTGAGGGCCTGGCACTCGTCTGTGTGGACTCCCTGAGCCTCTCCTCAGCGCCTCTGTCTAACTACCACAATTCTAGAATGAGGCCTCTTGCACAGCTGGACTGTGCGCCCTTTGGCCCTCTGGCCACATTTGCGCCATGTTTCAGCAGAGCTGAATTTCTCACCGCCATCTCAGGGCACATTTGTCCTACTGATTCCTAATTTTAATGCGTGGTAACTTTCCAACACTGCTCAATAAAACTTGTTCTTTCTGTGTATCTTACCTCTGAAACTCAAGCCCTAGAGTTCATAGAAGGGTGTTAAGAAAGGGTTGCATAATTACTACTAAAATTGATCACTCTTCATAGTGGATGTCTCCAGGTGGTGTGTGTTGGCATTCCCAGCCCCATCCCACCCAGACGCTACGTGTTCTTCAGAGGTTGTGCGTCTCACTCCACGTTGACATGACTTCACTCTCTAGTTTGGAGAGTGGGAAACACAGCATGAAAACTGAGCATATTTTTCTTGGGAGGATTATTTAAACCTGTATCTTGGTTAGTGAATCCAAGAATTCAAGCTTAATAATATCGTGTCTTCAACTCTTCCCAGTTTTGTTTTGTAATAAGTAAAACAGTAAAGAATGTAAGAAAAAAATGTATACATCAAGAAAAAATAGGTCAATTTCTAACCTGACTTCTTTGGGCAAGATTCATGATCCCTCTTCTTCTAACATAAATCTAAATTTATTTTTAAAAGGGAAAGCGATTATATCTAGAATTTTTAATTTAGATACATTCATAGAAAATTACACAAAATTAATTTTTTAAAAAGATGAGGAAGTACCCAGTGTGTTAATTTGGAGAGAATTTTTTTTTGACAGATCTCAGCATTACAAGATGTAATACTCTGTTGAATAATGTATTTACTTGAACAGGAAAGGCATGCTCTTACCCAGGTCCTCACAGAGTGTGCTTTTTAAAGTGAATAAAGCTTCACTAGACCAACTGGAAGAAGTTTTTATCATCGTTATATTCATATCTACTATTTCCTGACTGGCAGTGCTACGTAGAACTCAAGTGAAGCTATTTTGTGGCTTTTACTGCAAGTAAAAGTTGGCTTGTTTATTAAATTCCAATGTACTTCTGCTTCTTTCTAAAAGACAAAACAAAGAATTGGCAGAAATGTAGCCCAGGTCATCTCATCCAAGCCTGGCCCATGCTCTCTCTCCCGCCACTCGCAGGCGCAGGTGTGGCTTTCCAGTGTGCGTTCTGCTTCTGCGATGACTTACGCAGCACCCGCCTGAATTCCAGAATTCCAGCTGGGACACCTGGGATTTAGCACTTTCCTTACTCTTCCCTCAGTATAGCGCGGACGGGACGCTCTCCCCACATTCACTCTCTTGACTTGTTTGGGTTCCATCTGTCTTTTCCATTAGATTACGGCATGTTAAGGCTGTGAGCTGATCCTTTTCTAATCAGCACCCATTCTCACACCTAGCAGAGTGCTTGCCCACATAGACATGCAGTATAAAAAGGCACTTTAATGGACAACTTTGAATAGCTTTGGCTTTTTTTTTTTTTTTTAATTTTCAGGGATGTAAGTTTTTGTAATTCCATAAGATATTTATTTTTCTGTGGTGTAGTTATTCTGGTGGACAGATTCCCTATTTGAAATATTACGATTTTTTTTAAGTTGGAATAATAATTCTTTGGATTCTTAATTTAATATACTAAAATGGTTGAAATAAATAGTATATTTAAATTCAGATACAGCTTAATTAAAAGAAAGGCTCATCACTATCATTTATTTTCATGTCACCTTTGAAATATTTTTTATAAATTGTGCACTCCATTGCATTTTTTATAAACAACATCAATTTAGATTAAAAATTCTTATATTCAAAAAATGAATAATCTACCTCAGGATGAATTTTTTTTATAGTATGGGCATTAGTCCCCAATAAGTTAGAATATCCAGTTTTTTAAGTCACCCGGTCAGTGGGTGTGGAGTGGGAATGGCCAAAGCCCATCTCAGCGGCTGCGCTGGAGCCTAAGTGATTCATCCAGGACTCCACCCCCGCAGCCCCTCTGCTGCTCACCAGCTCTCACAGTGCATCGTTGTATGGTGTCACTGCTTCGAGTGTGTTTGTTAAGAATTCGTGATGACATTGGTCCATTGACCCTATGTCAGAACACAAATATTAATAGGAACAAATTCAGGAAAAGACCTTTCATGGAAATGCTTAGTGTAAGTGTGTAGTTATTGAGAGCTCTCAAAATGCCCTCAATCCTTCTACCTGGCTTACCTAAAAACATGGGTTCTGCGTTTGGAGTCAGCAGTCTGTAGTTGAAGGAATTGGCCACTCTTTAAAGAGAATTGGTCGGCTGTCACTGCCTGAATTTTTAGGTGTGGTCCTGACCTTTATTCAAACGGAAGGGAGGAAAAATCTCAGAAATATATAGATCTTTAAAATGAAGAGCCGACATAGCTTTGACTGGAAATCTCAGCTCAGTAGCTATTATGCTGGAGTGGTGTTACCCTCTTAGAGGACACTTGGAAATGCCTGAGGCTGTCTTCGCTGAGAATTGCTTCATTGCAGTTGCACCTGATGATTGCATAGTTTTGTAGTCACAGTAGTCAAGATTTTTCTTTTATAATTTTTCAAGTTAAGATTGACTGAGGTTCTAGTCCTAAAGGTCACAGAAGGTATAGCTTAATGGTCACAATCATAACTGCCTACAGGGGCCAGTAGAGGTGACCCAGGTAAGGACAGGTGAGTCCCTGATGAGAGCTTCAGTCAGGTATATTACAGTGTCACACATCTTCCTCTCCCCCCAGGAGAAGGGAGAAATCTGGACTTCTTTTATTAAACCTTCTAATTTTTCTTGTTGGCAACTAATCAGTTTTTTAATGCGGTGTTGGCCAAATAAAGTAGGTGTCTAGTCACCGGTTTGTGATTCTTAGTTCTATTTCGAGAAATAGCAAACAGGAGACATGTAAATCACCCCACTTTAAAAATCTCTCATCACCTACGTGTTTCTGGCTATAGGTTTTGTCTTATACCAGGAAAGGCAACAGACCCTTTCCCTGTCCACGCCTCCGCTCTGCCCATGCACCCACCGGAACCCTGTGATGCTCTCAAATGGTGAAACTGGCCTGAACCTCCTTGGTGAATAGGTGGCTCCTACTTGAAAATACAAGAAAACTTAAGCATCAGTAATCTTGTTTGTAGGTGACAGGGCTAGATGGTTCGGAATAAGTCCCCCTCCTGTTCCTAATTAGAGCTCACCCCCGTGGTGTGCGCTTGGAACTGCTATTGACTCCTGCGTCTCTCCCTAATGCAGCCTGGAATCCTTGGGACTCTCGACGAGCCTCAGAGAGTAACATCTGTCAGTGCGCTTTCACTCAGAAGATTAAAGTTGAATTTCTTAAATTCTGTTCACACGAATCACCTTTCTGGTCACCGAAAACAATCCCCCCATCCCCCCAGCGTAGGCGAGAGGAATGGGCTGCCCCAGGCAATACTCACATCTGTAGATGGTTCCTGGGAGGGAAGCCAGCCCACCCCAGCAAAGCTCTCTCTCCTTCCTGAGCCCTGAGTGTGCCTCATCCAGCCCAGGTGATAAAAGCAAGAGGTTTGGAGATCATACAAGAACAGGGCTCCTTTTTTTTTTTCAGACAGTTTCGCTTTGTTGCCCAGGCTAGAGTGCGTGGCGTCAGCCTAGCGCACAGCAACCTCAAACTCCTGGACTCAAGTGATCCTCCTGCCTCAGCCTCCCAAGTAGCTGGGACTACAGGCATGCACCACCATGCCCAGCTAATTTTTCTGGTTTTTGTAGAGATAGGGTCTCATTCTTGCTCAGGCTTGTGTTGAACTCCTGACCTCAAGCGATCCTCCTGCCTCTGCCTCTCAAGGAACAGGGCTCTTGCTAACATGTGGCTGCTGATTTATTTATGTACCTTTTATGCTGGATTTGAGAAGGAAGAAGATGTATCAAGCACTGTAATCTGAGAATGAGATTATATATTTCCCTATATATCCATCACCCCCCCACACACACACACATATGCCCATCTTTATGGCCTGTCGTTAAGCTGCCCAGTGTCCAGTCCACAGCCTCGTGGCCCCGCTTGGTCTTGACATCAGGCTGCAGTTATAGAAATGTTCTGCTGCTTTTGTCTGCAGCGAATACTGGAGCTGTCAGGGCACATCTAACACAACCCCAGCCCCGCACCCTTTCTCAGCCGGCTCCAGCACCTTCCTGCACCCGCTGTGCATGTGCCCCACAGCCCCCTGCAGCTCGCTCCCGATGGCCAGGCCAGCCCACCTGCACTCCTTAGCAGGCAGTTGCTCAGGTGCCCGAGCTGGACCGGCTCAGCTTCAGGATCAATTAATTTTCTGCTGTCCTAATTGTGCTGGTGCCTGGACTGAAATGACCCTCCCTCGGGATGTCCAAACCACCTCTAACTCTTGTCCCAAAACTTCTCCCTAAATTCTAAAATCGTGACCATTTTTTAACCTGGAACTTCAGGGTGCTAGCCTGATTCTCTCAGCTTTGCCTTACTCTAGATTAAGTCTAGCTTGTTGAATGTCCCCTCAAAGAATGACACACTCGTCAGCCCTCAGCCTGCCAGTGGTGAGGTCCAGGCTGTATCCCCCTGTAAGTAGCCTGCAGTGAGTGTCCTCTGCCCTCCACAGCCCGCACCCAGGTCGTTAGTGACGGCTCCCAGGGGAAGTGTGCCAGGTGCAGGGCCCTGCACGGTATCTTACCAAAGGAGCACAGTGTGAGTAAGTGGTTCTAATCCCGGGTACCTTTTTTACTTTTATGACCGACACCAATGTAAAGAACAATAGCAACAAAATTCAACTGAAGTTTTAAGTAGCTGACTGAGATGATAATTCATTCTGTGACGGCAGAAACAGACTCCGGGAAGAGGGCGGTTGATTAATGAGCACCGTTAACAAGTTCACGGTTTCAAAGGTCAAAATTACAGATCTGACTGTGTGTGGGGTAGCGCTTTTCATTGACTGTCAGGTACTTTTCCTAACACAAGAGGTAAAGGACATTACCAACAATTTTTTAAATACCACGTGTGCTATGACTTATAAAAGTTTGAATTCTCAAAAACATCTTTGATTACTGTCCTGACCAGTGTATTCACTTTAGCATTCTTTAGTTAAATTGAGGGCACACAGCAATCATTTCTCTTTCAAATGCTACACTTCTATTATAATTTTAGTGGTGATATGTGAAGAACTCATAACCATTAAACTGAAGCTTTGAACAAATAACAAATCAAGTTAAGCTAAAGTAAATGAAGTAGCCATAATGAACGATCCATAAATTAAGAGAGAAACTAAGCAGAATATAGAAAAACAAAGTAAAATAGATTACTGGAATCTAAAATATTGTTTATTGTCATAACTTGAGAACCCCACCGGATGAGGCAGTTTCAGCCAAGAGTTAGTTAATTTTGTGATTTGGCAAACACAGTCTGTTGAACTTATTTCTCTAGCAGCATGTGATCCCTTTTTTAGCTGTATGTCTGATGGAAAAGGTACTACCCTGGAACCCAGAAACGCAGCCCTACTGTTTTTATTTATACAAATGTCTCTCTAAGCATATGTCCAAAAGAGCTGAAAATAAGGATTCAAACAAATATTTGCATACCCATGTTCGTAGCATTATTCACAGTAGCAAAAGGTAGAAACAATCCAAGTGTCCTTTGACAGATGAATGGATAAACAAAATGTCGTGTTTACATACAATGGAATATTACTCAGCCTTAAAGTGGAAGGAAATTCTGACACATGCTCCAACATGGATGAACCTTGAGGACAATATGCTGTGTGAAATAAGCCGGTTACAAAAGGACAAATACTGTCTGACTCTACTCATATGAGGTACGTAGAGTGGTCAGACTTACAGACACAGATAGTAGCTGGTGGCCACCAGGGACTGACGGAAGGAGGGAATGAGGAATAATTGTTTATCAGGTACGGAGTTTCGGTTTGGGATGATGAAAAATTCTTGAGGTAGTTAATGGCGAAAGGTGCACAACTACATGAATGTACATAATAGCATTGAATTGTGCACATAAAAATGGTCAGAGTGGTAAATTTTATGTTATATGTATTTTATCACAATAGAAAATGTTTTCATATTGGTAGGCAGAATGATATTTAGGCAAGTTTGAATTCTCGGCACTGCCCTACCTTTCTAATCAATGGTCAGCCTGGTAGCGTCAGACCACTCCGTGGTAGTTGTTCGTCTACTGGGCTTGTCACTGAGTGTTTCCCGTCTGGACTGTTAGACCTGGGCTGGCTAGGAGAGTTACTCTGTTCCCGTGACAGCAAGAGAATATTTGTACGATTGGGACATGTTCACCTGAGGCCATAGACGGTGCACAAAGCTGCATCTGAAGCGCGCCACCCCTGTATTCCGGCATCGTTACTGACAGTGGTGACAGCGAGAAAGCCAGACTTCCTTCGAAAAGCACCTCTTGAATCGTTGCCACGATAGCCCGGAGCTAGGCAGGATGTCCAGCAGCCTGGACCGGTCACAGCACATGGGCTCACACGCCCTGTGATGGCGGTCACAGGTGAAGGAAGCGGTGTGTTTGCTGCATCATTTTTAGACACTGGAGAGTGAAATATGGATATGTAGGCCAGTCGCTTCCACGGCCGTCAGTTTTTTGTGTTCTTTGCTAGTAATAGTGCGAGTGGCACAGATCATCTGCAAACAGCACGTGCACGTGTCCAGCATTCTGGAAGTGCACAGTCATTCACATCAAATCCACGTGCGGGCCCCAGAACTGTGCAGTTTCCCTCTTAGGGGGTTGATAAAAAGGGAGAAAATAAATGCAATGTATGCTACCTAAAACTTAGGGCTGGGCTTCCTCTCAGTTGAATGCAGCTTTAGTTGTGGATCTTGAGTTATTCTCTGGTTTCCCTGTTTCCAAGTAGCCTTTCTATGTAGAGCACACTTGGTGGCTCTCAGTCGACTAGAAACTCTGAGGGCACCGTGCTCCATCATCCATTTCTACCCTCCCTAACCTGCGCTGGGCCCTGGGTAATGTGTGCTGAGCTACTGCGTAAACCAGCGAGGCCCTCGGTGCTCTGCCTGCTGTGTGATCTCTCCCCCCAACTCCAGGATGAGGCTTCACTGACCCCAGTCTGTTTGCTTTTTGTCATTACTGGGACAAGGAGCAAACCCTGTTCTTGCTTCCCACTTCCGCCTGCAAGCCCCTCTCCCCGGGCTGCAGTCTCCTCTCTGTCATGGAAGTCACCAGGAAGAAGACAGTGCTCTGTAATGCAATTTTGCTTGCCTACCCTACTTTGGGGCCTGTATGTTTGCATTTACTATGTGTGACATCAGAAAGAAACTTTTTACAGAGCCCCATCCTTCCTCCAAACAAGTTTATTAACCAGGAGAGGTGATAATGACCAAATAAAGGATAAAAGCAAGGCTTATGTTGAATGATCTCAATTACTAGTAACACACCCTGTCATTTGTATTACTTGCTGTTTGTTTTATGGCAAGGATGGTAGCCAGTCTATGCTAAACATTAGGCGTCTGCCTCACACTAGGCACTGCTGTAAGTTTTTTGTGGGTGTTATCACAGTTAGGCCTTGTGTGACAGCTCTGTAACATATATCCTGTTGCCCTCTGTTACACTCACAGAAACCAAGACAGAGAAAAGTAAGTTGTTTAAAGTTACAGTCAGTAAGCAACAGAACCAAGAGGTAAAGCCAGGCTTCTGGTTTCCAGAGCTGCCATTCTGAGCCACGATGGTCATTTAGCACAGACTGCCTGTCACAATAGGTAGTTTATGAAGAGGAACATTTGCTCGCCCATAATCCAGATTCACTATAATATCATGCACGTAGAGTTGTAGAGTTATACAAAGCTCTGCCTAGATTCAATGAAAGAAGTTAAATATATTGCCTTCCTATTTGACTTTGCAATTAAATTTCTATATAAATATTATATCATGCTCCTAAGAGATAGTTTCCTTAGAACCATAATGTTCTGATATGATAGGAGAAGATAGTTTCCTCTTTTTCTAGGTCTTTCCAGGAATAGACCTAGGAAAAGATGGACATAATATCTACCCATTGAGCTGGAAAGAAACCACCAGAAAATCCTACGACCTATACTGTAACAGTATTCCGGTATTTCTCACCTCACACGTTATTTAATGAAAGAAGAAATTACGCCCCATGTGAAAGATGTAGCCTGCAGAGCCCAGTGTACAGTCTCCGAGCTGCCCCTGGACATGGGCTCCACTCATCTAAGGTCAGACAGAGAGGAGACCTGGGTACTTCTGGCTCCTTTAGAAGTCTTCGACATGGCGAGCATCTGAGTAGGTTGCAAATATGCCACATACGAATGGCCACCTTCATGCACAAGTAGTTTTCAAGCCCCGTGGTATACACGTTGTTCAATCCAAATTTGCACGGCCGCCTCCTGTACCCAAATGCAGTTACTCTTCTCCCCTCCTCCTTTCCGGCACCATATGGCATCAGGCCAGAGGCTCCAGCAGACAAAGCCTGTTCTTGCCGTGTGCGCGCTGCATTGTCCCAGGGTCCAGGCTCCATGCTCCTCAGCATGGCCCTCGTCAGCTCCACTCACCTTGGTGACTCAGGAGTCCATAGCCAACCCCTGCTTCCACCCCACAGTAACGACTGGGTCTTGAACTCCTGCGAGTTCTTATTATTTCTTACGTGCTCCCCTGTTAGATTCCACAGTCAAACAGAGAGAAGCAGGTAAGGCTGCCAGGCTGTGGTTGGGGTAGACTTGGGCACCCTTTTCATCCCTGCTGTACCTCTGCAGACCAGTGAGGAGGTGTCACTTGCTTATATTGATGGAGGCATCTGCGGTTCAGAGGTGAGAATTCTCGACTCCGGAGTGAAAAGGTGCCAGGCAGCGTGAGGGCTGGACTGTAGCAAGCCGAAACCAGCTCTCAGTGTGGGCGTGTGAACCCTTCCTCCAGAAACAGACAGGATTGGAATGTGGTTCTGAGACGGGAAGAGTTCGGTAAGATGAAAGCAATGTGACAGCTCTCATTCATGCCCCTGATGAGATAGTACAGCATCTGATGCTAAGATTAGTATTCGCTTCCGGTGATGCAGGGAAATGGCTTGTGAAGCCTTCAGAGTGATTTACACCTTGCGGTTGCTGCTGCCGTTAGGGCTCTAAGCTGACTGTTACACCAGCTTGTGCCCTTGCCTGCTTGTTACTCCCAGTCGTGAGTACTTTCCCTTAGTATTATCTTCTGTGAGCAGGAAATGGTCTCTGTTTCTCAACTGTGACCACCACTGAGTATATTTCTAGCACTCAGTTAAAAATATTTCCTGGCATTAGTATGCTTTTCTTCATGTATTTCAAAATTATCTTATAGTATTGACATTAGTCTGAAAGGTATTTCCTGAGAGCTTTTAAACATTTCTAAATAAATTTGACAAGGACATATTTTCATTGTTGATCATAGCTGATCTCAGTTTTATGCCAAACCATTTGATTTTCACAGTAAACCTTGCAGCCCCAGACCACTTTATCACCATGACTAAGTAATAGGAAACTATGGTAAGGCCTTTATAACATCTTTTGTAATTCCTGCAAAATATAGTTTGAAGTATTATCATAAATATGCAAAACTTAGCAAAAATAAATGCATAGACTACATTTAGTGCCTGCAGTATTCTTATTCTTTTCTCACTAGCAAATTTGGTAATTTGCAGACTATTTCTTCTTTATTAGTGAAAAAAATAAGTTAGTTTCATATTCATTTTTCTTAAAGATAACTATTTTCTATAGTTCCCTTTATAAGTAGAATTTATCACTCAGTTATTTATGTTACTGGAGAAGAGAAGAGATCCAGATAAAACAATAGATAATTGCAAATTGTTTAAATAGTGAAAAAGTGCTGAATTTTGTGGAACAAAGCTGATTTATGGACCATCTACTCCTCTGCTACTATAAATTTTATGGAGCAGGATTTAAGTGGTGCAAACCTACGTAGTGACAAGTATCATTGCAGTGGGGGTCCCCTCACTGGGCCTTACCACGGTGTGCCCAGCCTTCACCTGCAGCACAGGCTGCCTGTCACAATAGACAGTTTGTGAAGAGGCACATTTGCTCACCCATAATCCAGATTCACTGTAATATCATGCATATAAGCTCTGCCTAGACTCAATGGATGAAGTTAAATTACATATATTGCTTTCCTGTTTGACTGTGGAATTAAATTTCTCTATAAATATCGTACCAAGCCCCTAAGAGATAGTTTCCTTAGATAAAGAAATCTTGTGAGTATATGGAAGGAAAATGAAGATGGAAAAGGATAAATGTCATCAGTGTATCACAATGAGAAACACCACACCTAGTGAGAGGAGACGAGGGTCCTATTTTCTCCTACTATTTTATATTCATTTTCTCTGCTTTCCCCTTGAAAAGTAAATTTAGAAAGTCCTACTGCAGCGTATCACAGATGCACATTAGCGATGGCTGCCCCCAAAGTTACATCTTCAAAAATATCACATTGAATCAGGCTAAAAATCTCTGATCAAATTAATAAGACAAAGACGTTTTGGGGGCTTTTTGGGGGGGGTAGAGGGAAATAAAAGTAATATGTCTATAAAACTACTGTTGCTGAGTGCATTCTCTGAATACTTCATAAAGTGAACCTCCTTGCAACTTTTTCAGATAGCAGTGATAAGAAACAACATTATCAACAAGGACTTAACAGTCTAATGGATACTTAGTATGAGATTCCATATAATTTATAGAACTGGTAAAAATTTCTCCTGAGGCAGGAATTAAGCACGGTATATGTGTACACTTTTTATTTAGTCTTCAGGAATCACATGGATTGATAGCTAATGTTACCTTTTTTCCCCTGCCAAGCATATATATTCATATATGCTGAATAGATACAAATTCCCTGAAATGTGAGTTTTTTTTTTTATGTTGGGTCCATTTTTTTTCTGTAAGTACTCATTCCTGAAACAACAGTGTAAGTAATTTGGAAACATGATTTAGTATGCAAGTATTCACTTTATACTCTTGTCTTTTGGAATGCATTTGATGCACAAGATTGTTCTAACTAAATAATGCATAGAATTTCAAGAGCTAGAAAGAGTCTTGGAGTTCATCCCTTGCTAACCTCTCATTTTATAGATGAAAAAAATGGAAGCCCAGATAAGTTAAATGCTTTTGTCGAGGGAGGGGGAAATCCACAGCTGTGAATCCTAATTTACAGTTTCTGCACACGCTGCTTTAATATGACTCTTTTGATGACTGCTTAACTGAGGGATGTCAGCTGTGCTAATTTCATGGCATGCCAGTGACAATGCAAGGACCACCCAATTAATTGGAGAATGTCTGTATTTTTCCAGTACAGCTAGGTGAGCTCCTCTGAGCGAGAAGTCTTAATCTGTGAGAGGTCCCAGAAGCCTAGAGAAAGTTCTCAGCCCAGAAGAGGCCCCAGCGTGATTGATGGCTGTGCCACACACACAATTACAGTCAGTTACAGTCTCTGCTCTCTCAAACTACCAGGCGGTAAATTTGTAAATGAGCTGAGCATTTGTTGTTATTAAAGCTCCATTTTACCATTCTCTTTGTGCAACAAGCATTTAACATTGTACTCTAGGAAGAAAAAAAGCAGTCCTCAAGTTATAGATAGGTAGTCTCAGGCCTATAGTTAATCTCTTTGGGGCCCTTAAAAGTAATGTACAAAGATTTGCCTACCTTTGTATTACTACAATGAAAGTTTAGACTCATGGCCTGCCTGGGGTAGGAGGAGAAACTCATTAAAGGAACAAATTACAGGGAGATTCCTGAAGAGTCAGTCTCTGAGCCAGGCTAGGCACTTTAATTGTGTCTTGCCCTGGCATTAGCATCGTAACTGAGTAGGAGGCCATGGGATCATTGCCTCTCCAGCCCTTCTGGGAGCCATCAGAGGTGACCAGCTTCTATTACTTTTGAAGTGACAAGTACATTTGATGTTGTTGTGGAATGACCACTGATTGTCAAAACTAGTCCAAAATGAAACTGTTCATCTATATTTACTTCTGCCATATAATTCACAGATGCCCTGCAGCAAAAATAAATTAGCTTTAAATTTTCTGTTGAGCACAGCCTTCTGATGAGGCCATCATGTGAATGTTCTTTAGTTCAGGGGTAAGAGAAGGAGGGGGAAGATCCTCAGGCTATAGGAGTGGCTAAAAACTAAAATATTCCCAAGGAAAGATTCTACATTAACTGCATGGATAATTAAGGCAAAACACAAAAAATCATTCATTCTAGACCTAAATAACCTTTTCTTGCTAAAGAACTTTTGTTTTAAGTTTCCCTGTTTACTGTCTGAGGGAGGCTTAAAAAGCTTATGCTTCTTGCATCCAGAATGTGAAGAAACTCTACAGCTATAAATGTCTCAACAGCAAATGGGCTGTGCGGTGTGCTACAGCCACAGCCTGCTAGGTAATTTATGTTGCTCAGGAACTGTAGTTTTCTAATAGATTGAACTGTTAGTTTTCAGGAGGATTTAATGAAATATTGAACCAGATGCCACTGGTCTGCCATAGATGAGAAATGAAGAAATGTCACTCTGTAAACAGCTCAGACCTCTGCAAGTAGGAGAAAAAAGTTGGGTCCTTAATGGAAGAGAATCATAGCCAAGAGAACACATGGCAGTTTGGAGATAAATGAGTTTGCTTCTCTGTCCTGTGCTGATTTAAGGTGGGAGGCTGGTCTAGCCTGGGACCCTTTTGGTTATCCAGAAAAATTAAATCTAGAAGTAGGTAGTAGGGGCTGGGGTTTTTCCGGGTCTTTATTGTTACCCAGTGTTAATCCTCTGAATAACCCCATACAGATGCTCCTTAACGTTTGATGGGGTTATATTCTGATCAACCCACCATAAGTTGAAAATATCGTAAGTCATAAATGCATTTAGTACACCTAACCTATTAGACATCATAGCTTAGCCTAGGCCACCTTAAACATCCTCAGAACACTTACGGTTAGGGAAGATCATCTAATACAAAGCCTATTTATCACAAAATGTTGAATATCTTGTATAGTTTATTGAAGTACTATAATGAAAGTGAAAAACAGAACAGTTGTACGGATACTCAAAGTGTGGTTTCTACTGAATGTGTATATATTTTGCATGATCATAAAGTTGAAAAATCGTAAGTCAAACCATTGTAAGTTAGGGACTGTCTGTAATTCCATTGGATTTGCTTTTGCTGTATTCTCATTTTCAATGATATTATCAGGAAAACAGACATGAGGATTGATCTAGAAGATTTTTGCAAGGAAAAAAATCTCTTCAGAATTAAATTCTTGCACTTCATTTTGAGAGTCCTGACAATTAGACTCTTCCTAACAGTTAAGACTATTCCTTTTTAAAATTATTACTATTATTATAACCAGGACAGTAGTCCTTTCTCTGAAAAAAAATACAACTTGTGAGTTCAAATTTTGATTTTTCTTTTTAGGAAGAAAGCATATTAGTAGATACTTCTTCTTCTCTGTAAACAGTTACTGCAACTAAAAACACTTTTTTTGACATTTATTTTGCATAAAATTTTAGAAGTTTGCATTTTAAAATGTATTCCTAGTTGTCTCATTTTAAAATACCTTCTTGTTTTTGATAATCCTGACCAGTAGCTGAGAGCACTCAGCAGAGGGTCACATGCCAGACACAATGAGCAACCTGGCAATAGTTCTGTGTTAAGTATACAGATGTTCTTGCCAATTAAAGCAAAAATTGTGAGTATAAAAATGAATAGTTCAGTGCATAGGGATTCCATGGGAAGATTCTCTATCTAGAGGGGTTCTCTATCTAGATAACTAAATGTGTAGCATAACCTGGATTAGCTTTTAACCATGTGAAACTGAAAGTTGTCAGTTTTTTCTAAATACTTTTGAATAGAAGTAGATAACGTAGTTGAAAACCTTGCTTATATAATTCCATCTTGTCCTGGGCTGATCCTTAGCAGCTGATCATAGAAAAGAAAGAAGCTGAAAGCTAAAGGAAGGAGATAGCTCTTCTTGCCATGTTCCCAGTGAAAACCACAGTGACTTCTCTATACATATTTATTTGTGCCCATTTTATAGGACAGTATTTATTTCCCCCAGATCATTCAAGAGAATCCTAGTGGCATAAAAATGTTAAGATGCTTCTGACAAAAGGTTGGGCTTATCCTGGTTTAGAAGAATAGGCCTTGAACTCTATCCAAGGGCCTGGGTTACAGCCCCAGCAGGGACACTAAGTCAGTCCTTTGGCAGGTGACCTTTCGCAAGTCCTGGGGACCTCTCTTGGCCTCTCTTCTTTGATCAGTTAAAAAACTTCCAGGTAATGCTTAAGGTTCCTTAGCACTATTGATGTCTGATTCTAATACAGTCATATGCTGTACAATGTCATACTGGTCAACAACAGACCGCATACATGATAGATCCCCTAAGATTATAATGGAGCTAGAAAATTCCTATCGCCTAGTGACATCGTGGCCATTGTAATGTCGTAGCACAAGGCATTACTCACATATTAGTGGTGATGTTGTTGTAAACAAACTGCGTGGTCAGTTGTGTAAAAGTATAAAAGTACAATTATGTACAGTACATAATACCTAATAATAACAAACAACTGTTAGCGACTTAGGTATTTATTGTACTATACTTTTTATGTTATTTTAGAGTGTACTTCTTCCACTTACAAAAAGAAAGTTAATTGTGAAACAGCCTCAGGCCTCAGGAGGGTGCTTCAGGAGGTATTACAGGAGAGGCATTGTTACCATAGGAGATGACAGCTCCTGTGTGTCACTGCCCGTGAAGACCTTCCAGGGGGACAAGATGTGGAGGTGAAGACAGTGATATTGATGATCCTGACCCTGTGTGGGCCTAGGCTAATGTGTTTGTGTCTTAATTTTTAACAAGGAAGTTTATAAATTAAAAAATACTGAATAGAAAAAAACTTAGAGAATAAGGATATAAAGAAAAAAATATTTTTGTGCAGCTATACAATGTATTTCTGTTTTAAGCTAAGCATTATTATAAGAGTCAAAAAGTTCAAAAAAAATTTAAAGTTTATAAAGTAAAAATATCACAGTAAGCTAAGGTTAATTTATTATTGAAGAAAGGATACCGCTTTTATCAATTTAGGGTAGCCTAAGTGTACAGTCTTTATGAAGTCTCCAGTTGTGCATAGTAAAGCCTAGGCCTTTGCATTTACTCATCACTCATTCACTGACTCAGCCAGCGTTTTTTATCTTTTATACCACATTTTTACTGTACCTTTTCTATGTTTAGATACAAAAATACCATGTGTTACAGTTGCCTACAGTATTCAGTACAGTACCATGCTGTATAGGTTTGTAGCCTGGGAGCAGTAGACCATACCACATAGCCCAGATGTGAAGTAGGCTCTACAGTCGAGGTTTGTACATTCTGTGATGTTCACACAATGACAAAATCGCCTAAGGATGAATTTCTCAGAATATGTCTCAGTTGTTAAGTGACACATGACTGTATTACCAACTCTGATTTTTACAACAAATAAGTTGGGTAAGCTAAAACTTGAATTACTTCTGTGAGAACTCTTGTTCAATTATTTGATTTGTTCATTTCTATGACACTCATGCCAACCTGTCAAATCAGTAGCCTTAAATTAATAGGGACATTTGTTCCTTATTATATTATATTCCACATGATGGCTACAAATAAAGTTTGAAACTTATTATTTGTATTCTCTAGTGTATCTGATGTTGCTCTCAACTACTCCCTTTGGAGAAATAAGGGCTTACTGTTGCCCCAGTATCATACACATCATTATATTGCCTTAAAGGAAAAATATGAATTTATAAACAAAAGATCAACAAATATATTTTTAGACAACAAATATATTTTTATATATTTTAGTCACTCAGGTTTATATGATAGATGAAAGATTGCAAGGGTAGAAATAAGCCTGACTATTCCTGCATAATATTTTAAGCTTTGACCTTTTTTTTTCACTTTATAGACTCACTAACCCATTTATTGCAACACATTCGAGGTATAGATCATCCCAGCCTTGTTTTATAGTCTGGCTGCTATTCCTAGCCCATTAGTAACTATGTCTTCAGTGCACTAGAAAATTCATCTTTGTGCAGGACAGAGCTGTTTCAAGACACAGTAGTACTATGTTCCTCAATGTGTAGTCACAGGACCCTCTGTTTCAGAATCATCTGGGGTGCTTACAACAGTGACTACTTCTTTTTTTTTTTTTGAGACAGAGCCTCACTCTGTTACCTGGGCTAGAGTGCCGTGGCGTCAGCCTAGCTCACAGCAACCTCAAACTCCTGGGCTCAAGCGATCCTCCTGCCTCAGCCTCCCGAGTAACTGGGACTACAGGCATGTGCCACCATGCCCAGCTAATTTTTTTTATATATTTTTAGTTGTCCAGATCATTTTTTTTTATTTTTTAGTAGAGACGGGGTCTCTCTTTTGCTCAGGCTGGTCTCGAACTCCTGACCTTGAGCGATCCACCCGCCTTGGCCTCCCAGAGTGCTAGGATTACAGGCATGAGCCACCGCGCCCGGCCGACAGTGACTACTTCTTGATGATACCCAGGCATAATGAGTCAGAATGTGGGGCAGGAGGAACCTGTACAAGTTCCCCACGTGACAGTGGGCCCTACTGGTGGTTAAGAACCACTGTCCCAGAGGGTTGGGCCAGCTGCCGACATTCCTTCGTGTATAACAGGATCCTAATTGTGAGGAAGGTTCTTAACCATAGAATGTTGGCATAAACACAAGAACAAAACACTTCTACTTAACCTCAGAATGGCTCATTTGAAGCAGAAAGAAAATTTCAAGGGAACCTAAATCTGAGACGTTGATTCTGCTGGTGCTGTGGGACCATCACAGAGCAGACACCGGAATGTCTTGAATGATCCCAGGTGAACTAACTCACCTGGCACAGTGATTAGTTGTACCAGAGTATGATGCATAGAGCAAAGCACACTGTGTGCGTATATTTATGTATGCACACAAACACATAGCTTTTTTCCTTAATTTGTGATATATTGAAGTTTTCATCCTTCTTCACAAAGGACTGTGCTGAGTTCAGGGATTAGGAGTGATAGAGAGATGCATTATTCATTCAATGAATATTTGAGATGGCTGCTTATTCAAAGCATTGAGCTGGGTGCTGTGGAGACAATAAATACCAGACTAACCCAAGGATCTCAAAAGTCATAGTCTGGTAGGAAACATTAGCCATGTACATAAAGACAATATTAGGTTGAAATTGATAAAACACCGTAGGGTGTGTGGGTGAAGGCTCTCCGCAAGCACAGAGGGAAAACTAGCTTTCTGTCAGAGGAATCAGGAAGGCTTCGAGGAGGATGGGGCAATTATGTTGAAATTTTTAGATACAAAGAAAATGAAAAGCTGGTGGTAACGATACATGTGCTGTTGGAGTATTATCTATATGAATGTTATTTACATAATGTTTCATAATATGTGATATATAACCAGCAGAGCACCCAGTTTGCTCATGTCATGTAAGTCATATGTTGAATGGTATAAACAGGCCAGGTCAGAGAAGTACTGCTTTCAGACAAAGGATATTAGTCCATTTATAAAACAAATAAAAGATTAAGTATTACTTCAGAAGTAAATTTAAAGACCAAAGCAAAGACAGATGAGTTTGGGGTTTCACAGCCTAAGAATTGGTAATATGGTTAATTTGATGAAGGAATTATCAACCAAATAAATAGTATAAGCGCAATACTGACCAAGTGTGGAAGAGTATTGAGCTCAGAAATAGTAACAGAGGAAGAGGAGAGGGAAATCTATGGAGAAAGTGCAATTTGTTGTCTCTTGTTAAAATAAAAAATGCCTTGCTACCTGAGTAGGAATGTGAATACTTTCTGTTAACAAATCTTGTCTTATGATTGCCTGTTACTGTTTGAATCATAACTTCCACTGCTGCTTTACTCAAAAGAAGCCATTAAACTCACATACTTCCTGAATGTGCCCAGTGTGTGAAAGCTTTAATTAAATCTACAAGTAGAGCCTTAAAAGAACAAGAATCAAATTAATTGCAACATGGGCCACGCATTTGTCTCTCCGACAGTGCCTCTGCTTTGGAGAAAAGGCAATCCGTGCACCCTTATCTGAGTTAGTAAACTCAGTATCACTTTCCATTAGCATGGCTGGTCACCGCCATGTGTCTTCTCGCTGACACTGTTTACATGCTAAACCATCACAAATAGAGTCTGTTCCCACTGGTTTACTGTAGGATTCCAGAGCAGTAAATCCAGGAGGTGGAATATGCCATCTTCTGCTTTCTGCATCACTGGCTTTTGTGAGTTCTTCTCTGGATTGAGTTCCGTAATTAGACTGCAGACTAATTAAGGAAAATTCAGCACATGCAAATAGAGCAAGAGGATTTGCTGCTAATTATGGTTGTTATACCATAGTCAAGAAAAATTAATTTGTAATATTATTATTCAGCTTTTCAGTGACCTGTGGTAGTCTAAAATAAGGAAGTGATGTTTGTGCATAAGAAAGACTTCTACAACTGGAGTTAATGAGTATTCATTCCACAAGGAAATTAAAGTTAAAAGCCATATATTTGAAATTTTAGGCAAAAAAAAAAAAAAAAAAAGACTTCAAAATTTCTATAGAAGCTTTAGTGTGTAATTACTTTGTTTTTATTTTTGTTTTGTTCCAGAGGTACTGCTTTTCATGTGCCAATTCTATATAGTATAACCACACTGGCAGTCTATAAATATCCACTTTTCAACTTTCAGCATTTACAATGGGAGTTTAATTAGACAGTATATAATTTTCTTGTTTTTAAAGTCTTCACTTACGAATCCTTAAGCCAAATGTTTAAAGCCAATGAGCTCTAACTGGTTATATTCCGCTCCTGTGAAGGAAAGAGCCTTAAGTGCGGGGCCTGGCTTCGCATGCTGAGTCAAATTGGTGTCTCGAAGGTAATTTTGTTGATTGCACATAGTTTAGAATTAGAATCGCAAGGATTTCTACTCTGAAACATTCCATCTTTTAGCATGAGAATTGTCTCACAGGCAGAGAGAGTTTGGTTTTCTCACCGAAAATGTAAAGAAGATTTATTTGTGAACTGTCTGCCCCTCGCTGCTGCACGTTTTCTTACTAGTTTCTCATTCCTCAGATGCTGAAGACTAAAGGACAAGCATGTGTTCTGATGACTAAAATGGGTTTCGGAAAATAACATTTTAAGAGTTAAGGGCTTTGCATGTTAATTAAAAGAAGCAATATTCACAAAGTATTAAAAATTAAAGATTTAGTCCATCTTGGGTCAAACTGGGAAATTTAAAAATTTATTAGCTTATATTGTTAATAGTTTCCTGAGGGAAAATTCATCCAGTATTTTGAGCGATTAATGAATTGCTTGTTGTATGGCAGTGTAATAGAGCACATTTAGACATCATCTGCAAGTTCTTTTTGGAAACGAGCTAACAAGGGAGGCTGTGTAATCTCTATCTGTTGCAATCTCTAAAAATAAGTCGAATAACCATCTATCTTCAGTAATTTCAATGTGATATGCCTGGAGGCAGGGAGTTGAATCTGGTGACTTCTTAAGTTCCTTCCCATAATTATTCATGCAAATATAAACACAGACAATGTAATTTTCGTTATTCAGAATTTCGCTGTGTGGAAAAAAATCATATATATATATGGGATTCAGTATCTCCATTATAGAACATTGCTATCAGTTACTGAGCTTAACCCCAAAGAGTTCTGTCTGTTAATAAAGGGAACCAAAGGGCACATGATCACCAACAGGGTGGTAATTTGTGATGTTTCGAATGTTCAAATGACTGTTGCAGGAGGGGCTGAGAGAAAGGTCACAGGAGGATTAACTCCAGACATACCCAGTTGGTACTCAAGAAGGATATTGCTCTGATTAGCAAAGCATAAAAGGCCAGTCAGGGAAAAAAGATCAAGGTCAGTAACCTTCCAAAAAGGATGTTAACCTCAGCAATAAACAGAGGCTGCCACTCTATATTAGTACTCCAAACCTGTGCAGAGTTGGTGAATAATCTCCTTCACCATGGCTTGGAAGCCTTGTGAACAGTTTTAATTCTCATTATTTGTGGATCAGATTGAACAGAAATATATCTTCTTTCCATTCTTTTTACCCTTCCTTTTGTTTTGCCCTTTTTAATGTGCACCAATTTCTTAATTATTTTTTACTTCCTTTTGTATTTTTTCTATCAACCCCATTTTCTCCTGCCTTTCTCAGGGCATGTGCTTTCTTATTTTGGTGTAAATACTGATCCCCTTTGGAATAAGCTAAATGATTACGTTTTTTTAACCTTTTTGAAAGTATGAAAAGCGTTTCTTAGACTCACAGTGTATACTTTCTCAACCCATCATCTAACCAATACAGTAAGTAGTTTCTTTGGTAATTCTTTATAGTTTTCCATGCCTCTTTGTTTACTCATTCATCCGCCATGTTTTTGAGAAAGTACTGTTAAAAACATTAGACAAATTAAATTTAACAGTTTCAGCAAAGAACCAGACAGCCCTCAGAACCAGAAGAGGTTTGGAGAGCTTCGCTCTTCAATGCGGGCAGGGAGCATTTAGGGACGGGAGGGGAAGTGCAGGAATAACTGGGTTGGTTACAGCTCCACCTTGCCCTCATTTGGACATGGTCTGGTCAGTTGGCTGCCTGGGATTGGCTAAGACTCGGGTGTTTGTTACAAAAACATATTCCTAAATTAGGCGTTCAGTTACTGTACTGCTAAGTTAGGTTGCAGTTGATGGGGAAAGGACGCAAGTGTGGAGGCATCTCTGCATGTTGCTCCCTTCCCCCTTCTCTACTCAGCCCCATTCCCTGGAGGGGGAATCTGGTTCCTAAGTCTGAAAAGGGAAGTATAATCATTGCTACTTGTTATTTGTTGGACATTTTATGGAGAGGTAGGAAGGAAATATTATGCAGAATATCTAATTTGAAAAAAGAGAACTCAGAAGGCATGTAAGAATTTAGTGTTTATTTCTTCTATGTATTTCCTGCATATTTATATATAAACAGAAAGTTTCTTGTGTTTCATTTGCTTTTATGTAAATTAAATCATTCCATACTGATAGTCTATGACTTTTGATTTAGCTTGATAGGTTCGAGGGCTCTTTCCATGTTAACCAGGATATATTGACTTATCTTATTCTTTTGAATCATTGCTTGGTATTTTAACATTCCTTTAGGAGTGAAAATGCAGGTGATTTCCAGGATTTTCTTTTGCCTTCACTGCAGCAATTGCCTGGATACTCTTCTGTGTGTTCCTCAAAGGTGTTCTCCCCAGACGACTCTGACCCGCTTTTCCAGGGCACTGACATTTGTCCTCCACAGGATTGTGAACCAAAGTACATTCTGTGGTCTTTGAGAATTGCCTAGAAAATCATTCCTTCATTCACTGTTTAGTGCCCTTAAGAATAATAACAACAGCGGCAGTAGCAGTGGCAGTGACAGCAATAAAAAACGTTCATGCAAGATTATTGCAGGCTCCCTTCTAACCCCCTTACATAATTAACTTGTTTAATCTTCACGACTATTATAGGTTGGTGCAAAAGTAATTACGATTTCAGACTGTGAACTTTAAATCTTTATAACTAGGCTCAAATACATTTTTATCAATCAAAATAGGAACCATTACAATCAACACATTTTTGCCAAAGAGAAATAAGTTTGTTTATTGTAGCGTAAAACTCCGTGCTTTGGGATTCAATGAACTCTTGGAAAGCATTTTCTGCATCCTGCTGGTTATGGAAGTGTTCTCTCTCCAAAAAGTTGTCAAGATGTTTGAAGAAGTGGAAGTCGGTTGGTGAGAGGTCAGGTGAATATGGTGGATGAGGCAAAACTTTGTAGCCCAATTTATCCAACTTTGGAAGCGTTGGTTGTGCGACGTGCGGTTGGGTGTTGTTGTGGATAACAATTGGGCCCTTTCTGTTGACCAATGCCAGATGCAGGCATTGCAGTTTGGGGTGCATCTCATCGATTTGCTGAGCATACTTCTCAGGTGTCATAGTTTTGGCGGGATTCAGAAAGCTGTAGTGGATCAGACCGGCAGCAGACCACCAAACAGTGACCATGACCTTTTTTTGGTGCAAGTTTGGCTTTGGGAAGTGCTTTGGAGCTTCTTCCCGGTCCAACCACTGAGCAGGTTGTTGTATAAAATTCACTTTTTGTCGCACATCACAATCCGAGAAATGGTTCATTGTTTTTACATACAAGAAGAGAAGACAACACTTCAAAAATGATAATTTTTTTGATTTTCAGTCAGCTCACGAGGCACCCACTTATTGAGCTTTTCCACGTTTCCAATTTGCTTCAAATACCAAACGACCATGGAATGGTTGACCTTGGGTTCTTCAGCAACCTCTCATGTAGTTGTAAGAGGATCAGCTTCGATGATTGCTCCCAGTTGGTCCATGTCAACTTCCGATGGCCAGCCACTGTGCTCCTCATCTTCAAGGCTGTCATCTCCTTTGCAAAACTTCTTGAACCACCACTTCCCTGTTCGTTCGTTAGCAGTTCCTGGGCCAAATGCCCTGTTGATGTTGCGAGTTGTCTCCGCTGCTTTCTGACCCATTTTGAACTCGAATATGAAATCACTCAAATTTCATTTTTGTCTAACATCATTTCCATAGTCTAAAATAAATATACAATAAACATCAAGTAATAAGTCATTAGCAGAAAAAACATAAAGCAAGAAATGTGCATTAAAATGATGTATAATATAACCACATTTATTTAAGAATGTGTTCCAATATCAAACGACAAATTTCAACAATGCTAAAACCACAATTACTTTTGCACCAACCTAAATATGTTTTTATTCCATTTTACAGATAAAGAAATTTAGGTGGGAGACAGTTAAGTAACTTCTCAAAGTCACACACAGTTAACATATAGTGGTGTGAAGTTTGAATGGAGGCCAAGGGACTCCAAAAGGCCTGTTTAGGCGAGCACTGTACCCAGTGGGTTAGGCACAGTGCCAGGTGACATACAGGGGAAAACTGAGGCAGAGACATCCCTGCCCTCATGGGCCTTACACTTGAAAAGACGGGTACTAATAAAATAATCACAAAAATAAATGCACATGTGTAACAGAGAGGCGGGGTGTGTGCTTCTGTACACAACCTCACAATAGATTGACTTAGCAATCAAGGAAGGCCCCCCGTTGTGGGATAAGACTGACCAAGATCTACAGGTTGAAAGGAGTTAATGAGATGAAGTTGGAGGTGCGGCATTCTCAGGTTGGGAGAAACGTTTGCCACGGGCCTGGGGTGGGAGGGAATATGGTGCATATGGGGGCTGGAGAAAGGCCGCTGGGGTCGGGGGCAGAGCCTGGCAGGCAAGGGGGCTACAGATGCAGGCTGGGCCCCGACTGCCTGGTGCCTTTGAGTCAGGTGGGAGAGTTTCAATGTCATTCTGAGTGGAGTAGAAACCTCTATTGCATTTTAAGTAAGGGCATTATGTGATCGGATTTGTGTTTTCAAAGCACTCACTGGTGACAGTGTGGACAGCACGGGGGCCAGTGTGGCTTCAGAGAGATCTGCAGGGAGATGATTGCAAGAGAAAGTGGGAGCCTAAGCCAAGTTGGCAGCAGAGGAGATGGAGATTTGAGAGGTGAGATTAACAGGACTTGGCTGGCAGACGGTTAAGGTGAGCCAGCTGTACGGGAGGAATGGCAGTGACATTGACCACAGGTGTGGAACCCTGGCCCACCTGTAGAGTGCATAAGCTTCAGGTTGGCTGCCATGAGATTCACACACATTTTTTTGAGTTGCTTTACCCTTGAAGAGCAGCTCTACTGTGTACATCGAATAGTACGTCACACTTTATTCCATCTGCCTTTTGGACATTTGTATGCATGTGGCAATTGCAAATGCTCATATTTAACATCATATTTTTTCTTTCTCTTTCCAGTCATTCTTAGAAGCATGCAAGCTTTTCATTCCCACAAGCTAAAAATATATTTCATTCCATAAACAGAAGAAACTGTGTAAGAAATTAGAGGTTCCAAAATCCAAAAAATGAATTAAACTTGCTCATATTAATTATTTCTCAGATATTTATGAAGAAGAAGAAAGAAATGTTCAGTAGAGTGTCTCGTTTTTAAAAGGTGAAACAAAACAAAGCAAAACCCCCAGAGGCACATAATTCAGCATTAAGACTAGCCATGGTGGTGTAAAATTTGAACACCATGTAGTCAGAGGGAAGGTTCCTCCTGAGCTGTATACAAAGGATTTGCGCAGCTGGAACTTTTAGTCCTTCATTGTGGCAGCAGCCAACACTTTTTCCGCATTCTATAACACTGAGCCAACCCCTAATTTTGCAGCAAACTCTGTAGGAAATATTTAAGTGAATAATGCTGTTGTATAAGAATGAGCATGTGCTAAAACACTTGCTGCATATAACAGGCATAACAGGCAGTGCATTACCACAGTGTCAGAGAAAATGCTCGTCTTACGTACTAGTCCCATGCCAGGATGGTGTGCACGTAGTGTTTGCGTTCGGACGTACTGCTTGCTCTCAGTCCCGGAAAGGCAGTGACTGGGTAACGCTCTATTTTTTTAAATTTGGTAAGCAGCAAACGACTTCACAATGAAGACTGCTAAGCTGATGGTCTTATTGTGAAATTTTTCTTAGTGTCACTGTAACTAGTTTAATGGACAAAACACAATTTTCTTAAAATGAGGGGGGTGTGCATTAGAAGAACCTACAGAGTGTTTTTGGCTTTTGTGTTTAGTACAGAGCTTCAGACTCCACCCCAGACCTATCTAGCGTCTCCAGGGATGATGTAAAAGTGTGAATACTTTAAACATTTATAAAATGAATAAAAGTTACACCACTTCCAGTTAAAAGCCACTGGATTAATAAGACAACAGTAGTGGCCACATTCAACCAGTTTTTCAGAAAATGCCTTTCTGAAGATTGCTGAATATAAATAATTTTTGTGTGTTATTCATTCAAAGATCTCAGGCTTGAAAAGTAAATGAAGAAAACAGCCCCTGTTTTTGGAGTGGTCAGCTCACAGGGGGTGGCTGCTATTTCTCAGTGGTCAAGGAAGGGGGTCCTGAGCCACTGCCTCTGTCCTTGCTGCCTCTCTGCGGACAGGAGCTCTGCCAGCCCATTCCTCCTTATGAAAGCAAAAACGTTCCCGTAGCCCAAAGTAAGATAATGACATAGAAAATTTTGGGAACTGTTTATCTGTGCCTGGGATTGGCATCTTTCAGAGCTGATGTGTGAGGTCTTTGTGAGTTCATTCTCCTGGAGTGGAGTGGAGGGGACAGTGGCCCACCCGGTGAGGAGTGTGGAGTGTACACGGCCCGCAGGTTGCCCTCCTCTGCTGGCCTGGCGTGTCCAGGGAAGGTTGGTATCTCGATAGCAGACCCAAGTGACCGCGGGGTTACTCATCACCCAGAGACTTTAAAGAATCCTCTTTTAAGGTATAACAAGATAGTGTTAGTAAATTTATTTTATTGGCATATAAATTTGTCGTATTTTAAATTCATAGGAATATGTCAATCTTTCTTTGTAGTCACCTTTTCTTTCACTTTTAATTATTTGCTTAAAAATTAAAATTAACATTGCCATATTTTATACACACATTCAATACCAACCCTGTAAGACCAGGTTGACTTTTTTTAAATTTGCACAGTATCCTTAAAAAAATTTTTAATGATAACTAACAACTGTATATATTTGTGGTGTTATATAGTAGGATGTTTTGATACATGTATACATTGTGGAATGGCTAAATCAAGCTAACATTTACATTGCCTCACTTATTTTTTGTGGTGAGAACACTTACAGTCTATTCTCAGCAATTTTCAAATATACAGTACATTGTTATGACCTGTAATCACCATGTCATACAGTAGATCGTTGAACTTATTCTTCAAAGATATAAATGAAATTTTGTGTCCTTTAACCAACATCTCCCAACTTCCCTCCCACCCCAGCCTCTGGCAACCACCATTCCACTCTCTGCTTCTGTGAGTCCGAGTATTTCAGATTCCACATGTACGTGAGATCATGCAACATTTGTCTTTCTGTGCCTGGCTTATTTCACTTAGCATAATGTCCTCTGGGTTTACCCATATTGTCACAAATGACAGGATTTCCTTCAGTTTATCCCATTTTTCTAAATGATAGCACAGTTACAGCTGCTAACATGATTTTTCTAGTGATTGTTCTAGTCTTTTTTGCCTTTCCAATAGACAGATATAACACAATGTGTTTGAGGAGTAACTAAATAAATTTTATTTGAATATTTTATGTTTTATTCCACCCTGTTTGAAAATAATAAATTCATGTTCTACTGTTTATCTGTAGCAATTTCATACAAAATAGAGTTAATTTAATAGATAAATTGAATTTCAAATACATAGATGTTAAAAATAATATATAAGATGATTATTTTATTGAGCTAAGATCATTGTAATTCAGTGAATATATGTGGAAAAATATAGAAAACTACTTTGTCATGACCGTTTTTTTTTTTTTTCCTGACAATATAACTAGACTGAATTTCCTCTTACCAAAAACAGATGTGTGGAGATAGGGGAATGTCATATGGGATGGGTCATACTTTAATAGTTACAGACTTCCAGAGAAAAGATTAATTCGTATCTTAATAGCTGGAAGCCTGCCAAGAGCACAGTTAGGAAATTTGGGTGAGCCTCTGGAGAAGTCTGTTTGCCCAAGGAGGAGTCACCAGGAAGAAGGGGTTGGAGGGGGTGGGCACATGGAGAAGGGGAGGGCAGGGGGAAGTTGGCAGGAGGGGTGAGAGAGCTGCAGGCAGGCAGAGCCCGTTCCGTTCCGCAGCTTTGCCGGCCTGCCCTGCGTGTCCACCCCGAGTGCACCTGCGGCCTTGGCCTTGGAGGGGTGCTCTCTGGGTTGCGCTCTCAACATAGGCCCTGGCATCGGGCACTTAGTTTATGGCAGAGGTTGGTGGAACATAAGAGGCACGTCTGAACAGCCTATGAAATGCACTACAGTACTGCACAGCTACAAAACAGGCAGAAAAGGACTGCTCTGCACAGGAATGATTTCCAGAGGGAGGGAGAGGCAGAAGAAACATCTCTTCTTTGCAGAAGGATGCCAACTAATAAGCGTGGAAGGGCCAGTGGGCCTAGGAAGCCAGCATTTTGCAAAGGCCAGTGAAATATAAGGTGCAAATGACATATGGAGCGATGCCTTTGTGTAAGAAAGCTGGGGGATGATGTGCGCTTGCACACACACACACCCACACCCACACACACACACCCCCCACACACACACCCACACACACACATACCCACACACACACATACCCCCACACACACCCACACACACACATACCCACACACACACACACACATACCCCCACACACACCCCACACACACACATACCCACACACACACACACACATACCCCCACACACACCCCACACACACACATACCCACACACACACACACAATTTTCACAAATAGAACTGAAGGAGGGATAAACCCAAAACAGCTAAAAATGGTTACCAGTGGGGAATAGGTGAAGGGAACAGAGGCAAGAAATGAACATGAGATGTCTCTGTGCTTTTTAATATAGTTTGGACTTTCAAACCAAATATTTTTCATATCCCTAAAATAAAATTAAGTAAAAAATATGAAACAGGCTAACCCTGAGAGTAGATATAGATGGAAACAGATAAATCTAACTGTGTATCAAATTGATAATATTACCACCCGGGGGAAAAAAATGATTTCAAGTAATTTCTGAACACAACTCTTTTCCTATATTTTCATAGTAGGGTATAGTCTAAGGACAGAAGAACAAAACTGAAATCTTAAACTTTATTTAGTAGATTTATTGTTAATGGAAATATTGATACTGTATTATTCTAAAATTATTTTACATATAGTAGGGTAAAGTAAATAAGCCAATATATTAGTGTCATTAATGGGAACCTAAGTTTTCACTGTAAGAGAAAAGATGGAAATACTTAAGAAAAAAAGTAAGGAAAATCTCTGTAATATTAAATTTGAATTGGAAATATCAGTACAAAGTCATATCAATATGAAGTCATGATTTAAATAAATACGTATAATATATATATACGCATATATATGATTTCCTAAGCTCTGTTCGTTGAAACGAGCCTGAAACCATGAAACTTGAGTTGCAATGAGCATATAGTACACCCAGATCTTGCTTTCTAAATACCAGTCCCCAATAAAAGAAACCAGGGCTCATTGAAGAAATTACTAATTAATTCCAGATCTAGGTCAGGGATAAACCAGGTTAGCCTATAGCATCTTATGTCAGAGAGCAAGGTTGTACTCAAAGACTAGTGAGACTATGTCAAAAGAACACAAGAACCATCTCCAAAGGGCTCCCACAGGCCAAATTTGGGACAATGTGATCATCCAAAGAATAATGACTGTAATCGATTATAACAATTGACTTTTTTAAATTCATACATCTATGGTAAACTTTTAAAAATCAAAAATATTAAAAAGAAACAAACAGAAGAAGCAGGGGATGTTTTCTTTACAGAATACTACAATACCAGAAAGTAAATGTAGAAATAAGTTATTTAGAAAATCACCATTTTGCAAAGCCCAACATAAGAGACGATGATGATGATGATAACCATGAGTGTTTGCGGAAACGGCTGGGTGAGAGAGATTCTGGCAATCAGAACAGTCGCGCGATCTTCAAGTGTCACCTGCAGATTTCATAATTATCTCCTTATGAAGGGAAACTGAACCTTTACATAGGAAGGATCTGGTAGTCAACACCTTATTCACCAAATTAGCAGAGCCAGTCGCGGCACAACTTCACATGTCCTCCCAGTGCGAGACAATTGGAAGGCTGCAGATTCACCTGTGTTATGTGTCTGACATAAATGTTTAAGCCAGAAACAATCAGAAATCTTTAGAATGTGAGATAGTCTTACAATACTCACTGGCCTAGACTCTCCAAAAAATGTTGTTAAGGGGAAAAAAAGCAAGTGGACTATTCTAGATTTAAGGAGGCATAACCAAACGCAATGTTTGTACTGGGATGCAGGGGAAGAAGCAGCTATGAGAAGCATTTGGGGGACAATTAGGTATATTGAATGCAGACTTCATATTAAATGGTATCGTAGTCTTTTTTCTTAGTGGTGATAACAGTGTTGTGGTTATACAGGGTGTCTCAAAAGTCTCCATACAAAGGATAAAATTTTGTAATGAATATTTTTAAATAAAGGTACATTTAGCTACAATTTCCCATTTTCCCTATGTATGATGACTTTTGGGACACACTGTATAGGAGATCCATGGTGAAGTAGTATTTAGGGATAGAAATAATATATAAAACTTACTTTCAAATGGTTCATGAAATAAAACTATGTAAGGTATAGATATACAGATACCGGGAAAGAGCAAGAGAAAGCAAATGTTACCAATTGCTGGATCCAGGTAAGGACTATTCACATGTAGATGGTGCTGTTCTTTTGCCTTTACTGCAGAGTTGAGGATTTTCAAGATAAAAAGTTGTGGGGAAGAAAGCTGTCGGGTACAGAAATACAGCTGCGTTTTCTCTCCCAGATGCTTATAAATTGATTTTGTGTTATTTTTACCCTTCTTTCCAGTTTTATACTTTCCAGTATAAAAGTTAAGTCAACAAAATGTCTGTAACTCCAAAAGTCCTTTAAAAAGTCTAATTAAATGGCCGCATCAGGGCTTCCTTCCCCGCAGTGAGCTGTGGTCAGCTGCAGTGAGCACGAGCGTGTGGCCAGATGCCCTCCCCAAGGGTCCTGTTGCGCAGACTCGGGGTGCGCATGTCCTCAGGGCCTCACGTGGGGAGCAAAGAGGCAGAGAGCAGCAAGCATGCAGCTGGCAGCCTTCTGCTTTGGTCAGAGGCGGAATGCCGCTGAGGGACCCAGGGCTTCCTGGGTCAGAGAGGCCGCGTGCCAGAGTTGAAAGGGAGGGAGCTGCCCCGTCTACATTCCAGGCACAGTGGCTGTAGGGACAGTGCCCTGGGCCTGGGGCTGCTCTGCTACATGTTACTGAACCGTGGCCTGTCTTACTAAAGTGCAGGTTTTTTACATTGTTTCAGACACACTGGGTCTTCAATTTTGAGTTCCGTGGACGCCATATTAAGAAAAGCACCAGGTCTTATGAATCTGACATGACCGGTTTCTACTGACGTTGACTGTTTCCTCCTAGTGACTCTCTCTGTAAGGTGACAATCCTGTTAAAACCCTCCCTGTTATGAAGGGGGCCTTGAAAGTCCCTTTTGAAACCAAGTTTTATTTCCAGTCATTCATCCTTTCATCTTTCTCTCCTTCTTTTATGTGTCTAAACACCACAGTCCAAAATATGTTTAGAAACTTCAATTTGGTACTAAAACTTCTGAGCTGTCTCCTCTTCCTCGCAGTTCTGTCCTCATCCCCACCCTCTTCCTCGGCAGTTTCCCTGATTCAAAAGCTCATCGTGTCCACAGTGGCCGCGCAGTAAACGCGGTAACCTCTGGTAGATGAGCATGCTGGTTGTTGTAGCCAACTGAGTCTTGAGAGTGGTGGGAAAGAAATTATGAGTGAGGTGTTCAAAACCAAGAGGTGACATGTGGAAAACAAGAAGCATTAAAATATTAAGGTTCTATCTGTCTCTAGAAAGTTCTGTGTGTGGAATGGCACCCATAGTTCAGGGGTGAGTGCAGGGAACTGGGGAGCATGCCGGACTCCAGGCTGGAAAGAAGCAGACTCCTCTATGAATGGGCACTTTCTGCTCCATCTGGGGTAACTGCGGATATTCATACATTAGGCCTTATTTGTCTGTTGTGATTGCAGTATCAGAGTGATTTATGGCATAGGCAGTCTGGAAATAGTATGATCAGGAAATAGCACAGCCACAGCTGTATACATCCAGCATATCCTGCCTGTTCAAAGGAAATGTAGAAATCTACTTCTCAATGACATTTTTGTGCTGCTTTTTTATTTGTCTTGCTTTTGAAATACTACGGCATTCAGTACTCCTGTCTGGGAATGTCGTATACTTAGAGTGATGCAGTGTTACTCAGCCCCAGACTTGGTCGTTATCTCTGCTTTGTCAGAGCTGAGCCGCGACTGCCCTTTTTACTACCGTGAGGATCGGGCATGCAAATCTTTCCTCTCAGGAGTCAAAGAAGGCTCCCCTGAGAAGCTGCTTCCCAGGCACACCTGCCAGCCCAGCCTCCCCAGGGGCAGGACTCGCCAGGTGAGAGATTGCATCTTGACGGTGGCATTTCTGCACAGAAACTCTCAAGAGCTGCAGTATTGTTATTCGCACTGTGGCCAGGGGCCTGGGAAATAGCCAGGGTGGAATTGAGTTAAGATTCTCAACTCCTAGAATTTCATTTTTTTTTTAATGTTCCGGGAAAGCCAGTTACAGAGGCCTTCCACGTGCACTTCATTAGCTAATTCTGACCTCCGGCCTAAACACGTTTGCTCTGTGGTTCCATCTCATGAAATTGCTGTAAGGTGGTTACGGTGCTAGCTGCCTTTAACAAAGTTACCAACTGCCATGTGCAGTCATACATTTCGAATAAGCAAAGAAACAGTAAACGGAAATATTAAATCAATCCTGACATCACTTGAGAAAAAAACGAAAAGGACACACTTGAATCCTCACCAAAGCTTGGGTAACACTCTTGTTACCAGTTAGTCTTTTTCCAGTTGAGCACGTTGACCAGCTGGTGCTGGCAGTCTTGTAGAAAGCTCTTGAAGAACTAAAATAACCGAGCATCTGCTTCTGTTGAGTGAGCCATCCTCTAGAGCGTGAGCCATAATTTGGGTTGGATATAGCTGGCAGTCGGAGAGGTTTGTGGGATTAATTTGTGTCAGCGTTTCTTAAGAACTCTGGGGTTAGGGCCTGTCACGTCAGTCCCTTCTAGGAGTGCCAGGTAAGCCTGCCTTCAGCTGTCCTGGGTCAGTAACAGGTCTTCACTACAGATGTGACAAGAGCTGTCAGATGCCTGCTCTTGTTTTCAGGTGAAGTCACACACCTCTGTCCCTTAGGGCTGTTAGTGGTAGAGAGATGCGAGCAGGAGGGAGCGAACTGAGCACGGTGTCCCTCCTCCAAGAAGAGTGCTGTGTCAGTGCAAAGAAATGTCCTGCAAGCAGACAATGTATCAGCATTCTGATTTTGCAAAACTCAGAAACCGTCCTGTTTGCATGTAATATTTGCCTAGAATAATCAGCTGTCCAGGATTAGTGCCCAGTAGAGGGGTTGGCAGAAAATGACGCATTGTAGTTGGCTTTCAGATTATTTTTCACATTGGACACCAACTAGGTTAAGAAAGACCATTAGATTATGTCAAAAAGCAGTCTGGAGAAACATTTTTCATTGGGAGGGCCGCGGGCACTGATGTTTCTAAGTGGCATGTGATGTTGCCATGTTCCCAAACTGCCACCATATGATCCTCACCTCCCCTTTCGTGAAGCCACTGTTCTGAAACATACTGTTACTTTAGGGCAGTCTGTTGGCCCTCAAAATTCAAAACCGCATGAAATGTGTGGTGGGGTGGAAACAGCCCTCGTGCAGCTGTGTCATACAGACATGAGGGTATCGAACAGGCAAACTGGAGAGCCACGAAGAACTCTTAAGTTTTGATTGCCTCTGAGTCGCCCACTGGGAGTGTATTTAGTAGAATGCCAAATAAATGCTCATTTAAAGCACTTTGAGGTAAGGACAATATTTGGTTCTAGTTTGTTTTGAGAAACTAAGATAATTTCTGCACACAGTAAGTGTTCAAAAATATTTGTTGAGTATTTGAGTGAACAGCAAGGTATTAAATAACATTGTAGTTATGGTCTTAAATAGTTTTAGGCTACTGTTCTATGTAATAAGGTGAATTATTTAAGGTTACTATAAGGTTATTTCAGGTAATAATGTCGCTATTTGCTCAGCATATGTTTTTATGGAAAACAATGTGTTACACAGATGCTGGGGCACTAATCTAAGCATCCGCGAAGCATCATTGATAATCACTCAGTTGACTATTACATAAGAATTTCCATGTGATCATCAACACTTAAGTTGTTGGAAGGACCTATTTACAATGAAAGAATGGGAAAACTGAAAAAATGTGACTTTCTATCACCCTGTGGAATTTGATGAGTCACTAGTTTGGAACTCTGATTTCTGTTCAGAGGACAAGGGTAAGAGAAATAGAATTAAGAAGTTGCTTAGGAGTAAGCTTTTCTGTTTATTGGGAGTCAGTATTGTACATTCATAAATTTATAACCTGCATTATGTTCCAGCAATATGTTAGTGCTGAGTGCATAAGATTAATCAGGCCACATGCTGTCCTGCAGCTTCACTGATGTAGTTCTCAGTAACATCAGCGTTTTCTCTCTCACACCACACACAGAAAGCCTTACCGAGCAGTGCGTAAGCAGTCCTAACAGGCAAATGTTCAGACGTAGTCAAAGATGAAGTTTAGCTTTTCTGTTATGGTTGGTGAACAAGATAATGTGCTCTAAGTGTACGATAGGAAAATAGAGCCAAGACATTTGGCTGCCAAACTCACTGTCGTTGAAACGCCACACAGGACTTCACCAGTCCTTAAAAGCTCATTCCAGGACTTCCAGCCTCTGAGGGACCACGGAGAAGCTGGTGGAATGAGAATGTTCTGAGTCTGACGGGTGGAAACAGGTCATCCCTGTTCTTTGCCACGTTTTTCTGTGTGTGCACCCTGCCTCTGGAATTTTTGGTAACTGGGTATCTGTTGGAAGATCTGTTCCTCTGGCCTAGACTGTGAAGTGGGAGGACGTGTGCTTTCATTTCACTAACATGAAATTTTGTCATTGATCGCTAGAAACTGAATCATAACTTTAGACTGAAGTTGTATCTTTTTTATTAAAGACATGCCTCCATATTTATAAGAAAATAAATCAGATGTGATCATCACTCCAACAGGTATTTTCTGAGCACCCACCTGCTTGGCACTCTGCTCAGTGTTGGTTCTGTAGTGGGGAGAGGAATGTTCTAAACATGAAGTAATCTAAAGGGTTGTACCTGTCATTCTTTCCACCCTGCCCCTGAGTCTACAACCAGTTGGGTTCCCTGCTTCCGTATAGGCTCTGTTTATCTAGATGTGTGGAACATAACATTGCCCCGTTAGACAGGCTGGAATACTGACAGCCCCACAAAATGCCAGATTCCAGAATAAGTTAAATAAGTAAATCATTAAGATGGTGTATTTAAATGGGCTGGCTGGGCTGACTTGTCCAAGTTACCTGTTACAATTGGGCAGCCATGGTTGTGTAGTGATGGTGGCAAAAGAGGATCTAGGACATGTGCCCAGAGGAGGCGGAGGCTGGTCCTGCGCTCCTCAGACGTACGTACAACAGCTTCAGGACAGAGAGATCAGATCGTGCCCGCTCCAGTTCTGGAGATTTCATCTTCTCTCTCCCCCATGTGCATAATCCTCGGGATTTTTTAATATAATAGTAATAGCACTAAAATTCCTTGAATGCTGACAATATTCTAAGTGTGAGCTATTTATGCTACGATATGCCCAGAGTTATTTCATCCTCACCCCAACTCAGTGAGGGAGACCCTACCGAAGGATACAGCTGAGAAAACCAAGGTGCAGAGTCAGTAGCCTGCCTGAGGTCACGGAAGTCGTCAGTGGAGAGCAGGGACTCACAACCAGGCAGTTTGACAGCAGAGCCTGTGCCCATAACTCATATCCTGCTCCAAGTATCACAGATCTTGGGAAGAAGAAGAGAAAGTCTAGCCTGAAGAACAACGCCAAGGGTAGGGTTCTGGTCTGCCAGTTAGCAGTACCATTTGATGACAGGAGGCTCCTGAGCAAGGTCAGTGCAACTCTGTAACAAAAGATAGGTAATGCTCTCGGTTTCCTCAAGAAAAATATACACTGCGGGTTTCTGTTTTCCCTACAGCTTAGTTGCCCAGGGAGATTCATTTATTATTTATATAAGTAATACATCACAGGGACAAGATTCATTGAAGGGAAGACATTTCATTTCCCATCGTCCTACAGGGAAACAATGAGCCCAAATAAATCCTACAAACTCTCCCTAGAGAGGGAGCAGTGATTGATTCATTTTTGCATTTGCCAAATGCCTAGATAGTCAAAGAGTGCATTTTGTTCCCTTCTTTAATGAGGTTCTCTCACCTGTGGTGGTTCATTCAGGCTTTATTGCCACTTTGTTTTTGAATAACATTAAAAGGAGCAGAAATAACACTATACCCCAGTATTCTGAGTTAAAAATCCAATTCCTAACAAAAAAAAAATCTTATTAGTTGTTAAATAATATTTTGTCACTTATGGTAAATATTGTATTCGTGCCCCAAAGGAGACTTTACAGCTGTCCTGTGCTAAATGCTGTTCATGAAGCTTTGGGGAGGCCCCAAAACTCAACATATAGCAGTGTCCTCGTGCCTGAATATAAACTTCTGTAGTCACAAGACCTTAAGAAGTTACAAAATAGAGCAAGATTGAGGACTTCCAAAAGCACTGTCTGGAGTGGCAGACATCATTGCCACAGTGTAGGGGCCACGTTATGATCCCATCAGTGTGCCCCCGTGAGACCCAGGGGTGAGTAAGTTGGCTGTGCCGCAGCGGCTGGGTGGGGTAAGACCAGGGTGGGAGCCCTGCTGTGCTGGCTCAGCCACAGGTGGGTGCAGGTGACTGGCAAGTAGTGATAAGGTACTTTTTTTTAATACACTTTCCTTGATTTTACCTGTCAGGCTCAAGGATGTCTTTGTGATGCCTTTTCACTCCATTCAGTTGTTCTTTCTTGAGTGCTAGAAGGGAGGAAGTTGGAATTGAATATACCACGGCCCGTCTGGCCTGTGCTACAGCCATGGTGGGCAAAGATTGGCAAGCAGTAATCACCAGCTCAAATGACTAACATTAACTTTTACAAATGTTGTAAATTGTTATGTTTTTTCAAATAATTTCTAACTCACAAAAAGTTACAAGAATAGTGCCAAAAATTCCCATATACCTTTTACCCAGATTCCTCAATTGTTAAAATTTGACATTTGTGTGTATGTATGTATGAGAAAGTCATAAACACAATGCCTTTTTATTCCTAAATACTTCAATTCCTAAAAAATAAAACATACATTCCTTTATATAACTGTAATATATAAATTATAATTTTAAATAATTTGATAAGGTATATTTATGTTATTCTATTTAAACAGTAAAGTAAGTTTTTTTCTTCTATTAATTCATATTATTAATAATACTATGGCATGGAGATTAGAAAAAAAATCAAGATTTTTTTTTAAATGTATAATCTTTGTTTCACATACATACTGATGACTGTTTCTTTTCAAGGTGACCATTTTTTAAAATCTGTGCATGGCTCATGTCATTACTCATGTACTTTTAAAATGCATTTATGAATACCACACCAAAATAAGTTCGTGGTGCTATTACTTTATCTCCCCTTTTGTTAGTCTGCTCAGGCTGCCATAACAAAATACCACAGACTGGGTGGCTTAAACAACACACATATATTTCTCACATTTCTGGAGGCTGGAAGTCTAAGATCACAGTGCCGACCAGTTCCCTTCCTGGGAGGGCTCTCTTCCTGGTGCGCAGATGGCCACCTTCTCCCTATGCCCTCACGTGGGGGAGAGAGCCCTCTTCTTTTCCTTATAAGGACACCAGGCCTATTGGATTAGAGCCCACCCTAATGCCCTCATTTAACCCTAATTCCCTGCTAGAGAACCCATCTGTAAACATAGTCACACTGGGGGAGGGAGGTCAACCTGGGAGTTTTGGAGACACATTCCAGACCATAGTGCCCCACTGTCTTTCACTGTGGTACAGTTGGGTGCCACCCTCGAGCTTATGATGCCTCTTCTGACGTGTGTTGCTGTTTAAAGGGTGGCGAACCCTCACTGGAAAGGTCACACTGGATTTCATCTCCTCAGCACCTTTCCACATCTTGCTTTTCACATTTTCCTTCTCCCTGCCTGACTTAAAACAACATTTGGGAAAAAGTACTCTGAATATTGAATTGGATATTTACATTTTACACTGAATTTCAGGGGAGGGCACAGGATGGGCTTGGCAGTCATGTCTTCAGACTTGAAGAGCTTCAGGTTTCTCAGGCTGGGTTATTAAGAGATCTCATGCCACCGTTATTTTGAGGGAAGAGAGTCAAAAATAGAGAAAAGCCAGAAGTCAAATCCCATTTTCCCAGCCCTCCCATGGCAATGCCTAGTGGTCACATTTTAGAATATTGCACAGCTCGTTTTATGATAAATAGACATACTGGGAAGTGGCGCTGGAGAGCAGAGGGCCTCTCCACGTGGTGTTCTACGTACCACGGTTCTGTTCATTCTGTGCTCGGTGTGGGCCCGAGGGAGACTGAGACCAGTAGTGCATCTCTCGTCACCTACCCATGCAGAAGTTTATCTATGCGAACAGTAAAAAAAGAAAGAAAAAGAGAACCCACAGATGCGTGTGTATCTAGTATAACCCTGTCCTTTAAGATATTTCTGTCTGGTTTCAGTCAAATTTTTAAGTCTTCCTGCCCACTTCCATTAGTCCTTTTCGAATTTTTTGGAAGTGATAAGAAATCGACAGACTTCTCACTGGACCAACTGACTGCCTGAGCGTCCCGCTGATAATCCTTGCAGCCTGCCCGGCGTCTCAGTTCCCTGTCTTGTCACAGCTTTTTATTTCCTCGCAGATCCAGATTGTCATCCTATTATTTTAAGTATTTTTAAGCTGGACTCTGTCTCAGCTGCCCTGTTCTCTCCCGCCTCCTCGGCAGTTACCTTATCTTAATAAAATGTAATTAAAGCTGCACGTGGTGCCAGCAGACCTTCCGTTCTGTTTGAACAGCCTCCCGGCCACGCTCTCCCGCTGACCTGCCTGCCAGTGCCCCGGTCCCTGCAGGACCTCCGTGAAGGACCTGCCAGCCTCGGCTCAGGCAGCACACAGCTGTGATTACTTTTCCATTCATCACCCCTAAAAATGAGTTTGTGCTTTAATTTGTGTATGTGTGTATTACTGCTAGTTCAGATTTTGCTTGGGAAATGCAGGGAGGGACTCTATCTAGGTCAGTTACATGGTACAGCTCTAGGATAGCACCATTCTAGTGGTGAAGATAACACGATGTAACTGGTGTTGTATATATTGACATTCATAGAGTTCCTTTGCTATTTAAAATAGCTGGAACTCAGAGACGCATGGTGCCATCTATTATGGAGTGAATTCCTGGATATCTATCGTATTTTTAAGAAATAGCATAACTTTCAGGAAGCTTTTATGAAACAACTGGCTTTTATTCTTTAAAAAGGTCAATGTCATGAAAAGAAGAAATGCGGGGAACTGTTTTAGATTAAAGAGACTAAGAAAACATGACAACTTAATGCAGTGCAAAAGCAAAACCTATAAAGGACATTATTGGGACAATTTAGAAGATTTGAATATGCATATATATGAGATGATATTTTTGTATCAATGTTATGTTTCATGAGAGTAATAATAATACTGTGGTTATATGGAGAATTCCTTGTTAGGTGACACGTGCTAAAGTATTAGGGGCAAATTGTCATAATGTCTTCAACTTTCAAACAGTTCGGCAAAATAAGTGATACATATATATGGTGTATGTGTGTGTACGTATACACATACACGTTCAGATATACATATAGAGAGAAAAATAAAAGTTTGCAAAAGTTCACTCTTGTCATTCCTTATTTCTTGTAAGTGAGCAAGAGATAAGTTTATAAGTTAGCTTTCCTAATAGCAAATAAAGACTTTTCTTATACTCTGTCAGGAAAACTAGAGGGGAGTGGGCGGTGGGAGAGGCAAGCCCACCTAAGCCTTTCCCTGTCGAGGAGCGGGGTGGGAAATAACACCCTAACGGTGTTCACCAGGGTCCTCCACAGACTCACTCGTGCTGTGTGCAGAATTCGACTAAACCACATGCAGAGAGGGCTTTCTCTGCTATTTCTTGGAACAATAAACCCAAGAAACTTAAATCACCTGATGTCGAAGGGTCTAGGAAGGATCGCCGACGTCTGCAGTGTGGCTCCTTCGCTTGTGGGAGGAATGAGACGGGGCAGGCAAGCTGCCGTCGTCCTCGTTACTGCCTCCTCCTCTTGGCAGTGTCCTCAGTCACAGCCCAGCCCCCCCGCAAAGTGACACTTTTTGTTTGTCGTCACTTACCATAGTTTGAGATACATTTTGTCCTCTTATGTGTGCGTGTGCTGAATTGTGTGGGGAGGTGAATTGAGTCTTGACATTGCGAAGTGAAATAGGCTTGTTTTCTTTTTAATTCCCTTTAGTTGCTTAGTGAAGTGCTTCAGTGGGTTTTTTATAAAATTGAAATATAAATGGAAGGGAGAGTAGTTTTGAAAACACAAGGCCATCTTGCAAAATGCCAGAAAAAAAAAAAAAGGAAAAAAATATGAAGACTGTGCCTTGATGCCAGAGCTATGAGCAGGAGTCCTGATTCGGAAATGAAGGGAGCGGCCACCGCTGACAGCTCCTCCGCACGCAGCAGCACTGCCGTGGGGGACCGGAAGGCACGTGCTGGGAGGGCCATTTTTCTGTACTTTGCTTCACTTGCGAGTTGTCAGAAACTGCATTTGGACTCGATGCAGAAAATGACTGCAGTGAGAACCCTTCTTCATAAGTAATCCTTATATGGTAACTAAGGAAAAAAACCTAATACTTCGCACCATAATATGAAATTGTTTCGGGGATTTACATCCTCATGTTTTCTCCCTAGTGTATCTGGATTTGTGATTCTTTGGTCGGAGTGTGGAAAGAGTTTGCGTTATCAGCATGTGCCATATTCTGTTGCTTTGTGTGCTTTTGTAAACATAAAATGATATTCGACTGTTTAAGTTGCCTCTGAGTGCTTAGATTTTCTTTGCAGAGTTTCTCTTACACTGCTAGACAGAATATTGTGTGGCTAAATGATTTCGGTTTATCTAATTTGCTTGATAATTAGACAATCATCTAGTCTTTGGAACCAAATATGTTCATAATAAAAAAATTAAGAATGTGATCTAAAGTTCAAAGCTGAAATATTAAACCATTTAGTTAGTGGAAAGCTTTAAGAACTATTCGTTTAATAGGCAAAGAAACAGTCATTTCTCACTTCTATAAATTCTGTTCCTGCCCAAAGGAGGGAAATATATCAAGTTTAACCCTTCAATTTCCCCTCCAAAAAAAATTCAGTAGATTGCTGTGTGGACTCTACAATCCAAACAGACATCCCTGTTATTCCTACATGAGTGTGTGGCCTTAGGTTATATTTATATGATTCCATTTTTGGAAGTATATACCAAAAATGCGTGTGATTTTCATTACTAAGAATAAACTAAACTAAATTGTTTGGGTTTATTCTCTTTATCTCTTATTGTATGTTTAATTGATCATGTGCTTTATAATTTTCAATATTTTGGCATTTCAGAGTACAACAATATGCTGTACTGCTGTAATCCACATATAGTTATATTTGGAATGGATGCGTTATGCTTGAGTAAGAAAAATGATTTGACACATCCACTACCAATAACACATGTTCACTGGGTATCATATCTGCCAAAAATTTTTCCATTTACACACTGCTAGCTTTCATACATAATTACTTACTTGTTCATCTCAGGACATAATGTCAGCTTGCACTATGTAATATAAAATAATCTTATCTGTTGGATGCATAATGAATTTCTATTATTTAAGAGTTATTTATATTTGATGGCATTTCCTTCTTAGAGAAACTGTATTTCAGTGAGAGGAAAATTGCTAACATATTTAAAGTCGGGGCTAATTTTTCTGGCGTTATGATGTATTTGGAGTGCCCAGTGATTAGGATCACTGTTGTTTGGTGGTAACATGCTAGGCCTCTGAAGTGTGAGAAATGGTTTCTAACCTCATGAATCTCATAAGACATTATACATATTGAAGGGTAATTAATTAAAAAGGCAGGATGAGGTGAGTATAATGATTGCTTTGGAGTTCAGAGAGAAGAGAGCTTACCGTGGACCAAAAGAGAAGATTGTGTCAGGAAACCAAGACTTGAAGGATGGGTGAGAATCATTGTAGTGGAAGTAGGGCGCACGTGCAGAGTGGGGTGAATGCAGAGAGAAGGGCAGAGGCACAAAAAGACATATAAAGGCTGAACATTTGGTAAGAACAAGTGGCCGATGTTCCTAAAGTAATCCGTTCAAATCCACGAATGGTACACTAAGATTTCAGTAGACAGATAAAGGATACCAACTGCCAATTTATAGAAAAGGAAGTGCAGATGATCAATGTATGCCCCAAAAGTTGCTCCACTTCATTAATAAGCAATGAAATGCAAATTTTAGAAATAAAATACTGTTTATTTTTCACATCAAATTGATAACTACTTTTAAAGTCCAGTTAGAGTACAGTGAAAAGGGTGTCCTCATGTATTTTCTGGTGAGAGTAGAAATTGATACAGTTTTTTGGGAAAGCAATTTATAGTTTGCGTCACTACTCTTTTAAATTTGACTACCAGTTAATCTAATACCACTGAGAATTTCTTCTAAGAGAATTTACAGATGCAGTAGAGAGTTATAGATAAGGATGATGGACTCAGGATTACATATGACTGTGAAAAATTTGAACACTACCTTAATTTCCAACAATAATGACATGAATAAATGATGGTACGCCCATTTGGTTAAGTACTTTTAGTCATTAAAACCTGTTTTCAGATGAATTTTAATGACACGGGGAAACCATGAAATAGGTGGCACAGTAAAAGCCAAATTTTATTTAAAATATGCATGAAAAAGACAATAAAAATATTCTGCAGTGTTAGCAATTAATCCTGAGTAGTAAAATTATGGTTGGTTTGTATTTTCTTTGATCTTCTCTATATTTTTTATATTTTATACAATGAAATGGATTATTTTTAGAAATTATTTTTTGTATTTTATTTTTTTTAGATATGCAAAACTTTATTTTTAAAATTCACCTTCACTACAAATTTAAGAAGTCTGGGGAAGCTTTTCCTTCCCCCACCCAAAGTGTGTATAAACAGGTGCAGCACAGCAAACTAAGAACACTGTTTAAAAGGCAAAGATAGTATCCAAAGGCATTTGTTCAACCTCTAGGACATAGTGCAGTCCTCAGGTGATCAGAATACCAAGATCAGAAAGGTTTCTTTAAGCACCAGAATTCATAGCTTAATTCCTTCACTTAGATTTTGCTACAAAAATTTTTTCCAAGGGGAAGACTCATTCCAAATGATGCTCCTGAATAGGTGCCCAAACTTTCTCCTTGAGATGATATTGAGTTTTTGCTTCCCACTGCCCCTTGCTGTATTTTCCCAGAGGTACCACTATTATTCTCTATTGCTCTTTTTATAAAGGCAAATGAAAGTTTTCTGTGAACAGAGCATATTATTGGGGTGTAAGCTATGACATTATTTTAACAACATATGAGACAGGACAAATAAGATAGGTAGGGTAAGGTTCCCAAGAGAAGATTTTATAAATCAGTAAAATACCAGTGTTATTACTGGACCAGCTAATGAAATGAAGTTCTTGAATAAAAATATGTGTGTATTGTGTGTATGTGTAGGTATGTATGTTGGTATGTATGATGTGCGTTGATGTGTTGTAAAGCTAAGAAAAATGTTTGGCAATTTGAGAGAAATGTATTTGTATTATGTTTTAAAAAAAAAAGTAAGCATTCTTTATAGTAGAAGAAACAGAAAGTGCTGAGTTCAGAGGACATGCGCAAAAAGCCTAGCACCTACAGGGACAAGAAATGATGGGCGCAGTCAACCACCGTAATTGGAAGCCGAGGTCTGTCCAGACTCCTGCTGGGCTAGACCTAATGTGTACAGTCACTTCACCTACTACACGATTGATTTCAGTACAAGTGAGTTATTTAAATCCTACAGTAAACACCTTCACATTGGCTAGTCCATATGTAGATGCTGAACATGTATTTCTTCATTCATTTCACAAATACCAAATGAACAACTGTTATAAGCCAGACAATGTTCTAAGCTCTGGAATACAAAATTAACAAAATTTCTTCTCTTGTGGAGCTTGCTTTCTGATGGGAGGAGATAGACCATAAAGAAAATAAGTAGCTTATTTGTGCTATGGAGGAAAAGTAAAGCTGGGAAGGTAGATAAGGAGTGAGGAAAGAAATTAGACACATATGTAGAGTGGCCGTGCCCTACTTTGGAGCACAAGATTGATTAAGGAGGAGAGAGTGGAAGCCCTGGAGGTATCAGCGGAAGAGATTCCAGGCAGAGGGCGCCACCATCGAAAGCTTGCAGGAGACCTTGCCTGCTACGGGAAGGACATCAAAGAGCCAGCCTGGCTGGAGCAGAGTGAGCAAGGGGCAGGGTGCTGGGAGGCCAGGTCTGCACCTGTGGGGCAGCTGGTGAAATCAGACGGGGCAGAGAAGTTGTCAGACTTATGCTTTTATTCTGCATGAAGTGGAATCCCATTGGAAGATTTCGAGCAAAGGAGTGACATGGTCTGACTTCCGTTGTAGAACATAAGGGTTTTCTATACTTGTCTCCAGTTCCTTTTCAAGCACTGAACGTGGCTGCTGTGTCAGGCACGGACTGGGGGGCGGGAGGGAGGCTGCCGCAGCCCAGGCAAGAGGTGCTGGGGGTCGGTCCGCAGTGGCAGCAGCAGTGAGGAATGGTTGGGTTGCAGATGTATTCTGAAGATGGGACCAGTGGGATTTGCTGACAGATTAAAATGTGGAGAATGAGAGAAAGTGGGGAACCGAGGATGTCAGCACGAGCAACTGGGAGGATGGATTTGCCGTTTTCTGAGAAGGAGACTATAGGGAAAGGAGGTCTGGAAGGGAGAAGAAGAGACATGAAGAATTAGGAATCTGTTTGGAGACCGATAAATTTGAAATGTCTATTTGACGTCTGTTATATATTTAATTGTGTCCCCCAAAAAAGATGTTGAACCTTACCCCAGCACCTCAGAATGTGACCTTATTTAGAAATAGGGTCTTTGTGGAGGTAATCAAGTGAAAATGAGGTCATTAGGGTGGGCCCTAATACAGTATGACTCATATCCTTATAAAAAGGGAAAATTTGACACAGAGGAGCAAGAGGATATGAAGAGACACAGGGGAAGGCCACATGGAGATGGAGGCAGAGATCAGAGGATGCTGCGACAAGCCAAGGAACACCTGGACCACCAGAAGCTGGAAGAGACGAGGAAAGATCCCTTCCCTACAGGTGTCCGAGGCAACATGACCCTGCCAACACCTGCATTTTAGACTTCTGGCCTCTGGAACTGAGAGGCAATACATCTCTGTTGCTCTAAGCCGCCCAATTTGTGGTACTTTGTTAGGGTAGCCCGAGGAAACTAGCACAGTATCCCAGTGCAAAAGTTGAATCGATGGTTGGATATGAAACTGTGGAGTTCAAAGGAGACATTTGGGCTAGAGATATAAAATTTGGAGTTATCACTAGGTGATATTTAAAACAATAAAACTAGCTGAGAATGACACGAGGGGTGTATGTAAGTTGACTCCTGGGGGAGCTATAGCTTTGAAAGGTTTGGGAGATGAGGAAGAACAAGCACAACACACTGAAAGCATCACTAGTGCTGCAGGAAGAGAACCAGAAAGGATGGTTCCCAGGTAAATGTGATGTTTTAAGGAGAAAGAAAGGAGGCCAGGCATGGTGGATAGGGATAGGGGGAGCTCAGAATCGAGGGCTTTGTAAGGGAGTGCTTGGCGTGAGTGGCCGTGGGGTGTGAGCTGGGTGAAAAGAGGCCAGAACAGGAGAGGTCAGGACCTTGGAGAATGAGTGAGCAAAGGTAAAAAAGAAATTGTCATCTCAGACAGTTCAAGTCAGGGCTCCAAAGAGGACTGGGCACCTGTGCCGGTGGGAAGGCTTCAGAGGAGATCTTAGAGTGAGTGGAAGTTGGGCAGATGGGCAGGTGCAAGGAAGAACATCACGTGCCAAGGCCAACCACAGAGGTGGCAGTGCAGGTGCCATCGCAGGCAATGTACTTGTCAACACACCTGGAAACTGCCCTCCTCACTATCTAGGGTTATTAGCAGTAATTACTGCATTTCTTGTTACAAAGTTAATGCTTCTTTGTCACTCCCCAATGTGCATATGCGCACACACACATAAATTATATATAACATTATATATGTAAAAAGTCATTACAAAATTATACATATTTTAAAATCTATTTACTACTGTGTACATCTTATAAAACAAAAGCACATTGTTTCTCTTCCCCCTCTGCCTACCAACCACCTTCATCCTGACTTCCTTCTTCGGATCTCATGAACATCCTTCCCAGCCACTTTTGGGGCAATTCCTCTTCTTCTGAACTTCATGCTATTCCATCTGCCAATATTTCAGAAAGCAAACTTGAAAATCTCAAGCTCCAGCATGTTTAGTTTGGGCAAGTAACACTCAACACTGTCGAGAATGGCGTGATGGAGCTTCATACGCTGCCTGGCTTGGCACCCTGTCCACTTGGCTGTGACTCGTGAACATTTCATCGTGGGGTTTTAAGTTTTTTGTTATGGATGGTTAATCACAAAGATAGCAGAGGTCACTTGTGCTGAGAATATTCTGTGAGGATAATTCTTACACATGAAAGCATTCTTAAGCGCTGACGCTTAATGGCATGACACAATACGGCAAGGCCTCGGCATCCTGAAGGTCAGCAGGCTGCAGAACGCAATCGAAATGCGGGCCAGTCTCCAGGACTTGCGGCATGCTGACTGCAGTGTTCCGGAAGCTCACATCCAAGACGAGAATGGACACTGGACCTGGTCAGCACCATTCCTGACTAATTGTAATCCCAAAGAAATCCCACTTATCCAAAACCCTATGGACAAGGGAAGTGCTATTGGAAAAGGAGGCTGAACACACCTTCCAGGGTAGAAACACGCCTCGGGGCAGCAAAGGGAGCAGGTGCTCTCTCAGAGCACGTTCTCCAAAAGTGGCACATCCGCAGCAACGGTGTGAAAGAATCTGTTGGTAAGACAGTGATAAAAGATAAGAGGAATAGATTAGAGGAAGCACTGAGGGAGAGAGGGCTGTCAGAGTGGCACCTTCTCATTATTCATTTATTCGGTAATGCTTATTGAATCCTCTCCTGTTGCAGGGGCTGGGGCTATAGTAGTGAGTAAGATAGATGAACTTACATTCTAGTGAGGGAGGACAATTTAAAAGAAATGAATATATAAAAGAAATTTAAGATGGCAGCATGTGCTATGCAGAAAACTGGGATGATAGAATGATTGATGAGCACTCTGGGTGGGTGACCAGGGAAGTCCCGTGCAGGGACTAGAAGTTAAACCTAGTTCTGAGTGATGAGAAGGAGCCAGCCCATGCAGTTGGGGAGGACAGCAGAGAGGCACTAGGAAGGCAATAAGCTTATTGTGTTCAAGGGGGAAAAAAAGCCAAAGGTCCATGTATCTTGAGCACTGGAAGTGAGAAGAAGAGAGGTAGCGAATGATTCCGAAAGGCAGGCAAGAGCTAGATCACAGGGCTTCCTCGACCGCAGTGTAGAATCTGGACTTTGTCCTAAGTACTATAGAAACCACAGAAGTGTTTCACCCTAATGACCTTATTTTAACTTGATTACCTCCATAAAGACCCTATTTCCACAGAAGTGACCTGAAATGCTTTACATTCTTCAAAGCTCATCTTGTCTTCTGTGGACAGGATGTGTGGAGAGCGGCTGCTGAGGGCAACTGCAGGCAGGGGCAGTTGGACGCAATTGCTCTAGGTTGGCGGCCGGCAGGGGCTTGGGCTCGGCTGGGAATAGTGGAGATGTCGCCAAGTGGGGGACCCAGGGCAGTTTGGGACACAAACTGTAGTTGTAGTTGGACTTGATGTGCAGGGAGAAGAGGAGTCAGCTGCTCACTCTCACTCCGGGCGGGCAGAGGGCCCCACCTCCAGAGCTCCCAGGATTGAACCTGGTCGTGTCGCTGCCTGGGGCAAGGTGTAAGAATCACCTTGGGAGCTTCTTCAAACTAGATTTCCCTCTCTCTAAGAATCTGAATGCTTATAAAGTAGGACACTCCTCTCTATTCTACCTTGAGTTAACAATTGCTGCCATCATGACCTATTTTTGCTGGTAAAAATATGACCTACCCTAAGAAGTGTCATGGGAGAAAACAAACAAGGTGAGACTATTGCTGTAGGCAATAGTTTTAGGTAACATCACATTGCACGCCAAAATAGAAGAGGCCATCAAGCCCTCCTGATGGTACCCCAAATGTGGCATACAAAAGCAAACACGCTTTCACATCCATGAGGCCGTGTTCAGCATGAAATATTCAGGAGGGTCAGGCTCACATTCACCTAGCGTTCATTAAGCACACCTTCTGCGCCAGGCCTCTGTGGGGGATATTGTCAATGGGCCCCTTGTCAGCGTTCCTTTGACGTTTCACAGATGGCGAGGCCATCAACAGGAGAGTCCTGGGATTCCGATATTTAACCATCACCCAAGTTTGTACTACTTTGGGCTGGGTTAAACTTTAGGATGGGGATGAGTTAGATCATGCTGTAAATTCGGGCCCAGAAAATGATGGAGAGTGAAAGAATTCCCAAAGCCGTTGGGCTTCTCCCACAGTTGAAATTCCAGGCCCTACCCACAGAAGGCTTCTGGTGGTGACAATGGTAAGTACATCAGGAGCCAGGATCCTACAGGCACAGCCCTCTGGAAGGGCACATAGACACTCCGAGGGGTACGAAAAGGAGGTCTTACTGTCGTCACTGGATGGAATTTTGACCACCAGATTCCCGTAAGAAAGAGTCTGGTTCTGTTTGCTGTTGTATCTATAATAGCACAGTGGCAATATTAGTCAGCAGTGACATTAGGTAGCAGTTTATGAACCCAGCTTTGAAAGTTTGAGCAATGATTGTTTCCAATTTCACTTATGAAGTTGTGAAGGGTTTAGTTATTACCCATGATGGCAAAGAAAGTTTAGATTGCATGAAGTGATAATTTTGTATTTTATAGCATTCTGTGTTTTCTTTATTGATTGATGGGTTTCTTTTTTTAACCTGCAATGACCGTCTCTTTGAACTTTTAAATCCAGACTTTGAGTTTGCAGTGGTTGGTTTGTGTTTCTCATGAGATTCAGAACATCTTTATTAATGATTTAAATCCGTTTTTTGTAGGACCAAACTTGATTTTCTTTGACTAGAACCATGTTGGGCACATTATTAACCCCAGTAAATAGGATAAAATGTAAGTTATACTCCTTAAAAATACTTTCTCTACCTCTAGACTGGATTTCAGAAAAATTCTGGAGCAGGAAAATTCATGGTTCAGGAACAAGCTTGGGAAACAATAGGAATAGGTGACCTGTGACAACTCTTGAATAGCTGTATCTCCATTCCATAATGCAGTGAAGATGACATACCTTATAAATGGGCCATGAATTACATAACATATTTTTTAAAAGTACTTGCAAATATTGTGCAGAAATTATCATTTACCATCTCTTGCTTGGTAGAAACTTTTTAGGATCTGCTGTTTCCAAAATTTCATGAAGATATTTGTAAAAGCATTTTCCTATTCCTGGAAATATGCCCAGTGAGAGCCATTTTCCTATGTCTCTGGCATGATGGACAGTTGTTCAAAGCCTTTTTTTTTCTCTTTTTTTTTGAGACAGAGTTTCATACTGTTGCCTGGGATAGAGTGCCGTGGCATCATCATAGTTCCCCGCAGCCTTAAACTCCTGGGCTCAAGCAATCCTCCTGCCTCATACTCCTGAATTGCTGGGACTACAGGCACACACCACCACATCTGGCTAATTTTTCGTAAAGATAAGGTCTAGCTATGTTGCTCATGCTGGTCTTAAACTCCCGGCCTTGAGCATTCATCCCACCTCAGCCTCTTAAAGTGCTGGGATTACAAGCGTGAGCCACTGTGCCTGGCCAGCCTTTCTGCTTTTAAGACTCAGTTATTCTCTCCTTGCTTTAATTCTTTCTTCAAGTTCTACCGAGTTCTTCTTATCTGGTTCCCTGAGATACAGAGTAACTTGGCTGCTTTTAATGAAAAAAGGCTTGGAGTGACCTTTATTTAACCTATTTCATGTAACCCAGCCCCCCTCCCCATCAGTAACCAGAGTTCAGTGGCCTCTGCTCTGTCTGTGATTCCTTCCTGCTAAAGCAGGAGCCAGGGGCTTCTCCTAGCACAAGAGAGCAGTTCTGTCTCCCTGTTCTTGTCTTATTTCCCTTCATATTGATTGGTTTTGTTGTAAAAACCTGTATTGATGTTTCATCTTTAACTTTACCTTGGTTTTCTATGTCTAACCCCAGATATCTCTCTCTCTCCCTCTCTCTGTTTTTTTTTTTTTTTTTTTTTTTTTGCTTATACCCAGCAGGATTGTCTGGCCATGTATATCTTCTGTATCTGAAACTCTCTGAAATTCTCCCAGTGACTCAAATATGTGGAGATATAAATTTATGTGCACTAAAATTTTGAATAAAGAGACCTTGTAGTTGGAATGAGAGCATGGCATCCTATTTTAATTAATCACAATAATAAATCATTCATTTCTAGAACCACAGACTGTCATATCTGCATGTAACAGTAATAACACTTCAGATATGTAAAACCTGTTATCAATGTTCATAATATCCTGTAAGCTCATAATATCCTGTAAGGTAAAGAAAACAAGATTCTGCTGATTTCTTTCTTTATGATTCTTTTTCTCTGATTTGCTGTGATCGTGGTGATAATATACCTGTTTTAGTTTGTTTTTGATCATTTTTCCTATCTTTTGTTTTCCAAAAGACGAAATCTCTTATCTGGGTACTCGTTTCCAGAATGTTGGTTTTTTTAAATACCAGGTATGTTTTGTTTTAATTTTTCCCCCAACTAGTTTAGAAACTGTCTCTGAATCGTATGGTGACATATTAGTTCCATGAGGCATTCCTAAGCATTTTATGGGAAATTTGAGGCATTTCATAGAATTGGATGCTCTTTTTTAGCAAAGAATTTCATTTTAAATGCTGTTCACTAATATACTATTAATGTTCATCAAGAGTAATCGAGTAACTCCTCTGGTAAAGCTAAGGTGGTCTTGGTAGGATACAAGATTTCCCCCTCTGGAGAATCTGTTGGAAAGGCTCTTGCATATACACTGCATGAAGGGAGCGGATGTGCCCAGCTCTAGAATGTGCTGCTTATGGAAACTGCTTCGTGTAGCACGTTCTGCTCAGTCCCTTTTGAAACCTTCTGCCTTAGAAATATGTGTCTCTTTTGTTTAATATTGCAGCAAGGTTAATAATATTTACATACACCTTCCTCTGTGTTGTGAGATGTTCCTATAAGTTGGGACATGCTGGTTTGTCGTTTTCTAAAGTGAATCAGTTTATCTTTGGTTTAGCCTGAAATTGCAGCAGAGAACGCGCTTCCTCCTGGGATCTGAATGTAAAATAACCGAAGCAGATTGAAGTTGGCAGTGACTAATGAAGTCTCGTGCAGAAGTCGGCAAGTCAGTGGGTTTCTGCGTATCAAGGAGGAAGAGCGGAGGAACCAGAGCCTCTCTGAGATCCCGTGTTTCTTTCTTCTTCCCTCCTGCATCCAGCTCCAGTGGGGGAGGGTGATTTGAGCACAGATATTCCTCCTACATTCTTTCTAAAGACATCAAATTCACAGTATACAGATTTGTTACGTTGCTGATAATTCCCAGCTAGCTTCCTTGTTTAACGAGCCATCTTAGCTGCCTGAGGGTATTCTACATAACAACAATTTAAATCAGTCACATAAAATTTATGAAGCTGAGGATCCAGTGAAAACGAGCATGAACTAGAATAGTGGTGATGTTTCTTTGGTAACTCCTTGGCAGGCTGGCCACCGTATTCCACCTTTAGTGCCCTAGAAATGGCTCCCTCTCACTGATGGGCATCGTGACAACCACCTAGCACGTTACGGAGTCTCAGGAGCACTGTGAGGCTTTGTGTGGATTTGCGTGTTTGTGGACAGTATTCCTGTTTCCATATGTCACCACACGTGCACATCTTTACTTGAGAAAATACTGGATTAATTTCATGTGTCTCTCTTGAAATGTTTTATTTTTGCACTTACTTTTTTCAGTTTTAAAATGATTTAAGGAATCCATAGTATCACAACTGCGCTTACCAGATCCCACATGTACAATTTGGGTGGCACATTGAGACATACATCTTGAAAGAAATCCAGTGCGCCGTTTCCCTTCAGTTCTCCCCGAGCCCGTGCTCACACGGAGAGCAACAAGATTTGTGTTTTCCAGCTCATTAAGCTGACAGCAGAAATTAGTTTGTGGTATTAAAAACTGAAAAGTTAAATTACAGCTACACGTGTCCTTTATGCAGCGGGGCATGTGGAAGATGTTTGATTTTAATGTTTGCTATAATGGAGAATTTAAATTACAATGTTTGTCAAATCTCTAATCTTCGTTACAGAGTGGAATATTAATTACGCTTTTAACTATGAGAGGTAAATAAAACGAGCATCCACTGCACACCCAGGGGTAAATTGCAGATTACCAACAACGTGACATAATGCACTAAATGTCAGTTTTGTCAAACAAATTTAGAGGAACGGTTAAACTATTAGCTTCCTGTTGTTCTAGGGCCTTTCTTGCAGCAAGCGACTGTTCTGAGCAGCAGGGACATGGTGCCTTGTGGAAGACTAAGGGAGTGAAATTGAATAAGCAAGATGAATGGGGAGGCAGCCCGCAGAGGCACTCAATTAGTTTATAACTGTCTATTAACTTCCGTGGGCGGTTTTGAATAAACAGCAGATTAACTGTTGCACTTCTGTGGGGATGTGGGGAGCCATGGGAAGGGACAGTGTGGTGCACGATGGAAAGAAAAATTTTTGATTCTCATTTGTCTGTCCTTTTGCTAGTTGTTTGCATGAAGCATTGGTAATGGCTGTCAGAGCCGTCTGCAGGTCGAGAGAGAAAGCAGGAAGGAACGGTGCCTGCTCTGGTTTTCTTTTGGCGGTTCTTGCATGGAACAGTGGCGTGCTGCCCTCCAAAGAGCAAGTCGGATTTAGGTTGCTGTGGCTGTTGTTTCAGAACCTGTTCTTGAGAAGAATAGTGTGACTCTTGGTTGTTAGAACTCAGGAAGATAAAAACTCTCCATGAATGATTATAGCCAGATTTCCTCCTGGGGAGTGCTGAGAGTGTGGACGGGGTTCCTTGTCCCCATCCCACCTAGTCACATAGTCACCCTTGCTGCGTGGTGGGTGGGAGCCGTTGTAGTCTCGATATTTACACAAGTTCTGATCATCTGATACTCACCTTGGAATGCACTGAGGAAGCATTACATGGGGACAATCATTCGATTATTATCAAGAAGAACAGCAAAATTTAATGTGAAATTGTTAAAGAAATATAGTGAGAGTTACAGGGAAAAGAGATCAAAGATTAAAGAGGAAGGGAAAAATAAGACCAAAAAAATGTGGAAACTGTGAGTGATGATTTCAGAAACTTTAAAGTATTTTTAGTGGTTCTGAATTTATGTCCTTCAAATTGCACACCAACTTGCTTTTTTCAGCGTGCAGACATTACATAATGCAAGCCATTTATCAGAATTCATTTAGGTACAACAGAACAGTCATAAGACACTCTTTTCAACACACACATATACCACACACACACACACACACACACACACACACACACACACAACCACACATGCACACACCCCACAAAGAGATTCATTTTTCTTTTGCTATTTTGAAAAGGCTAAGGAATTTATACTAGATGCTCCCCTCAGCAGGGTCGGGGCATTGTACCCGTCCCACATAGAGCCAGTTGTCAAGAGATAATCAGGAAAAGCACAACATACAGTGGATGGTCCGCTAAATGAGGAAAGTGCACTGGGCAGTTGTTAGGAAAGCAGCAGTTTCTCCTGAGCAAGACTCCTTTGAGGATAAGAGCCAAGGCTCAGTCTAACTCTTGGGTATCTGTTTTGTTTCCTGTGACTGTAATTGCTGGTTTACTTAATAATAGAGGTGTTTTCTTTGAGTTACCTATCCCAAGGTCGTTGATGTTCTTAATACCTAAGTTTTCTTTGGACTGAATGTAAGCATTTGTGGGCTAATGGATGTTATCAAACACTACCTCTCCTTTATAATCATTAATAAGAACCATTAGAGTGAGGGCAGTTTATTCATCAATACACTGAGCAAAGCTTATGAGATAAACTCCCAATGAACAAAATGAGAGTAATCAGATGAAATAATAGTCAATAGATTGCCCTTTGGCACAGCTTAGACTTGAACTTTTTTTCCTCCTGTTTTCCCCCCATGAGCTATTGCAGATTTGAGAGGGTGTTTAATTTGCAAACTACAATTGGAGGAATTTGTCATGGGAGAGTAGGATAGCATGGAGAAAAGCATTATCCGAATTATAATCCAGAGTTTCTTCGTTCATTTTCCCGTGTTCCCTCATTTAGAGCCTCTGCTATGATGCATTTTGTTGTCACTGTGGCGACTGCTGTGGTCAGTTTCACTTGTGTCTGTCTGTCCAAGTAATGTAAGCTCCTCAGAGGCAAAGGCTGAATCCCAAGCACCTAGCACAATGCTGAGCTCAGAGCGGGTACTGATGAAACGCTGAATGAATGACTACCGGAAAAGAATGAAAGACATCTTTCGTGGGTATCCAGAAATCCAAGAAGAAGCTGCAATGTTGTTTAAAACCACATGAAGCTATTAGAGAAGGTGGCTGTCTCATTTTGCCCTCCTATCTATTGAATCCTTACCAAGTATCGGGAAGTGTGCTGTGCATATATTCTCATTTCATCCTCGTAATCACCCTACAAAGTAGGTGATGTGCTTTCCCCATCATGCACATGAGGAAATCAGGATTTAAGCAAGTGTCAGTGTCTTCCATAGGGAAGGCCAGAACTGGCAGAGTGTGGGGGTGGGGGCAAAGTCTCCTCTGGTCGCTGCTATTTACTCAGTGAAATAAGAAGTTTTCATCTGAAAGGGAGCAGGGAGGACCTAATGGAGGTAGGAGGAGATAAGAGAAAATGGAAAATTGGCTCTCCTGAAAGTAGTCTCTGTCATGTTAGTCTCCTGCTCAGCATGACTTTTCTTGTCTAAGAATTATGTACCTGCTTCTCAGCTGTACCTGCCGCAGGGTGACACCAGGCCTGCACTACAGGCAGCTCATTCCTTATGTGTTTTTCTAAAAACTGGTTGACTGATTATAAGTAAATTCTGAAATGCATAGCCCTGTGATAGTAATTTTAAGAGTTAATTCTTGTATCTTATCAGAATGAAATGTTAAGGAGGCTTCCAGTCGATGGCCTGGAGTTGGAGAGTTTAGAGCAAGGTTTTCAACCCTATTAATCTTAATCTAAGTCAGTCTCTAATATTCAGATATTTTTCAAACAATTATTTATTTTCAAAAATTATTAAGAATTATTTTCAAAGAATTATTCTTCCAGACATCACGAGCAGAATGAAATGTCGCACATTCTCCTTGTGATGCCGTGAGCAGACAGACCCGTCCGCAGTGCAGCATGCCTGTGCCCAGCCACCAAGGCAATCTGAAGTTATGTGATTGAAGGAGAAATTTGCATCTGATTGAAGATGATTTGGGCTCATCTCCCCACCTCCACACAGGAGTCTGGTCTGTTCAAACCGCTCAGGACGACACCTCGCATCATCCAGGGATTGTGATTCATGTCGAATGCCAATATGTGTCTGCTGTCATGCCATTTAATACGGGGGTTAGGGGAGCAGGTGTTTTAGAAATTAAGCAAAGCCATAAATTTCCTCTCCGTATATATAATATAAGCGAGGAGAGCTTTCACATACCTTCCACCTAGCTTTTGTTCTCTCTCAACTCTGAGTGAAGAGCATCGCATGACACAGACGGGGCCATTATGTCTGAATTCCTTGGGTTGGAGAGAGGGATAGTAGAATCTCTTCACTTCAGAAATCAAAGGAAGTGCAATACCTGCTGGGTACATATTCCCTGAAAGTTGCCAGTGCTGTTAGCCAGACAGCTCCCAGATTAGCAGATGGCTTCTCTAATGATGAAACCCAATTTTCTAAAATGCTGATTAGGGTTAGAGAAAGATGACGTGAAAGTACATTGAAATACGCTTTGTGTCTGTGTCATTTCCTCCTAAGAATCATCAGCTATCACCTGAGTAGGCTCAGTTGCTCTCTTTTTATTTAAATCATGTGACTCTTCAATCATAAGAAAAGGGGAAAGACAGTCAATGAGAAAAGGAGACCCCTCTTTCAGGATGAAACACTTGATTAAAAATAAAGGTATTTTTCTATTTTCATAAATCAGCCTTATTGTTACTTTTTGAACTGTACTGGAACAGGCTCTTCGGCGGCTTCATATGGCATGTGCATCTCAGTGCATTTCTCTACAAATTTCCCACTGAGACTTGAAGAAACCAGATTGCCCATTTGAAAGTTGATTCTGACGCTGAGCTTGTCAAACCAGAGGTCTTGGTCAGAATGCACTGGAGAAAATGAATAAAAGTAATGGAGACCTGGCTTTTTGTTCTGATCCCACACCTGATTCATTTGTGACCCAGGGAAAGTCCCCTAACTTTTCGCATACGATCCCTTATTTGTCATGTGGACTAAGATGGTCCATCCCTACCTCGTTTATGTGTTGAATAAACCATTCATCCTGTACAATTCCCCACATTCCGAACTCGGCTAATGCCTTATGGTAGTGTCACTTAACATGTCCCCTGGTTGTCTGTACTTCCTGTGAGCTGGGACTAGAACTAGGGGCTTAGTCAGATTCAGGTTTCTTATTTTGTTAAGAATCTTCCTGTTTTATACTTCCTGTTGCATTCCATCAGGAAACTTAACATGCTGAGAATGATTAGTAGGTTACCGTTTGGCCAACCTCATCCATCCATTAAAAAGTTCCACATCAGCTTTTTGCTTAATGGTTTTTTAATCTACTGATGATGATAGCCTAGATCCATTATTTTATTAGGGGTTTCAAAATGGTGACATCTTAATTCTGTCATTCCTTCTGTATTTATTAAGTGCCATTCTCTACTCAACTATTTGGTTACTGTGAAATGCAGTTCATATAGGAAACTCAAGATTAATGTTTGAAATTCATTCTCCTTATTTAGCCATTTCAGAACAAATTGGTGCACTAGGACTATATAAGATGACCAATATAGTGTCATTATAAACTCAGGACTGTAATGTAGGTGATATGTTTGAATATTTGATAGTAATTAGCGTTTGGATGCTCAGACCATCTCATCTTTGGCCAATATAGTCCCTTCAAGTTGTCGCTTGTGTTCTTGTCACCTGACTCCAGAACTTTTGAAGAGCTTCTGGAACAACAGGGTGTTCTCAGCTCATCTTGTGCATTGTCTGCCACATTACTGGAATCAGCCTTTTCTCCAAGAAACCCTGGTTTCTTTGAGTGGAAAACAGCATTCAGAGACCACACTCTGACTGTGAGGGGTGATCATTGGACGCACAATAAATAAATAACATGTAAAGGCCAAATTATTTGCCTTTCACATTTTTCTCTACCAGTGTACCAAAGTACTAAAATAAATCTAGTTTGCTTTGAGACCTGTATTTGTAAAAAACAAAAAAGAGAAAGAGAGAAACTTATAAATTAAGAATCGGAGCTAAAGGTTCTTAAAGTGTGATTTTTATGTTTTTCCTAGGAGAAAAAGGTATTTTTTACAATAAAGTGACAGTTGCTTAGGATAAGTTAATAAGAAATTGTAGGCCTGTGTTGGGAAGAATTGTTGATAGATAAACAGGTGTTTTAAGAAGCCCAAATGGTCGGTCAAATGACAATAGGAATGCCTGTAAGTGATAAAATGTTAACATTCTGAACATTGATTATATGCCATTGCATTAGTTTCCTATGGCTGCTGTAACAAAGTACTACAAATTCAGTGGCTTAAAACAATATAATTATCTTACAGTCCTATAGGGTAGAAGTCGGACACAGGTCTGGCTTGGCTAAAATCAAGGTGCAGCAGGGCTGTGTTCCTTTCTGGAGACTCTAGGGCAGAATCCGTTTCCTTGCCTTTTTTCTCTTCTGAAGACCACCCACATTTCTTGGCCTACAGCCCCTTCCTATCTTCATGCTTCTCCCACCCTGTCACTCTGACCTACCATTCTGCCTCTTAAGATGTCACGGGTTTACACTGGTCTATTGGATAGCTTAGGTTAATCTCCCTGTCTTAAGGTTAGCTTGTTAGCAACTTCAATTCCAACTGCAATTTTAACTCCATTTTTCCACGTAATATAACATGTGTTCACAGGTTCTGAGATTAGGATGTGGACATCTTTGGGGGCCCATTGTGCGCAGTGATTGAGATATGAATCCTCCAGGGAGGGACATCCCTCTTTGGGCTAAAGTTAGTGCACCTGGAACAGCCCCCCTTAGTTACCGTGTCCCATGCCAGTTACTGTGCCCCCTTACTTAAGAAGCAGGTGGTATTTGCTGCCACATAAATTAACCAAAAGCCATCGTTTTAACTTGCAATAGAATGATGTCTTTTTCAAAATTTTCATCTTATATGTTTATGCGGTTCTTGGATACTTAGTTCTGCACATGTGAGGGGTCACCTGGATTTTATAATAATGCTTACATTAGGATCCAGAATATACACTTTTATCAGGCCTCTGTTTTCTTTATGTGCTGACACCAGTGGCTTGCCTTATTTTTATTAGGTAGAAGCATTCCAAGATTTTTTTAGTGAGGTTAACAAACATCATCAAGAGAAAAGTGGAGGTACTATTCCAATAAGACATGCATTAAAAATTCTCTTTCTCATTGGTATTTATAGTCGATAGAGGATCAACAGTATACCAATTTAATCCTCCTGCACAGTGACATTTTTGCAACCATTAAATTTCAAGATAATCTGCATACATGGAATTCAGCAGCGTGAGCTGCCTGTGAGCGGGGACCCACTGTCGCTAATGTCACTCTGTTCCCATTCGGCGCTACTGTGGATCGTACCAGTTTCGTGTTTCTTGCACCATTGCCAGTTCCAGTCCCTCTGGATTCCTATTGCCCCAATGTGAAAAATAAAACTAAACAAAATATTTCTAAGGATGATAGATACTGCATCTATTATTTTTATGGCTGACTTTTTTTAAGCGCTTAAAAATCTTCAGCTGGATTAGGGAGTTGCATAAGTTGGTCATATGAGCTGTGAGTTACTCCCAAACGGAGGATGTTTTTGTCAGGAGGGATGTATCTTCAGTGGATCTTGGAGGGCAGAACACGCGGAATTTGTTGGTCCTGCTGCTGTGTTCACAAGATCCCAGCTTAAAACACAGTCTCACTGTTACGCAGCGGGAGCGCTCACCCTCCAGGCACAAGGGCCAGATCTACAAGGAGGAGGAAAATACCAAATGCAGGGCTGGCAAGGAGTTTTTCCTTGGTAGGAAAGATAACCGAGGGAAGTAGGGAAGGTGCCCGAGCACATAGGTGATGAGGGAGAGTGATAATTAAGTGCATTTCGGGATTGACCCAAAGGCTTTTCTTCCAAGGCTGTTACAGGAATAACATTAAATTCAGGTTACAAAAAAAGGTTTGCTTTTTTTTAAAATTCTTCTTTATCTTTTAGAAAAATTCAAAGATAAAATACATACACCCATGAAATGGTTAGGTGTTTTCAACTTCCAGGATCTTTTTCTTTCCACAACTCGAAAAGAGGGACACCATGGGATCCAGCTACGAAACGTGTGCAGTCGCCAAGCACCGAGCCAGAGGCCTCAGTTTACACGCACGTCAGTCCGTGCTGTCACTGCCTGCCGAGCCTCTCTCTCACAATTATGTTTATCATGTATTTTTTGTGATCCGGAAATAAGGTATTAGGATTAATCTGGCAATCAGAAGAATAGGAACGACGGAAATATTTGTTGAGCACCTACCGCGTGCCAGGCACTGTTCTAACAGGGGACGTACAATGAACAAAAGAGGCACAACGCCTGTGCTCACGCAGCTGACACATGCTGCTTGCCTAGAGCACAGGAAAATACCTGCCGGCTGAGAATAAAAACAATGGCTTCCAAGCCATATATGGATGAAGCTTTGAAATTTCAAAGAGTCCTTTGAAATTAAAGGGTGAGGAAAAGTTTCCTTTTAATCAGTCAAACACTTTACTATTAGAAAACTTGAGGTATTCGTGCTCCCTCCAGAAAATAGCAGGCTCTGTTCTTAATTTTTTTAGCTCCAAAAATAAAAGTTATTTAATATATGAGGTTATCAGACTTATTTTTGTTCTCACATGTTTGACTTACGATTTCATGAATTTTGTTGCAATAAAAAACACAATCATGATTCCTTTATTATAACATATGATAATAATGACTATATCTCAGAGTCATACCAGACATTCATGTCATGATATTGAAGTGATCACAGATTGTAATATATGTAATTTTAACTTGTTTTAGAAGAAAGCCAGCCACTTCCAAATATTTCATTTTCAACTTAGAAGTTTGAGAAAGACTAATTTTTATAAAATGTATATCATATCACTCTGTTATTTGAGCCTCTTCAACATAAAATACACATGATACGCATGGACACACGTGTGTACACACGTGTACCAAGAGAGATCCTGACAGATACTTGCCAAAGAGATCCACACGGTTCTTTGCTGCTTTTGCCTGGTGTGTGTTCATTTGCAGACACCCTGACCTACCCATGAAGCATTACATGGCATCTTTATCACCAGGTCATCCAAAATAAAGCTGTAGCTTAAAGTGATGAGTGAATAAAATCTGTACCCACTTCTACTTGGCAGAGTGGGAAGACAAATATCTACATCCTCCTCTCTAGTCTTCTTGAGCCATCCCAGCCTCCCAGATAGCCCATTAGCTCATCATTTTATCTCATCACATGGCGAAGAGATTACCTCTACAACAGAGGCCCAACAAAGATGAAAATCTTGACTTAAACTGTATTCTTTGTCACAAACACACGTCTGTTAACTAGTCAGTGAAGGGAGAAAGCAGCTGGGTAGGTAATGAGTGCCTTCCTCAGTGGAAGAGCGTAGATTTAAGTGTGATACAGTTGGTGACGTTAAAAGAACACTTTTACCTCGGGCAACAACTATAAATTCTCAGCTGGCTAATTTATTTGTAGTGTCTAAACTTAAGCAACCAGTAAAGCTTGGTAGTGATGCCAATGATGGCTTCATAGATTTTATCCCAACATAGGAAACCAACGCCAAATGTCTAACGTTCTTCCCTCGCCACGTGGCTTTGGGCAGCTTAACACCACCATGCCTCAGTTTACTTCTCTTTAAGATAGGAATAATCATAGTAATTTCCTCACTGGACTGTTGTAGGAATTAAAAGAGTTAATGAGCATAAAGTGCCTGGCTTATCCAAAGTCCTACATAAGTTCTTGTAATTATTATTTCCATATTGTATTTCTGTCAGCTGTTGTAGTGCTAGTTCTTTTGAATTAGAATGAATAAATGTCAGACCTCTGTGTTTTCTCCTTAAAATTTTACTTCTAAAAGCAACATTATGTGGTAATTCTCACAGATTTATCTTTAAGATGACAGCCTCTTATTCATTTAGGTTATTCAACTGGACCTTGGCAATTTGGTATAGTGTACGCATTGTTGACTAAACCAATGACAATTTCATCCCTACTGTGAGAAAAATTAAACACTTCTTGGTTCCAACTACTACCACAGCCCTTAATTAAGTCTAAGCACACACTTAATTGTAGAAGCCATGACCAGAAAGCCATTTGCCCTTTCATTCTTAGTCTATATGAAATTTACATTTCCCTAAGTTTTGTCATCCCTGTAGTAGTTAAAGATTATTTGAAAAAGGAGGTTCCTTTTCTGTGGCCAATGCTGATCTTCAGGTCAATGCCGGTAAGTCTTTTCAGTGGCAGTCTTTGTCGGTGTAACCCAGCATGGCAGGGACTGTCGCAGAGAGGGTGGGGCAGTCAGCCTCAATGGTGCAGCATGGCCTGGAGCCCAAGTGCCGATAAACCAGGAGCATGAGGAGCGTCCACATTGAAGTTGGCCCTTGAATTATTCCCCTTGAATCCACCAGTACCCAAGACAGATGTGCCCTTCCATCTTGCTCTTCTCAGAGTTGCCACTGAGTCCAATTTCAGGGAGGGAAATAGGAAGAGGAGCGATTTCTTCTTCCTTCCAGCCATGCTGCACTCTGTTCTCCTAATTGGCAGCCATTTGTCCTGAGCTCTCCCGAGGACACGTTGCTGAAGAGTGCATTCTTCACTGTGTTCTCTTTGTTGTCTGTGATTCATACCTGTCACATATATAACTTGCCAAGAAGTTCTCTTCCATTTATCTTACCCTCATTTTATGCTTTTTAAAATTTTTACTCTAGGAAAGAAATGCAAGAAAAATGTTAGAGTACAATAAGCATGAAGTATGATAACCATTCCTTTCATCTGAATTCATCCCACATTTCTCTTTTCCTACCTTTAGTTTGCAATTGTTAAAGCTATGACAATTTTTTCTCCTTCTAATTTTCTTTTCCAAGTAATATTGCAATTATTCAATAGGATTTATTTTTTAGAGCAATTTTAGATCCACAAAAAAATTGAACAGAAAATACAGAGTTCCTGTATATCCCCTGGAACATTTAGTATAATTCATGAACCTGCATTGACACAACACTATCACCCAAAGGCCAAAGTTCACATGAGGGTTCATTCTAGGTGTTAGATACTCTATGGGTTTTGACAATTCTACAATGACATGTATCCTCCGTCATAGTATCGTATAGAAAAGGTAAACTGCCCTAAAAATTCTCCGTGGTCTGCCTATTCATCCCTCCCTCCCCCAACCCCCTGACAACCACTAATCTTTTTACTGTGTCCATAGTTTTTTCCTTTTTCAGAATGTCATGTAATTAAAATCATCTATTCTGCAGCCTTTTCAGATTGGCTTCTTTTACTTAGTAATATAGCATTTACAGTTCCTCCATGTTCTTTCATGGCTTGATAACTCATTCTTTATTAGCACTGAATAATATTCCATTGTCTAGATGTACCACAGTTTATTTAGCTTTTCACCTACTGAAGGACATGTTGCTTCCAAGTTTGGGCAGTTATGCATAAAGCTTCTATGAATATCTACATGTAAGTTTTCAGCTTCTTTGGGTAAATATTAAGGAGCACAATTGCCAGATCTTATGGGAAGAGTATCCCTTTTTTTTTTTTTTTTTTTGGAAACAGAGTCTTGCTCTACTGCCCAGGCTAGAGGGCTGTGACATCAGACTAGCTCACAGCAACCTCCAACTCCTGGGCTCCAGTGATCCTCCTGCCTCAGCTTCCTGAGTAGCTGGGACTACAGGCACATGACACCGGCCCAGCTAATTTTTTTCTATTTTTAATAGAGACCAGGTCTCACTCTTGCTTAGGCTGGTCTCGAACTCCTGACCTCAAGTGATCTTCCTGCCTCGGCCTCCCAGAGCGTTAGGATTACAGGCATGAGTCACTGTGCCCAGCCAAGTATCTTAGTTTTTAAGAAACTACCAAACTGTCTTCCAAAGTGGTTGTACCATTTTGCCTTCCTGCCAGCAATGAATGAAAGTTCCTCTTGTTCCACATTCTCACCAGCATTTGGTATTATCAGTGTTTTGGATTTTGGTCGTTATAATAGATGTGTAGTGGTATTTCATTTTAATTTGCATTTCCCTGATAACATATGATGTGGAGCATCTTATCATATGCTTATTTGCCATCAGTATATATTTGGTGAGGTAAGGTCTTTGGCCCATTTCCTGTTGTTTGGGTTCTTATTCTTCAATTTGAAGAGTTCTTTGTATATTATGGATATCAGTTCTTTATCAGATGTGTCTTTCATCAGTATTTTCTCCTAGTCTCTGACTTACCTTCCCATTCTCTTGACATTGTCTCTCATAGAAGTTTTTAATTTTAATGAAGTCTTTCTTATCAGTTCTTTCTTTCACGGATTATGCCTTTGATATTTTATCTAAAAAGTCATTGCCGTGCCCAAGGTAATCTAGATTTCCTCCAATGTTATCTTCTGAGAATTTTATAGTTTTATATTTTACATTCAGGTCTGTAATCTATTTTGAGTTAATTTTTATAAAGGATCTAAGGCCTATGTCTCGATTCATTTTTTTGTATGTGGATGTCTAATTGTTCTACCACCGTTTGTTCAATGCAGTACCTTTGCTCCTTTGTCAAAGATCAATTGGCTGTATTTACGTAGGTTTCTTTCTGGTCTCTCTGTTCTGTCCAAGTGATCTGTTTCTCTCATACTTCACCAGTACTGCACCGTTTTGATTACCATGGCTTTATAGTAAGTCTGGAAAGTCGGGTGGTATCAATCCTCCGACTTTGTTCTACTTCAGTCTTGGGTTGGCTATTCTGGATCTTTTGCCTTTCTATAAAAACTTTAGAATCGGTTTGTTGATATCTACATAAATTACTAGGATTGCGTCAAATCTATAAATCAAGTTGGGAAGGACTAACGTATATTGTCTTCCATTTATTTAGTTCTTTGATTTGTTTCATCAGAGTTTTATAGTTTTT
>NW_012148430.1:516220-542675 GCF_000956105.1 Propithecus coquereli
ATCTGTATATGTTTTTTCTTTTTTTCATTTTCTTATTTTATTGCACTTGCTAAGACCTCCAATAGAATACTGAAAAGCATTGTTGAGATGAAACCTCCTTGCCTTGTTTCTGATCTTAGGGGGAAAGCTTTTAGTTTCTCAGCATTAGGTATAATGTTAGCTTTGGGGTTTTGGTAGATGTTCTTTATCAAGTTGAAGAAGTTCCCTCTATTCCTATTTTACTGAAAGTTTTTATCATGAATGGATGTTGGATTTTGTGAAATGTTTTTTTCTACATCTATTGGTATGACCATTTGACTTTTCTTCTGTAGCCTGTCAATGTGATGGATTAAACTTGTTGAGTTTCAAATGTTGAACCAGTCTTGCATACCTGAAATGAATCATACTCGGTCACAGTGTATAATTCTTTTATAAATTGTTGGATTTAATTTGCTAATTTTTTTGAAGATTTTTACATTTATGTTCATGAGAGATATTGTTCTGTGGCTTTCTTTTTTTGTAATGTTGTCTGATTTTGAAATTAGGGTAATGGTGGCCTCATAGTATGAGTTAGGAAATATTTCCTCTGCTTCTACATTCTGGAAGTGATTGTAGAAAATTGGTATCATTTATTCCTTAAATGTTCGGTAGACTTCAGCAATGAACCCGTCTGAGCCTGCTGCTTTCAGTTTTGAAAGATTATTACTTAATTTCAAAATAGATACAGGCCCACTCAGATTGTCTATTTCTTCTAATGTGAGTTTTGGCAGATTTTGTCTTTCAAGGAATCAGACCATTTCAACCAGGTTATCAAATTTGTAAGCATGGAATTGTTCATAGTATTCTTTATCCTTTTAACGTCTGTGGGATCTGTAATGATATTCCCTTTTTCATTTCTAATATGAGTAATTTGTGTCTTCTCTCCTTTTTTTCTTAGCCTGGCTAGAGGCTTATCAATTTTATTGATCTGTTCGAAGAACCGGCTTTTCATTGTATTGATTTTTTTCTGTTGATTTTCTATTTTCCATTTGATTGATTTCTGCACTAATTTTTACTATTTTTCTTCTTCCTTTAGATTTAATTTTGTCTTCTTTTTCTAGTTTCCTTAGGTAGGATATTAGATTATTGATTTTAGATCTTCTTTTCTAATATATGCATTCAATATTATAAATTTCCCTCTAAGCACTTCTTTTGCTCTATCTTACAGACGTTGATAAGTTATATTTCAATTTTCATTTAGTTCAAAATATTTTTTAAATTTCTCTTGAGATTTTTTCTTTGATCCATGTGTTATTTAAAGTGCATTGTTTATCTTTCAAGTATTTTGGAATTTTCCAGCTATCTTTCTGTTACTGATTTCTTGTTTAATTCTGTTGTGATCTAAGAACAGACATTGTATGATTTGTATTCATTTAATTTGTTAAGGTGTGTTTTATGGTTCATAATGTGGTCTGTCCTGGTGAATGTTCCCTGTGAGCTTGAGAATAATGTGTATTCTGCTGGTGTTAGATGAAGTATTCTAAAGATGTCAGCTATATCCAGTTGACTGATCGTGTTCTTGAGTTCAACTCTGTCCTTACTGACTTTCTGCCTGCTGGATCTGTCCGTTACTGATAAAGGGGTGTTGAAGTCTCCAACTATAATAGCGGATTCATCTATTTCTCCTTGTAGTCCTATCGCTTTTTGCCTTGTATATTTTGACACTCAGTTATAGGTGTATGCACTTTATAATTTTTATGTCTTCTCGGAGAATTGACACTTTTACCATATGTAATGCCTCTCTTTATCCCTGATAATTTTCCTTGATCTGAAATCTGCTCTGTCTCAATTTAATATAGCTTATTCTAGCTTTCTTTTGATTAGTGTACATCTTTCTCAATCCCTTTCCTTTTAATCTATATGTGTCTTTATATTTAAACTAAGTCTCTTGTAGATAATATATAATTGGATTTTTTTATTGTTGTTAAGAGATGAGGTCTCCACGCTTTGTTGCCCAGGCTAGAGTGCAGTGGTGCAATCATAGCTCACTGTATCCTCAAACTCTTGAGCTCAAGAGGTCCTCCTTCGTCAGGTGCTCCTGGGCATCTGAGACAACAGGTGCCCACCGCTAGGCCCAGCTAATTTTTTTTCTTATTTTTCTTTCTTTCTTTTTTTTTTTTAAGTGATGGTGTCTTGCTATATGGCTCAGGCTGGCCCCAAACTCCTGGACTCAAGCAATCCTCCTACCTCAGCCTCCTGAGTCTCTGGGATTACAGGCATGAAGGTCTTGTTTTTTGATCTGACAATCTGTCTTTTAATTATTTTATGTTGACTGTTGACATTTAAAGTAATTATTGGTAAAGATGGATTAATACCTGCCTTTTGTTTTTTTACTGTTTTCTATTTGTTGCCCTTATTCTTTCTTTGTTCCTATTTTTGTCTCCTGCTCTTTTTATGCCTTTTCTGGTTTTAATTGAGCATTTTATCAATAATCTGTTTTCTTTCCTTTCTTACCTTCTTATTTTTTTCTTACCTTTTTTTAGGGGTTTCCCTAGAATTTGCAATATACATTCACAACCAATTCAAGTTCACCTTCAAATAACACTTTATCACTTCACTGGTAGTGAAAGTTCTTATTATAACAAAGTATTCCTTTCTCTTCCCCTACCCTGCCCCACCACTTGTATCATTGCTATCATTCATTTCACTTCTCTATAGCTGTAATCATCAAATAGTTTATTGCTATTTATCATTTTGAACACACTGTTATCTGCTAGATCAATGAAGAATAAAAAATAAAAGTTTTTATTTTATTTTCACTAATTCCTTCTCTAATGCTTTTCCTTTCTCTATCTAAATCCAGTTTTCTGATATATATCATTTTTCTTCTCTCTAAAGAACTTCTTTTAATATTTCTTGAAAGGCAGGTCTACTGGCAACAAATTCCCTCAATTTTTATTAGTCTGAGAAAGTCTTTATTTATTTGTCTGAGAAAGTCACTTTTGAGGGATAATTTCACAGGACACAGAATTCTAGGTTGGTGGCTTTATTCTTCAACGCATTGAATATTTGACTCCACTCCCTTCTTGTTGGCATAGTTTGTAAAGAGAAGTCTGATGTAGTTCTTATCCTAGCTCTTCTAGAGGTAAGATGTTTTTTCCCCCGGCTTCTTTCAAGACTTTTTCTTTATTTGATTTTCTGCAGTTTGAATATGATATGCTTAGGGGTAGATATTTAATATTTTGGCTTGTATCTTGGTTGGTGTTCTCTGAGCTTCCTGGATCTGTGATTTGGTATCTGACATTAATTTTAGGAAATACTCAGATACGATTGCTTCAGATATTTCTACTGTTCCTTTCTTTCGTCTCCTTCCAGTATTCCCACTACACATAAGTTACACCTTTCAGAGTTATCCCACAGCTTTTGGCCATTCTGTTCTGTTGTTTTTTGTTTTTCCCAGTCTTTTTTCTCTTTGCTTTTCAGTTTCAGAGGTTTCTACTGAGTTATCTTCAAGCTCAGAGATTCTTTTCTCAGTTGTATCTGGTCTGCTTATGAGCCGTCAGAGGGATTTTTCATTTCTGTGTTAGTGTTTTTGATCTGTGGCATTTCTTTTTCAGTTCTTTATTCGAATTTCCATCTCTCTGCTTATATTGCCCATCTGTTCTTGCATGTCTGCTTCACCCATTAGAGCTCTTACATATTGATCATGGTTGTTTTAAAGTCCCGGTCTTTTAATTCCAGTATCTCTGCCATATCAGACTCTGATTCTGATGCTTCCTCTGTCCCTTCAAACTGTGGAGGTTTTGTTTTGTTTTGTTTTATTTTGCCTTTTAGTATGTCTTGTGGATTTTTTTCCTGGATAGCTGGACATGCTGTATTGCGCAGAAAACTGTGGTAAATAGATCTGTACTAATGTGGTGATAAGGTAGGAGAAGGGAGGCGTTGTGTAGTCATATGATTAGGTGTTAGGTTTTGGTGAACCGGCGCCTCTGGACGGTGAACTTCACACACGCTTCTTGGGAACCCCTCCCTGCCTTAGTCAGGACAGGATGGCTACAGTGGCCTGGGGTTGGGTATTTTCCCTTCCCTCCGGTCAGTTAGGCCTGAGAAAACTGTTAGCAGGTTAGGCTCTGGTAAAATAATTGCTCTTGAAGGTAGGCATTGTTTACAAAAGAATATTCTGACATATTTTAAAGTGGCTTCTTTCCTCCTCTTCCTGCTGGAAGCGTGAGGGGATTTCTCTCTGGTCTTCACTGTGAAAACCAGGCAGGGCTCCTGGGATAAAACTCACAAAAATGTGGAGACCCCTTAAGACTAATTCCCCCTGGAGCTTTTAACTCTGAGACTTGTTCTCACTGAGCCTCCAGCAATTTTTCAATGCATTTTAGGTTTTCCTGACCATGAACTGGTTCTTACAGAGGTTTCTGCTCATGGGCTTTGGCTCTGGAATGCTGTGATTCTCTGTATTAGCTTTTTGGTCTCTGCAGTTTGGGGGGTGCAGTGGTCTGCCCTGCGACCTGAATTCTCTGACAGAACTAAGAAAAGTTGTTGATTTTCAGTTTTCGCAGCTTTTATTTGCTGTTAGGACAGAGCGATCACTTCCAAGCTCCTTTCGTGCCAGACTGGAAACTACCAAGTACTTTCTCTAATTTTTATGATCTATTTATAGATGTTAATAGGAACCTCTTTTTAATTACTGAGGGCCTTTGAGATTCATGCAGTGCAACTTTGGAGATTGGAGATTAAAATATTTCGGGCAAACCATTTGTTATAAATCAAAATGGAAAATAAATTTACTTATGTTGTTAGATAAGATTGCAAAGTAAATTATTTCAACTTTAGGAGTTTCTCTGCACCAAAGACTCTATTTCATTAAGTTCTCAAAGTGTTTCTTATGGTTTTCACTTGAAAAAAAAGTACATATCTGAAACACAAGTCTCAAAAGAGAGAGAAAGAAAAAAAGAGAAATAAACTCCAGTTTATCCAGAGTCATAACTGAGCCTCAATTCTAAATCTAACCTCTTCACCCATCTGTAATTATGGACAGGAGCATTGGGCTGTATAGGCATATCTTCTTTTATTGCGCTTCACTTTATTACGCTTCTCAGATATTCCATTTTTTACAAATTGAAGGTTTGTGGCAACCCTGGGGCAAGTAAGTCTATCAGCGCAATTTTCCCAAGAGCATGTGCTCACTTCGTGTCTCTGTGTCACATTTTGGTAGTCCTTGCAATATGATTATACCTGTTACAGTGATCTGTGATCAGTGATCTTTGATGTTATTATTATAATAGTTTCAGGGTGCTGCGAGCCTACTAAATGTGTGTGTTCTGACTATTCCACCGACTGGCTATTCTCCCATCTCTCACCCTCTCCTCGAGCCTCCCTGTTCCCTGAATCATAACAATGTTGACATTAGGCCAATTAATACCCTTACAATGGCCTCTAAGTGTTCAAGTGAAAGGAATAGTCACACGTCTCTCACTTTCAAATCTAAACCTAAAAATGATTGAGCTTAGTGAGGAAGGCATATCATAAGCCAAGACAGGCTGAAAGCTAGGCCTCTTATGCCAGTTAGCCAAGCTGTGAATGCAAAGAAAAAGTTCTTGAAGGAAATTGAAAGTGCTACTCCAGTGAACACATGAATGATAAGAAAGCAAAACAACTTTATGGCTGATACGGAGAAAGTTTGAGTGATCTGGATAGAAGATCAAACCAGCCGCAACATTCCTCAAAGCCAAAACCTCATCCAGAGCAAGGCCCCTAACTCTCTTCAGTTCTGTGAAGGCTGAGGAGTGTGAGGAAGCTGAAGAAGGAAAGTTTGATTGTAGCAGAGGTTGGTTCATGAGGTTTGAGGAAAGAAGTCATCTCCACAACATAAAAGTGCAAGATGAAGCAACAAGTTCTGGTGGAGAAACTACAGCAAGACATCCAGAAGTTCTAGCTAAGATCGTGGATGAAGGTGACTGTGCTAAACAACAGGTTTTCAGTGCATATGAAGCAGCCTTCTATTGGAAGAAATGCCATCTAGGACTTTCATAGCTAGAGAGAAGTCAATTCCTGGCTTCAAAGCTTCAAGGGACTGGCTGACTGTCTTATTAGGGACTAATGCAGCTGGTGATTTCAAGTTCAAGCCAGTGCACACTTACCATCCTGAAAACCCTAGGGCCCTTAAGAATGATGCTAAATCTACTCTACCTGTGCTCTAGAAGTGGAACAACAAAGCCTGGATGATAGCACATTTGTCATCCATACTTTGTTTGCATAGTTTACTGAATATTTTAAGGACACTGTTGAGACTTACTGCTCAGAAAAAAAAAAGATTCCTTTGAAAATACTATTGCTCATTGACAATGCACATGGTCACCCAAAAGCTCTGATGGAGATGTACAAGGAGATTAATGTTTTCATGCCTGATAACACATAATACATTCTGCAGCCCATGGATCAAAGAGTAATTCCAATGTTCAAGTATTATTATTTAATAAATAATTTCATAAGGCTGTAGCTGCCATAGATAGAATTTCTCTGATAGACCTGGACAAAGTCAATTCACTTTATTGTGGTGATCTGGAACCAAACCCATGGTACCTCCGACTTATGCCTGTATATAAAAACAAATGAAAATCCCGAACAATGACTCAAAACCTCCATAAACAAGCAAGCTACTTTCGATAGGTGAGTTTTCTAAAAACCCTTCCTTAGTAATGCTTTGGTACAGTGGTGATTAGTTCACTTAATAAACATACTGGATGCCACTAGATTTGTGTAAAGCATCCAGAGGCGGGGAACCTGCAGCCTTCTGATTTCAAGATTGTCCTTTTCTAAGCACTAAAGAAGGCAAGAAAAGTTTCATCCCTTTTAATAAAAGCATTTGTTCTGTAAAATTTGGATTCAGTCAAAAGGCTGCACTTAAGGACCTAGAAGACCACATGTGGCCTTAAGGCCACTTTTCCTACTCCTCTAGTAAACTTTTTCAAAGCATATTTAGTTTGGGGGCAATAGATGATTCATACTTGAAAGCAGTTTGGTGATAATTATGATGGAACTTGTAAGGAAATATAAATTAATGAGCTACCTTACGAGAGATAGCACATTGCTCTAATGAAATACCTTTGGGGTCAGAGAGATGTGAGGTCCGATCCAGCTCCACCACGTGGACAAGTTACTTCTCTGAAGCTCAGTTCCTTCATCTGTGAAGCAAGAAGTAAGAATAATTCCTACACGCTTACTAGAGTGCTGACGTACAGTAGTTGTACGCTGTATCTTGGTTTCCACTTCCTTCCATTCCAGTACGGTGACACTTCTAAGTGCTGCTGTTTGTGGAGAGCAGAAGTACCCACAGACATGCTTTATGTGGGCCACATGGTGTTTTTATTTTAAATTTGAATTATTTGACAACAGTTAAAAATTAAGAGTCAGCATAAAATGTAGATTTCTGGTTTCTCCTGAAACTTGCAAAGACTGGGGCCTCCCTGGGGCTTCAAGCTGTGGCAGCTGAGTCACTGTCCCCTCCATCTCACTGGTCTGCATCACCCCTATTGTCTTACACTGGTTCCCTCCCTTACCTTACTAGCATGGCCCCACGGAGACATTTGTGTTTGTGACATCTGATGAGAGTAAAAATGTGGTTAAAGTGTAGGGTTAATGCAGGAAGCCTTGCTGAGGACGTTGGGAGCTGAGTTCAGAGAAAGTTCACGGGCATAGAGTATGTGCTTGTGGATATGAGCTTAAAGCTGCGGGTCTCTGCTGAACCTGTGTTGTACATGAGCTTGCTCTCATGAGTCCTTACTGCAGGTCTTTTGTGCTTAAAGAAGATCAGCTATGGAGTGATTAGTGTGACATCAATGAAATTAGTTCGTGCATATGAAGGATTACAAAGGAGACACATTTTTTCCAGTACAAGCATAGCTTTTACTGGAGCAAACATCCCTCCCTGCTCCCACCAGCCACACAAGAAGCGTGTTAGCTGTCATCTGCTAACCTTTAGGATTAGAGGGATTCAAGCAAGAAAAGCCAAAGAGGGAAGTCTGGCAAAGTTCACTAGGCCTCTCTTTATAGGCAGAACAAAAAAGAACATTGAGGCAATTAGCTGCATATATCAGTCCAAAGTAAATCAAAGAAATTCAAGCAAAAAGTGGGCATTTTGCTTGAATTATGGAGCTAATTATCTCAATCCTCCACATCAGGGCTCCTGGGGAGACCTGGCCTACGAATGTTTTTCCAGCGATCTGGCAGATCCAGAAGCGGAGAGAAAACGTATTATTGTGAGTGCAGCTGCAGAGAGGGTGGCCTGGTGCTGGCTCTGACCAGAACACATGTTGAGAACATCCAGGCCCCGGTGCTGGCCCTCGTGCTAGCGTGGCTGGCTCAGGGCTGGGGTCAGGTCTGGAGAAGACGATTGTGATTGACATGAGGTGAGAGAGGGGTATCGGTGCCCAGAGGAGTCACACTGGCTTACCTTTCAAAATCTTTTTATGTTGTAGGTGATTTTCATTTTTTGGTTTAAAAATACATCTTTTTTCCAACAACTTTTAGCAATAAAAAAGTCAACTCATTAATGAAACCCTTCTGCCTTCAAAGTATGAAATTAAAATATTATTATAACTACAGGCAAGGAAACATTTGGATTATGTGTCATTTAGAAATGATAATAAAGATTATCCATATGGTCTAATGTTGTCAGTGCCTTACATTGCATTAGCAATCACCTAATATGGGTGTGATTTTGATTACGTGGCTCATTTTAAATTCTACTGTGTCCTAGGTCAATCAGTGTCAAGATGATTTACTAGAAAGAGCTGCCATTTTATTTTGTAGATGCTGCTAGGTGCTTGGGCAGAATTCAAACATTTTATGGTGTAGTATTTTTGGTATTATGGTGCTATGGTCTTAAACCTTCTCACTTTATACCTTCTCCTTAAGCATCCCTAATACTATTCTTGTCTGTCTTGGATACATACAACCACCTCTGGTAGTAAGATCTATAAAACTTTGTTTTATCTGTTTATTTATGTTAGTTTTGCTTAGGTTCTTACAGCTTTTGTACAGGTATCTGTAATTTTAGGTGATAAGTTTTTGGTGGTCAGTGAGCAGGACACAGAGGCCAGGATTAATCAATGTCTCAAAAAGAATTGGAAATCTCTGTTCTGTCCTCAACCATTTTGTATTCTCTTCCACCGAGGAGCGGAACAGTGAGGAGTTACTCCGCTAAACTTTCGAGGGAACCCAGCAACATGACATTGTCTACCTTCTGCTCTGTAGGAGTTGAGACTTCGATGGGGAGCTAATTTGGGTTCATTTGGGATTTGGGGTGATGTCATGGCCTCCTGAGAATTCAGTACCAGCTCTTCCGATTCTTCTGAGGCCTGAGCTGCTGTGTCCTCTGTAGGCTCTGGTCAGAACCTACACCCTCTGTGCACATCCGCTGTTGCACATTCTTGACTCCTCCCTAGTTCTTTTCTTTAGGTTTACAATATGCCTTTTAGATTCATCCTTGGATTATTTCGGTTTTGCTTGACAAATATTTATTAGGGTGAATCTTCTCGTCGACACCGTGTATGGCAATGTAGACAATAATTTAGTAAAAAGTTAATACCTCTAGGTGCACATCAGTAAGCAGATTATGATTGTGTTGTTCTAGGATCATTGGTCATTTTAATTTAGCTTATAGCAGAAGAAACATAATGTTTCAGGCTGTGGTTTGGTTGAGAATAGGCAGCAGATGTTTTTCACCTCTGTGTCTGCAGCCTGGAGAGGACCTGATGTGTGGGAAGTACCATACACCAATTTGTGAATGAATGTGTTTAATTGAGTAGAAGTTATTTCTGAACATAGGTCAATACACATGCCAAAGGTCTGCATTCCATTCGAATGCATGTCTACGGTGCCTACATAATTGAACTCTTTGTCTTAAGGAAACTGGCCAAGAAGCGCAAGGAGACCCTGAGCAGCACCCGGCAGGAGATGACCGTGATGGTGAACTCGATGGACAAGAGCTATGCCGAGCAAGGCACGAACTGCGACGAGGCGTTCTCGTTCATGGACACGCACAATCTGAATGGGAGATGTAAGTGCTCACGTTTCTCTTAATACCTCTCTCTGGTATTTCAGGTAGTACTCAGGGATGAAAACACAAAAAGAATTCTTCCTAAAGGATTCTTATGCCACGTCAGTTTCTCCAGTCATTTTAAATGATCCTGAAGACTCTTACATGCTTGGCAAAGATGATGTTGTTCTAAAGGTGATAGTGCGGGGCCAGAGAGCAAGGAAACCACAGTGAAGTTTCTGTAAAGACTGAGAGAGCAGTGACATGCAGCCCTTCCTCTGCTTGAGGAAGAAGCCACCTGTTTCTCATCATCTCTTTTGTTGTTTAGATCCCCTTTGTAAGCTAGCCAGGTGTGGAATTACACAAGGGAAGCCTGTTATAAAACAGTTCACTAAATGGCAGTAACAAGTTAATTGTTTATTTGTTTAGCTGACAGGTTCTGCCTTTATTACAGGGCTATTAGTGGCAATTAATAAATTAAACTGTATTTCAACTTCACAAGTCTCACGCCTCATGCCAGGTGGGTAAATACCTCCCTGTACTTCCACCTGTAATCCAGGTAAAAAGAAGTATTTTAGGAAACTAGCAATTAGATTGACTATATGAAGCCCAAAAGGAATAGTTGTTTTGTCCCTGGTGATCTTCTCGGAGACCAGAGGTAGCTGCAGGGGTACATGCCTGACTCTGTGGCTCAAGGCACACACTCACCAAGTTCAAGGTTGGGGGTTTCTTTACTGTGTGAAATCTGTGCCACAGACCACTGCTGACCCCAGCTACATAATCAGGATGCTGGCCAGCATGGGGGTGGAGTCAAAGAACAGCTATTAATGTTACCCCCCCCAAAAAAACAAAAGTGCACGTAAAGTCTGGGGATGGAGGGGGGCATAACTGGAAGGAACACAGAAATAGTGTCTGGAGGGGGTGACAGATAGCAGCTTGGACAGTGTGGGCCCCGAGCCTTGTGCGTAGAATTCGGTCTCTTATTTTTTTTCCTGCTGTAGAGGCCAGTTGTTCGAGCTTATCCTCCTGTATTCCTTTGCTTCTCACGTGCTCCTGGCCCCGTGGCACACGTGCATCCCACGCTGCTTTGGCGCTGGTGCACAAGACTGCGCCGCTCTGTTTTCATCCTCGGCCTTCGTTCCTTCCCCTTTCGTGTCACTTCCAGGATAGGTAATAGAAGCCGTGGTATCTCAGTACACCACGAACGACTTCCCATTTTTTTCATAGAACTCTCTCTGCTTTTTTGTAGCAGATATTATTTATTTAAAAATACATTTATAATGCATTCAACTGTCAAAATAAAGCAACCTGTGGTGCATCTGTTGTGGGCTGGGGTCGGAGGAGCACTTTTGACCACACACAGGGTTAGAATTTTTGTAGCAGCAGCTATTTCTTGAATGTCAGTATGAAAGGGACCACAGAGATATATGTTCTCACTTTCTGGAATAACCCATTAATGTTCCAAACTTTCTATTTCATGGTGAAATTTCTCTCGAATAAATTTACTTGGAATTACTCACCCAAAGAGCAGGAACCTGTATCAGTAGTTTCTAGGCGTTTGAAGTGTGAACAACAGGGGATATTCGCCTCTGGACAGGAAGTTCAATTTGGCAGTTACTTTTTAAAAAGCGAATGTATCTGTGGGAATCCAAAAATGTTCATGCAAAAAGGACTGCTGAAGAAGCCGATGTTAGTTAGCTTCCCCAGCTGATCGGCTATTAGGCATGATTTTATGTCTCCCCCGTTAATAAAGCCCGCAGAAGAAACACCACAGTAGACTTTCCATGTTCCTCCTGCTCTTTGAGCAATGAGCAGGTCTCATCAAATCTCATCCACAAGGTGGCCCTGAAGGTAAACTTCATCCTAGTGATCTCTTAGTGCCTTTAAAGTAAGAGAACAGTTCCCAAGAAGAAAACCTTCAGGAAAAGTGTTCATTAGACCACAAGGCTGCCAGCACCACACCTACGACAAGCATGGGTACGTGTGAGATCTTTTAGGGTTGGGAGAAAGTGCTAGAAGTTGTGAGGTGAGTAACTTTTAGAAATGACACAGTGAGGAAAATGAAATTAGAGAATTTAAAAATAAGCATGAACACATTTATGAGAGTGGGGAATAACCTGTCCACCAAAGCAAATAAGAGTTGTACCATCTCCTCTAATATGCCATAAAAGGGAAAATAGATGTGGATAGTGGGGATGGGTTTAATTTTTATGCTCAGAGATGAAAGTATTTTAAAATATTTTATTTTAACAAAAAGGTGAAAATAAATATAGTTACTTTATATATTCTCTGCACATTTTTACCAACCATATAAAAATGTCTGCAGGTAATGAAGAAGCATTATTCTCGTTGACCCTGGCATATCCTATTGGTACTCATTTTGTTTTTCATTCTTATTTTCATCGGTTCTCTTTTTTCCTGGCAACTTACCATAAACATACGATATAAATGTGATACTTCTCTGTTTTAGAAAAATATCTTAAAAATGGCAGCCTGGGTTCTGGTCCTTGTTCTGTCACTTACTAATTCCACACGTTAAAAATATAAACACAGTTAATGGCACTATCCTAAAGGAACTGCTCCTGGAGAGTTTAAATGTATTAACATGTCATCAGAACAATTATTCCCTGTCCACAGCAGGATTGGTTGTGCTGCCCATAAACAGTGATGTGATTGCACGTTAGTGTCTTCATCAGGAACTCGGCAGCACGTAGATCGTATAGCTACATCAGAGGAGTTAAGATTTGGACTGAAGTTTCACCAGCTGAGCACATTCAAATCTTTATACTTTAATTAAATTAAAGTGTTTTTGAAACACTAATCAATTAAGACATTTGGAGAGAGTTTAAAATGTCTCTTAAAAATAGGAAAGATCCATTTTCAATGAAATCAAGTAAATTAGATGGGGTCGACTTTCCCTCTTGATAACAGGGAGAAATAGAATGTGTAACGGTTCAATCTTGAGTGTTTCAGAGGAATATTTCTAAGAAAAATAAGCATTTTCATAAATATTTAAAAGACTAATAGAACAATATGAAGGCATGAGGCTTTCTCCTAAATATAGTACACACGGAACAGCACCTTTATTTTTCATAAACCAAGTCATAGCATTGTGGAGAATTCTCTGCATATCCAAATTGTAAGGAGGAAGAGGATTTAGCAAACTACAGAAATAGTGACATTCAGAATATTCTCCAAAAGCCATGTGTAGACACATTCTTCTACTTTTTGTTGTAAAATTCAGCTCAGCCTGCTAGCAGAATTCCATAAGCGAAGGCTAGAGGTCACAACAGAAGTCCGATGAATTTTTCTACCCAAAATGCTGGCCGCGGTTGTGGGTTTTCTCTTCATTGGTGGGGCAAAAGACTTGGAGTGGTAAAAGGGTGCTCATCTTCTAAAGGACAAGTAGCTACCCAGAAACAGCTGGGAACGGTGATATTCGCCACGCAGGTGTCGGCGCATCTCGGAGATGTCTTCCTGTCAGCATTCCACTCCAGCACGGAGTCGCTGCGGCGGCCTCAGAGTGCTGTGTTCAGAGTGCGTATACCTCTCTACAGCTGCTGACCTGCCTTTCTTTTATTTACAGCTGTGTCTTCACCGTCATCCTTTACAATGAAAACAAACACACTGAGCACATCGGTGCCTAATTCCTATTACCCAGGTAACAGATTTTTCCATTGTTTTATCCCTCATAACCCCTTAGCGGTCAGAATCAATCAGCCCTCACTATGCTATCCGTGATGCTTCAGGAGCTTACTATGTTTGAGATGTTGTAACCCAATGCTTTCTACGACTTTCTGTGCAGAAATTGGGGGACCGTTCATCAATCATTTACTGTTCTTTCTCTTTTTACTTTCTCTGCATTGACCTGCTTTCGATGTATGACAGACCCATTTGTGCCAACTGCAATTTTAGGTGAGAACATTTCCCTTTACCACAGTTTATTGCAGGAGTAATTTAGAAAGTCAGTGGCCACTCTGTAGGAAATTGCGGCTTTAATTCTGTATGTTGTAGTGATTATAAGCAGGACATGGGAGTGGTGGGTGGCCTTTGGGCGGTGGGCAGGGTTAGATGAGAAAAAGACTTTCTTGAAATAGTCAACATTGATAAGGAGGGTTTGCTGCATGCATGTTGGGGATGATACCAAAAGGTTCAAAGGAACAATCCCAGTTCTGGTATTCTCCCTTTCTGTGTTCAGAATTGAAGGTTAGGTCTGATCCCAAGGGAAAGAACCATGTCATCACCCAGCTGTGTACTTCCAAGAGTTGAATTCTGTCAAATGTGATAGTCATAAAAGTGAAAATAGCTTCTCATTATTTTCACTTATTGCTAAGCACTAAAAACTTCAATTTCAAAAATAGCGTTTTTCTAATTATGCCTAATGGTATGCAGAAAAATGATCACAATAGAATTTTGGCCCCCTACCCATCCTCAGTGCCACTCACGGCACCCTCCCAGCATTCCAAAGTGTCTGTCACAGAGTGGAATTTCAAAGGAGCTGAAGATCTGAACAGCGAAATGACAAGATGGCACTTTATAATCATATGGTTTATTATGTGTCAGATGTCATAGAAAGGAACTAAAATGTTAGCCCACTGGGGCAGAATGCATTTAAAGTATGAAATATTCCCAGCAGGGGGTTACAGAAAAAAAATCCTGTTTGTTCAATATAAGAAGGGTGAGGAGAAAAATGGCATTACCTGGGCTGTGATAACCAAACAAGCATGAGCTGCTGTTGCATTTGAGACGCAAAAATAACCCGAGCGTATCACGGCTGTGTTCTCTTTCTACTACTAACCTTACCGAAAAGGAGTACAACAAAAACGACTTCAAGGTATATAACAATTCATTGTAGCAAGAGTTCCATCCTCAGTTGTTCGACTTCTCCTTCGTAATTCTCTTTACAAGGGTTTATATCTTTGCAACGTAATTTTTTCCCCTGTGCTTCTCTTTTCTCTAAGTTGTTACGTGTGTAGAGGGTAATTTTTATTTTCCTTATGGTGTTCTCTGGGGTTAAGCAAGTTTGTTGCCTGTGGAAAAAAATGAACTAAGCTAGAAGTTTTAAGAATGGATCTAAAAGAGAATTTTTGAATTTTGCATCATTTTGAGGGCTGACAAAGCCCACTAAATCCCCTCCTCCAGCCTTTTACTATAAAACTATAAGGGAAAGAAAGCTGCATTTTTATTATTTTCATAAGTGAGGGGCACAGGCTAATCTTAGGCCCCAGAACAATGTAATCTACATGCAAATGACATTTGCAGAATCTTTTGATAGACAAAGATTTGCGATTTCTTTGTGCGCTGTGGCATTCATTTGAGGTTCCTCCAGTAGATATTCTGACCTCGGGGGAGCTGTGAGTGGGGAGGGCTGAGACGTGCATTGTCAAAAGGAAAGAAAATGTTCAGATTTCACAGCAGGATTAAGATAAGCTTATTAAACAAATATCATTTTTTAAAGTCGCTGCTTTGTTATTATGAACATTAATGACATCTTTTAAAGTTGGTTAGGCTTTTTTACCAAGACAGAATCACTTGCACAGACAATTCAAGTAGCAAAAATGATGCAGATTGTGGAAAAAGAAGTCAGCCAGACAGACAAATAACTGTTAACATGTATGGCCTGTGCAGGTACCAGCATCACAAATGGCAGTGCTTGGAGACGGTTCCTAATGTATTACTCAGTGCAAATGTGAATCTGTATATCGCATAATAAGGACTGGCAAGGCTATCCCTTGAAACCATGGGCAGAAGATGAGCTGCATGGCAACTCTAGCACTTCTGGAGGATAGTAGCAGTTATAATTGACATTAAGACAAGAAGAAATGTTTTGTGCATCAGAGCTCAACACAATCAAGTCCTCTAGTACCTTTCCCTCCACCTCTCGTGGAGGTGCTCAGCTCTAAGGTATAGAGCTTAAGTACACCTGTAGCTCATTTGCTTGCAAAAATATAGATAGATAGATGGGTGGATGGATAGATAGATAGAACACCCCCCACCTCAAATTAGAGGTTTAATTTCAATTTTGTTTTTCAATTGGTTTGTCAAAAATTCAGGAGAATTCATAATATAAGCAGAATTAATTTTCAGTTCTAGAAAATGATCTGAACTGTTAGGGAGAAGCTTTATTTCTGATTTCCTCTTAGGCATTATTTTTAATTAAAAAATTATTGGTGGGTGATTTTTTTAACACATAAAGGAAATTAATGATAAATGATATGTTTTATTAGTAATAATTCTTTTTTAAGAAGTCACAGAAAACTGATTAATCACTAATTTTAGTGGAATCAAGAATTTCTAGTAGTATGTGACCCAATTTCATAACAGATATCGCAGGAGAAACCTTCTATTACCTCTTCCATATGCATGTGCTAGGTAATAGCAGTTTTCTTAGATGGACCTGGTAGTGTTTACATGCTTTAAAGACATGTTCCACATTAGTAATGAGGCCAAGATGGCATAATGCTGTGCAGGATGATTATGTACAACAGTGACAGTGGTTGTATCTCTGTGGATTTAAAACTTCCAAGAATACCCAGCCCTGGGATCAGAGCATTGCTAGGTTGCTGGTGTAACCACGTGAAAGGCCCAAATCATTCAGGGGAAGTTGAGAAGGTCAGCCCACGATGGAGGGCGTATTAATTACGTTCATCCCACAAGGTACAAAACTGCGAGAATGAGAGAGGCACAGAGGGGAAACTAATTAATGTTCCATTTATTTTACTATAAAGAACAGAACTTCCTGTCATGGCAACTAAAAGCTCAAGGGATTCAGTACTTCAGCAGGGTTCCTGTATCCCTGTTTATGAAGCTTGGCAGTTGCCAGCGAACGAATCTGTTGTGAAAATTTCCAGGTTTATTTGTGACTGTTCAAGGAAAGTGGGAACACATGAATTGCTAAATTTCAAAGCAAATCCAAATGAAAAAAAAAATCATAAAATCAGCTTACCACCCTTTTTTATTTTGTCTTGTGTCTTTAGCCACCTTGTAGTGATCCAGGTGCCATTTCAGCAACAGCAACATAGCTACACACTTGTATACCACCTGTCATGCCATGCATCCCCAGGTGCTTTGCAACGCAGATAGAAATCGGGTTTCAAACCAGGCCCTGCTAACCAAGCACCCTTGCACTAAATTTCTTTTGGTGCTGAACTTCTCAGTAAAAAAAATAATGATAATAATTAACTATAGCTGAATTCCCTATTGATAAACTAGTAATTTTTAAAAATTAAATATATCCTTTATATGTTTTAATTCTTTATATCTGGAATCAATTCTGATACAATATTCTCATTTTAAGTGACTTTAGCATTATATTTTGCCAATACGCATCCTCAATAATAAAACAGCTAAAGGGGTTCAGCATTATAATGAGTTAACCTGTAGAATGTGGAATTATTAGTCTAATAGCACTTTCCTGCATAAGACATTTTTAATAGCTACCATTTCTGCAGTTCAGTAACCCAATTTACTAGTAGTCTTCTGTTAAAATATAGCCTCTTTAGGCTTATGTGACCAAATTTTGGCATTAATTTTGTAGTACAATTTGGTTGACTTGTTCAAGAAATTTAAATGAGAAAATGTGTTGAATACAAATAAGACTTACTTAGTCATTACTTGGTTCATGGGGGATGAAAGGCAATTATAATACTAATTTTAACCTCCTTTTTGTTATTGAGTACTTAAATTAAACACCTCCATCCTAATGTGATGGGAGAATTGAGGCTTTGCCCTCTGACCACCTCTCAATAGAAAACTTAACTGGAAAATTAAAGCACAAAATAAAAACTACCTGTAATTATTCACGCAGTACTATTGCTTATGCCCTGTTTCCTTTTTCTCCTCCTTTTTTCTCCTGATATGTATCTTCTTAAAAGTGCCAATAAATGGTAAGTTCCCCAATTTGCCCCATGGAAAAGTTGCGGAGGGAGTGGGAGTGTGTGTCTTACCGGTAGATTCTGACGAAGCCAGCTGGTACTGCTCTGTGCTGGCCTGCATGTTTGCTGTTGTAGAACATTCCATGTGTGATGTGTTGCTCCACAATATTTTGTCAAGCTTTCCGATACTGGAGCATGCAAAGTGACTCATCAAAACGTTATCCCCAAACCAATTTCCTTTTATTTTTCTGCTCTTTGATTTCATGTGTTAAGTCCACATTTCCATTGCTAGCTTTCTAAGCCAAACCATTTTGTGCACTTTTATTTTGCTCACAGAACATTCGTGCAGAGTTTATTTACATCACCATACAAACTAGTTAACTAATGTTTGGAAGAATACAAGACTGGTTTTGCACCGGGTCTTGGTGAAGTTTCAGATTGAAACTTCCACAAACCTTAGCACTGAAAGCCTAAAGGGCCCTTATCAATTAGCTTTTTGAAAGCAATATATCGTTTGGACTGCTTTGTAAAAACAAAGATTTCTGCACATTCCTATCAGTATTGCCAACCCCATTTAAACTTCTAAACATTTAACTTTTCTTTTTTGCTGAGCCATCGTAGGGAATTTTGCAGCCATAGGTTGAGGGGATGTCAGCGGCCAGCTGCTTAGCATTCTCAGTGATGCCGACTTAGTCCCCTGGCCCTCTCTCATTTTCTCCCTGGTCTTCTTTTCCTAGATGAAACCCACACAATGGCCAGCGATACCAGCAGCCTGGTGCAGTCCCACACTTACAAGAAGCGCGAGCCAGCCGACGTGCCCTACCAGACTGGGCAGCTTCACCCCGCCATCCGGGTGGCAGACCTGCTCCAGCACATCACGCAGATGAAGTGTGCCGAGGGCTACGGCTTCAAGGAGGAATATGAGGTGAGCACCAGCTCCGTGCCAGGGCTCCTTCCTGGTTTCTTCTTGGACACCGCACGAGGTACTGTGCTCCCAGCTCATTCAGTAGGCCAGACAAACCCCACGAGAGATACCAGAGGGGACTAGGTACAGTCATCCCTCAGCACTGGTTCCAGGACCCCAGTGGATACCAAAATCCATGCATGTTCAAGTCTTGCAGTGAGCCCCACAGAACCAAGGATACAAAAAGTTGGCCCTCCGTATCCATGGGTTCGCATCCCTAGAATACTGTATTTTTCATCCTTGTTTGGTTGAATCCGTGATGTGAAACCCTCAGGTACAACGGGCCAACTGTATTTTATCCATGGATCTATTTCCATTTGCTGGTAAGACTTATTACGAAGAAGTTCATGTGTGTTAGATGGAAAAAGGAAGAACGTGCTATGTTTTGCTTCATTTTGCATAAATAATGTAATGAAAACAGAGACCTACCAGGCTCTCTTCCCCTCCCCATTCTTTCTAATTTTTATGTCTTTTTTTCTTCTCTCTGTCAGAATTAAGTTTTAGTTCATGTTTCCCTCCCCATTCTTGATTACCTTCCTTGGCTTTTCCTATAATTAAGTATGATATTAAATCCTAATAATTTTATAGTTGTTATCTCAGGAAGAAACTGTCCACTTAAAGCAATTATAGACCAACCAGCAATGTCATGTAGTAGAGATTAGACAGCAGTGCAGGGACTGGCTATTATCATGGTTGTGACAGCTGTTACTGTCCAGCCAGCCTAGGGAGCACGCTGCTGTCCTGGGCAATTTTGTGGACAGCTGTCGGGGGCATTTCCGGGAATGGTAATATTCACCTACATATATAAAAGGTAGGGCTTACCTCTCTCACAGCCTGTGCCATTAGCTAATTCTGTTGGAAGGTCATTCAAGAACTGAAGAGAATTAAGTGACTTGAAGACATCTGATTCAAAGAAGTACGGGCATGTGTGGGTGGGGGTGGTGAGGCAGGAAGGTTGGATTGCTTTTTTTATGTTATTAAAATTAGTTTACAGTCATTGATGAAGATAAAGTAACATGCTTACTCAGAATAAAAATAGAATTATGTAGCTATGTGGGTTTTTAAATCTTAGAATGTGGTTCTGGTCCCATGTTTACCTAACTAGCTCATAGTTGGGAGACATCTTGCCGAGAATTAGAGCATTGTTAGAATCAGTTCCTACCACCTCTATGGCCAGTGAATTTCTACCTTTGCTTCTTCCTCTCCTTGTGGGTACACTCACGACACTTCATTTTATGCCCCAGATGCCACCTTGTCTTGGGGTTGGCTCTCGTTCCAAGCTGGTCAAAGATTCATTACAGCATTCAAAGCAACACATGGTGCCACTGCTGGCTGGGCCACTGCTACGCTTCTTGTGAGTGTTTGTCCAAAGCAGACAAGTAGACACACTTTGCGTTGCTAGTAACATGCACAGCCTGGTGTGTTCCCAGTGACCTTAGTTCAGAAGACTTCAAAGCCAAAGAAGCTGATCCAAACCATGCCCCTGAGTTTGATTTAAGTCCAGAAAATATTTTCAAATGAAGTTCTGAGTTTTAGCAACCCTGAAATTCTTAGACTTACCTTTAGTGATTCAATGTATAATTCAGTGAAATTGACTGCCTTTGCATATTTCCTTATGCACTTTTAAAGGCTAGCTTAGGAATTAATAGGATTAAGAGTAAGACTTCCAAAAGTATTAATATCTTATGAAAAGACAAAATTAGGTTATTGAGAAAATGTAAGCCTAATGAATAGAGATGATGTCTTATTTCTATCTAATATTCTGAATGCAGGTATTGCTCAAATGTTTAGTAAAGCTGTTAATGTCAAAGAGATTAGTTTTAGGCTCAAATAACAATTCATAAAATAACCTGAGTCCAATTTTTCATGAACTATTTAAAAACACCTATCTTGTGACTTCTTATAACACACTATGACAGTGCATACTTGAAAGATGCAAAAAATTATTGTCCACTCAGATCTCCTGAAGAAATATGATTTCTAAGTGTAAAGTATTTTATACTCATTTCAAGTGTAGTATGACTGAAAATTCATTGATTTCCCAAAATAAAATGTGTTAATTACATTTCAAAAAACTCTTTTTTTCATTTTAGCTATTCAGTAATCAGAGAGGACTGCTAAAAAGTAAATACTTTAAATTCCAAACTGTTTTCAATTAAAACAAAACAAAAAGAAGGAAAGAAGTGATAAGGGAAAAAATGAAAAAAGAACATACGTTAGAGAGGAAATCAGGAACTATGATCACGCCACCACAGTCTAGCCTGGGCAGCAGAGTGAGACGCTGCCTCAAAAAAAAAAAAAAAATCACAGTATCAACCTAACAAGGCTGCTGTGAGGGTTACTCATCGACGCAGCACAAGCGCAGGAATGATGTCGAGCGCGTGGTAAGCGTTCATTGGAAGTGCTAGTAGTAGAAGAAAAAAATAGTAACTTATAATAAGATCCAAGAGCAGAAGTTGACACCACGTCCTTTTAAGGGAAACTGTGTTATGTGGAGGTTTCAGTACATCTCTGTGGTCTCTCGTGTAGAACAGTCTGAGGAAAGAATGGGACACTCACTTTCTAGAAAGAGCTTAGTACTTTCTGCTTCATCTGTAGGGCTGTAACTTCCTTACCATGTATCATGGTAACTTAAAAATTTTTAAAAAACTTAAAAATAAATAGGTAGGTTTGATTCTGTAGATTAAGAGTTTAAGAACTGAGAAAATAAGTATAAAATATGTGCTTTCTCCTTTTATTGCTAAATAGTATTGTCCTATCTAAGCTAGGAAAACCTAAGGGTAACTGTAGACCAAAGAATCCTCTTTAAAAAAAAAAAACAGTTACATTGGTGTCTTTGGCAAAATAGGATTTGAGGGAGAGTTTGATTGAACAAGTTACATGCTGTGCTTGGTGCCAGGGATACAGAGGAGAAATGCATCTCCCGGCCCCCAGGAAGCTGACAGGGCAGGAGCAAGCAGCCAGGGGGTGACCCCACATGCCCAAGGGAGATGTGCAGGGGTGCTCGGAAGGCCAGTGGGGGCCCCTGAGCCAGCTTGGGGTAACGATGACTTTTCTCCCTGAAGATGAGTGAGAGTTGGCAGAAGGGGAGACAGGGAGGCCGTCAGGCCAACGCAAAAGCAGGAGAATGGGGTGGTCTGGGGAGACGGCCGGAGTCCTCTATGCCTGAGTCCCGCAGTGGGGTCTCTGATCACGAAGGGCCTCGCGTGTCACATTGGGAAGTTTGGGTGGCATTCTGGAAGCAATGAGAAGAAAAGAAAGATGCATCACGAGTCTCATTCCTGTACTTGCATGGAGATCTATTTAGTAGGAACGGCTCACGTTTTAAATATTTTTTTTATATGAGGCCACAAGAATTGCTTAAAAGGTAACAATCGGTACCCAAAATATTAATAGTAAAGGGGAGAGGGAAGATGTATTCAGTGAAAAGTGTAATGGGAAGGATACTGCTCCATCCCCGTTCAAAAATGCCGGGAACTCTTGGCTTCAAGACTTGCTGGAGCAGGGAGTTACTTCAGTGCTGAAGCGTCTTTGGGGATGAAACCTAAAGGACGACTCTGGTTGTTGCTGTGACTGTGTCATCATCCACTCGGTCTTTCTGGTCTTCTTCGATCTGTGGATAGCAGGAAAAACCAGTCACCCGGGTTGTAAAGTATTTCTGAAGTGGCGACGTTCTCTCTGTTGAACCCATTTCAACCAGTTCCTCTTTATCTTTTCCAAGACAGCAATGTCTGAAAATTGGCGTAAACACTGGAAGGATTCATTACTGATCAAGTAGCCGACAGAAGTGTGTCCAAACGAGAGGGAAACATGTGGTGGGGATGCGATGGAGCAGTGCTCAGTGCAGATTTTTTATTTGATTTTGTTCTAACAAGATAGTCGTATGGCACCTCTCACCAGGGAGATGCAATAATTTGATTCAAAAGAAACTCAGACATGAATCACAATAAAGAAGTAAACATGCATTTGAATTGAACAGAAAATGGCATGTTGTCAACAGAGACTGGTGCAGGGATCTCAGGAGAGAGACCCATTGGAAAAGGGAAGTTTGTTTGTGTCGCTGCAAGAGAGGAGACAAGACAAGATGGTTCTTCCTGCCAACAAGCAACGGGCAGACAGTCTCCCTGCGGGGAGATCGCTGCACTAAAGAGGGACAGCATAGGACTTAGCCACCCTGCCCTGCAGACAGTAGGGCCTTTCTCAGCTGAAGTGGAAAAGAGGGATTTGCCCTGACTCTGCAGCTCTGCCCTGAGCCAGTAGACCTGCCCCAGACGGGTGTGCTGTGCGCACCCCTTCCCGTTCCTCCTGTCCCGGAGTGAGAGCTGCAAGGTGTTCAAGACCATGCCAGGTCCCAGGCGTGGTGACGCTGAGCATGTGGGGAGTGAGGTTGTCTCGCTTGTCACCCCCAAAGGGCCTGGTTTACACCTCGATTTCTGAACTGAGTCTAAGTCCCTTTGGGAATCCAAGCAGAAAGACATTATTAACCTTAAGTAGGAAAACAGGCATGTTATTCAGAAACACATTTTGCTGTATCTTTAAAATTAAGATAAAGAAAGAACAGAAATTGAAACTACTTCCAGACAGGACATCCTGAAAAACACAGACAGTACTATTTCATTAGTTAGTAACATCACTCTGGGGCACAAAAATGTATTTTCCAGTTACCAGAAATGAAACTTATCAGAAGCCTAAGTAACTATTTGCACCCTACTCTGCAGAATATATTTAGGTATATACACGTGTGTGTGCATGCATATCTAAATATATTTAGGAAAACATTATCCTTATTCCACCAACTTTTCTCATATGTATCTCTCTAGAGCACAAACACTGGTGATTAATTTTATAATTGAACATGGAGATTGTTTTTTAGCTCAAACTGGGGAATTGAAGACATGCAAAATCTTCAGGGTTAGGTATAGCCTGTGACATTTTCTGCGGAACATGAATTTCCTTTAAACATTGTCTTTCTTCTTGTAGCTCCTTGTAGATATTTTTTAAACATATGGGTTATTTATCTTCCCTCTCTTATCCTTTCCCGTTTTCTAAGTAAAACAGCGGATTTTGTTAAATACAAGCACAATGTATTATTTGATGCCTTTGTCTATGTTTGGCAAAGTTGTAGCAAGGTAAGAAAGGATTATTATTAAAATGTCTCACCTGCCCTCCAAATTCTCACTGTTTTCTCATTTACCTGCCTCCCGCCTCAGAGAAGCCAGCTGGCTTAGTCTGTCCAGCGTGGCTGTGGCAGAGTACCCGAGGCCGGGTTCTCTGTAAGGAGAAGAGGGTCTGCAGGCTGGGGGGTACAGGAAGCATGGCACCGTGGCACCAGCATCTGCCCATCTTCTGATGAGGGCCAAAACGTGGTGGAGAAGGTCAAAGGGGAAGCAGACACTTGTGAAGAGAGAGGACTGACCAGGAGGAGGAACCTCGCTTTATGACAATGGGGACCAGTCCAGTCTTGGCAGAGTGAGAACTCACTCACTCCTCCAGACGGACGCAAGGCATTCGTGAGGGACCCACCCCATGACCCAAACCCTTCCCCCACCAGGCCCGGCCATAGCACCGGTATCTCCTACCAAAAAAACCGAAACAAAACACTCCCGGAAAACCACCTGCTCTCTGCCGAGGTTGCAGCTCTCATTCCCTAACTTCAGATGCCCTTAGCTGGGGAAGACAGTCCCCCGGGGTTTCTAAACCTGCCCAGCTGCAGGGTGCGGGAGGAGAGCACCCCGGGCACCAGCCTCTCCCTTGCTGGGGTTGGTTGGCAGAGGGGAACTGCACATCCTCAGGGAAGCGTTTCAAGATTGGTGCACAGCAGCCCCGTGGATGGTGTTTTGAAAACAGAGGCAGGAGCAGGTGGAGGGAAAGGCACTCCTGTTACTCAGCTGATGGAACCGCTGCCTGGGCGCAGCTGTCCAGAGTGGGAGGCGCCCCTTCCCCTCACCTCCAGCCCGCGCACTTCTCGGATGTGCTTTTCCGTTCGCGTTTCATATGCGGAGGCACCAGCTGAGTCAGTCAGTTGGCGCAATCAGTGCAGGTTGTTTTCCATCCCACAGGACACAAAATGAAGCCATAAGCCACTGAAAGCTAAGGCTGGGGAGCGGGGGGCGGGGGGGCCTGGCAGGCACTGCACATGCGTCGAGAACCACAGCAGCTGCGCCTCCAGTGGCTCAAGCAGCCAAGTGATTGGTAACATGCTTTTTCTTTCCTGTAATTATTATGGTGATGGTGATCCAGGTCCATAAGAAAATGATAAAAACTTCTCTCTGAAATGTCGAGATGGCTTTGAGCTATTTGGGCAAGTCAGGTGTGTGGGTTTATGGATGCTTTCTTAGTGAATTGAAGTTTCCACATATTTTTAAATAATGCAGGAGAGAGTTGGTTTTACTGTGATACTTGGTTTATTTTTCCTAAAGTACCAATATAAAAGTGTCTGTTTAATTTGCTGCCCTCTCCACTCTGTCCCGCCTGCTTTCAGGGCCTCTCACACATTAGCTGATGTTTTTATGCACTTTCCTTTTGCCCTGGCCTCTGATGACATCATGTACCTGCTCACACTTCAGAAAATGAGATTAAAAATTGTTATTTCCTGCAACTCTCTGCACTCCCTCTGATGATAATTCATGGCAGTCGACATTTTCCAATTTGTTTCAAGCACTTCTAGGCAGCAGTCTGGTTTCCATTTTGAAGCTGGTTATTAGAATTTTCTTTATCTAACCTGAGAGAAGTTAAGCAATTTTCCCACTTGTTAACATGCTTTTAGTGTCAGATGCCATTAGCCACAAGTGCTTTCTCGGAGGACCTGGCCCAGAGGGGCGGGAAGCGCGCCTGTGTGTCCACATCTGCGGGCCTTGTGTGTATCTGGGATCAGTCCCGTGCTTTTCCTTAGTTTGATGCTGTCACCACCCACTAACGTGGTCAAACCGGATTTTTCACAGCTGTCCTTGCCCTTCCCTCTCCTACAGCTCCACACCAGCAGGTCACAAGTGCCAACGACTTTCCTCCTCCCCATTTTGCAGTCACACCCTCTTCCCCTCCTGCACGGCCTAGCCATCGTGGCCTGGCTGTCGGAAGAGTGCCCAAACCCGCCTGCCTACCCTCAGTCCCTCCCCTGCAAAGCTGCCCCCCCGGCTCTGCAACCAGTTTTCTTTGTAAGACATAGATGTTAGCGTGTTTGGTGCTCAAAACTCTGCTGTGTATTCTTCCCAAAAATAGGAAACTCAGACCTCAGCCTTTCGTTTTAACTGTCCACTTTCCGCTGTGTGCGCTGAGCCACTCACCATCTCACACTCTGAGCCTGCAGTCTCTGTGGCTCCTGCAGTCTCTGTGGCTCCGGGCCTGCTGGGCATCCTGGCCTCTGCCTGCAGTGACTGCCAAGCTCCTCCTCCACGTGCCAGACCCCTTCAGACCCAGCTCAGGTGTGACACCACCCGAAATTGTCCCTACTCTCCCAGTCAGAAGCAACCATTCCCCCTACAGTCTCATAGCTCTGTGTTTGAATAATGTAAGAGGCAATGTATTAATTGATAGTACTATAGGCAATATAGTAATTGATTTATTCAGTAGATATTTGACAAACACTGCTAAATATTTGCTGAATTGATTTCT
>NW_012148430.1:545935-547141 GCF_000956105.1 Propithecus coquereli
CAGATGTTTCCTATATCTTTGCCATGAGCACTGCTATAAATAATTCTTTGAATTTACCTGCATTATTTTCTAAAGATATATTTCAAGAGGTGGAATTACTGGTTCAAAGTATGGTTCAAAGTATATAAAATGCTTAAGATTCATTACATACGATGGGTATATTGACAACCTGCTTTCATCAAAGGTTGTACCAATTTACATTTCCATCAATGCTCTGTAAGAATGGTACTTTAATTCACCATCACTAAAATGATGATTAATCTTTTTTTTCAATCTTTGCCAGTTTGGTGGGTAAAAAAAGATTATATCTTGCTATTGTTCCATTTGAAACTAGGCATGTCTGCATGTGTTTACAAGCCTGGTGAAAATTTTCTTTAGTGAATTGTTCATACCCCTTGCACCTTTGTCTACTAGAGTGTTAGTTACCTCTTACTGATTTGTATATGCTCTTTTATGGCCTTCTTTGCTCTTCTTTTTTAGAAACATGTTGATAATCCTCAGTCTTGGTGTTTCTGTAATTTTAGAATCACTTAGTCCTTGGGGAACATGGACAATTTAAACGGTCAGCTTCATGAAAAACCCTATGTAATTTTGTTTGGAATTGCATAGGATCCATTTATAAAGCTTAGGAGAATTGTCTTCTTGGCAATATTGTATCTTCCTGTCCATTAATATGGTTTATGTCTCCATTTATTTGGATCGTCTTAAATGTTGCTCAATCAAGTTTCAAAATCTTCTTCATAAAATCCTACATATCTTTTAGTTATGTGTACTTTTTTGTTATGGCAGTGTTATTTTTTAAGTTACATTTTCTTTTTATTGCAGGTTTATAGAGAGGAGAGAAAGAGAAATATAGACAGGTATATAGGTATATATATAAAAATAGAGATATATATGAGTGTGTTTATATATATATACGGGGGATATATAGATTAAAACTGGCAAAGATTAAAAAAAGATTAATCATTTTAGTGATGGTGAATTGAAGTAACCATTCTTACAGAGTGCTATGTAAATTGGTGCAATGATGAAAGCAAGTTGTCAATATACCAGTGTGCAATGAATCCTAAGCATTTTATATACTTTGAACCAGTAATTCCACCTCTTGAAATATATCTTTAGAAAATAATGGAGGTAAATTTAAAGAATTGTATATTGCTCTTTGTCCAGAAACCTTGTTCAGTAGTTTTTATTTCAGTCATTAGT
>NW_012148430.1:547191-549725 GCF_000956105.1 Propithecus coquereli
CAACCTGTGGGATCTGACTCTAACTCCAGGTAGAAAGTGTCAGAATTGAATTGAATGGAATGGTGGGACCCCCCAGTTGATGTCCACTGGAGAATTGCTTAGTGTGGAAAAATTACATACATGTGGTCACAGAAGTGTTCTATGCTGTGTTGAGTGCCTGAGAGAAGGAAAAATAATTTGGTTTCTCCTCTCTCTTCCAAACCCCTAAAAGAAACAATGTATAATTACTTAGTTGAGACTTTAGTGCATTTCATACATAATTCCACCATTGGTTCCTAAAGGTAGTTTGTGCTGTCATGGAAGTATGTCAGGGGGAAGTGAGGTTTTGAGGGGTGGACTTTTCATAGGTCTTGCTTGGCTCCTAGAACATTGATGATGTTGGCCATGTCTGCCTTTGTCTAACACACTCACATATATTAATATTTCTAACCACAGTGCTAATATATTAGTATCATACCCATTTTCCAGATGGGAAAATGACTCAGAATTTAAGTAACTTGCCCCAGGCCATGCCCCTGTAGGGTAGCAGGAGTTATTCCATCATCTGTGAACTCTAAAGCTGTGTTCTTTCCACTAAAGCACATCACTTCCCTGTGCAACACCATGGAGATGCAGACCTATGGAAATTAACCTTGTGTTTTATTGATTGGACTTGTGATTTCATGACAGGAGTGTTACTTTTCCTCTCTGCTGTTGTGTTTGCTTTGAACAGCATTTTGCTTTGGCAGAGGACCCATCCAGCCCGGGGGCCCCACTGACAGTGCCAACTCTGGTGTGTTCAGCAGCTCAGCAGCAGCAGATGCTGCCCGTTAATCTCGCTCAGTGTCTCAGCTCTGTGGCGAGGTCACCTCAATATCGCTCCTCCCCTGCTCTAGGTTGCGACTGCCCGAGTAACGCAGGAAAATTGTTCTGAAGCTATACAGCAGCCTGGCTCATCTGAAATGACCAGTGTAGGCTAAAATCCAGCTTCTGCTCCTGAGAGCCCTAGATTCTTTGTGCTGCCTCCCTGCAATATTGTGTTACTGCCAGCCAACCCCATAGAGGGAAGAAGGGAGAAGAGAGGGAGAAGACGAATCTGTAAACTTGAGTTGTGTGTGAAAGCCCATAGTTTTCTAAAAGATCTATGAAAGTTGAGTCTTTTTTCAGTGGAATGATGCAACCTAACAGTGACAACCTTGTTAACTGAGTCTCTGACCTCATGGCAGAGCCAAGGTAACGCCTTAAGCTTTGAGTAAAGAATACAAAAAATAACCAGTCAAAAGTCAAATTTTTTTTTTTAACCAAAGAACAGTGCTGTGTCATAGAAAGGACAATGGATTAGGAATCAGAAGATAGATGAGGATTCCAGTTCCTCTAACACATCATTCAACTTCCATTAAGTAGCTTTAACCAGCTGGGAGACCAAGTGCTCACTGAATGTCTAGGATATTGTTGGTAGTACGGTCACCTCAGTGATGCCAGACTTCCACTTTGATGGACGTATTTTCATGGATGGAACGTTTCTCAGTGGGCGACGCTGACTGGCTGCTGGAGATCCGCGTGGGTGCACAACCTGGCCTTCATGGCCGTGTAGACTGCCGTGACTGAGGATCCACAGGCACTTCCCTGTTTCTCTGGGGCCAGTTTTGATTTTATTGAGAGTTTCTGAATGAGGTGATTTCTATCCTGATGGGCCCTCCTATCTTTACCTCCTGTTTCTTCCCTCATTTTAACTTCTTCCCACTCTCACTTCTAAGCCCCAGCCCATCTCCAAAACAATGGGAACTCAGAATTGAGAAGAAATGGTAATAATGGCTTTGTATGTTTTTGTATCAAGCCCTCACAATGTCTGAAATGTGGTTACCGTCATGGTTCCATGCTGTCTCTGATACTCACTGACCCAGTTTCTAAGAGTCATGAATAACAAGGAAATGTATGGACTAAATGTTTTGAATTACTTAATTTGTTTCACATTTTATATTGTATAAATTCATATTATTGCTACGTGTATCACTCAGGCCAAAGCAATATTGAATTAGAGCCCATAATATTTTTGACCTGTCATTTCACTGAAAAGAAAGGAAACATGCTAACTTTTCCAATTTCTTCCATTGTATCTTCTGAAATAAAGTAGTTTTATGTCCATGATAGAAATATAATAAAGTTTAGAATTCACCCACATCATTCATTATCCTATAGATTTAAAAAACTTCTTCAGTCCCTTTATCTTCTCTTGTTGCCCTTTAGGGAAACATGGAAAACCTTTTATCTGTTTACTTTAGGGAAATTATATAAGAGATACTGAATAATTATAATGTATTCAGTGTTAATTATAAATATGCAGCATATGTTTTTATATGTATTGTATTTATGTGTAATTATGCATTTGATTTCCTTGCCAATTTTATGACCAAAATATTTTACTTGGCTGATTACTAAGTGTATTTTAAGCTTACTTCTTGAAACATGAAGAGAACATACTATAAATCCAATTAACATAATTTATCTGCCTAAAGAGAATGCTTGCTTTTATTTTTCTTCTCTATTTTAATGAT
>NW_012148430.1:563435-566887 GCF_000956105.1 Propithecus coquereli
ATATATATAAACTTTATATTCTTACTACATACCAATAAGCCAATCCTTCATTCCTGGGATAAACCTAATAAGTGAGTCTAGTCTGTTAGTTATCCATCTTTTATTTTCATCTTCTGATTTTGAATGAAAATTGTATCTGCTTCTTAAAATGAATGGAATAGCATTCTGTACTTTTTATCCCCTTAGAATTCATGTAGGATTTGAATTATCTTTTTCTTAAGTGTTTAAAGTCACCTGTAAAACTGGCTAGATCTGGCATTTTCCTCATACTAAAATTTTTAATTACAAAGTTATCAGACCAGGTATAGTGGGTCATGCCTGTAATCCTAGCACTTTGGGAGGCTGAGGTGGGAGGATCTCTTAAGTGTTTAAAGTCACCTGTAAAACTGGCTAGATCTGGCATTTTCCTCATACTAAAATTTTTAATTACTAAGTTTTTCAATAATTTTTTTTATTCAGAATATTATTGGGGTACAAACATTTTGGTTACATGTAATGCGTTTGCCCCGCCCAATCCAGGACTACAAGCATGCCCCTCCCCCATACAGTATATTCTGCTTCCTTTAGTTGGGGATTTACCCCCCACCCCGCCAACGGCACCCAGTGAGTATTACTACCACGTGAACACCTTAGTGTTGGTCAGTTAGTACCAATTTGATGGCGAGTACATGTGGTGCATGTTTTTCCATACTTATTTTTCAATAATTTTAAGATAATTCTGGATTTCTATTTTTTCTTGAGTTAATTTTGATAGTTAATATTTTCATAGGAATTTGTATATTTTGTCTTTTTTTATTTAGAGGCATACATTTGTTAATATCTTCTTTTTAATTCATCTTCACGCATGTTTCTTTTTTCCTTTATTCATCATTGATGTTGTTTATTTGTGCCTTTGTCTTTCTTAAACATTCTTGCCAGAGGTTTGTCAGTTTTATTAATCTTTTCAAAGTAATAACTTTTATCTTCATCGATCTTTAATACTAAATTTTTTAAAATGTCTATTATTTTTGCTCTTTATTAATTTTCTTCTACTTTCTTTGAGTTTGTTCTATCCTTAAATGGGGTAGCAAATGCATTAATTTGCATTTTTCTCATATAAACATTTATTTAGAAGTATTGGTTTTCCCTGTAAGTTACAGTTGTCCTGCACCCAGTAAGTTTTGATAGACAGTATTTCTATTATCTTTGACTATTAAATGTTTTTAAATTTTTGTTATTATTTCTTTGACCCATGAATTATTTAGAAGCATGTCGAGTATATTGAGTATGCGTTTTATTTCTCAGTGTGTGGGTGATCTTTGGTTATCTTTTTATTAATTAGTTCCAACTTGATTGCATTATAATTATAGAAAGTTCATTTAAATTTGTGGATATTATTTAAGGCGTTATATATGGTCAGTTTTCTTAAATATTTTATGTCTTCTTAGCAACAGTATTGAAATATTGAGGACAGTGTTTTATATATTCTTTAGATCCAGGTATGGGAGATGCTTTCTATCAGCAGCCAGTTGTTGTGTTTCTCTCAGCTGATAGTAGACCCCCTTCCTCTGTGTTTGCTTTCCAGTTTTGCTACCTGCCTTTCCACACAAGTTGTTGATGTGAAATGGAATGAACATCTCTAATTTTTCCAACTATCTCTCTAGTCTTGATCATTTACACGAGCCCCTGGCTGGCTCATTTCTGCTTTGAATTGCAGTGGTTCCGAGAGATGGGATTATGTATCTCACTCCGTCTGCTCAGTTACCTCTTCTTTCCCCCTGCCCTGGGCTCATCACTCATCTTCCTCTCTCCTCTGTCGCTCCCCACATCTGGACTTCAGCCAGGCCCGTGCACCTCCTTCTGTAGCTCCTATGCCTTCTCCTCTCCCTTCTGCTTCAGAGCTTTGTCTAAAAGCTCTATAAAGAAGATCCTGCTGGTAAAAACATCTTCTCAGTCATCAGAGGTCAGGGGTACTCAGGAGGTAAAGTAATAATAGTTGGTCTGTGTGGGTCTTTTGTAAGTTGTATTGCAATTCAGCACTGCCAGCGTTTAGAAACAGTACAAACTTGTCCTGTAAGTCCGACGAGCAGAAAGAAGGAAATGGAGCTGGACAAATAATTTGAAACTGATGGAAAAGTCATTTGCTGAAAAGTCCCCCAAGGTTTGCCCACTTTCCTCTGCCCTTTTGAAATTCCTCTGAATGTTAGTTCTGACTGTCAGCGTGTAGTCCCATAATGTTTTCATTTCAATCCCGCAGCTCCTGTGCAGTGGGGAGGTGCCTGATCTGCCGCCAGTGTGCTCGAAACCCTTGTCACTGTGCTCGGGAGCACTGGGTGGCACTGGCCCTTCTCCCCATAGATGGAGCTGAGCAGAATTGCTCACTCATTGCCATGCCATCCCGTGCTTTGTTGGTGGCGAGTAAATCTTTCATGGAGTCTTCAGTGCTCTACGCTTTGTTTAGGGTCTCGATGTCCAATTTCCACACCAGACTTCTTGTTTATAGCTTGGCAGCGAGCTCATTAATATTATTTACCTCTTAACCATTTTAAAGAGCCTCAGATAGGCTGCAGAACATGGAATTTGATCTATCTTGCACTAAAGTTTTTTAATTTCTGTGTTAGAGTTCTAGCTATGACTACTACATTGGTCAGATAACTTTAATCCTTTTTTTAAAAAAATGCCAATATTTGACATCGGTGTTCCCATAAAATAAATAAATGATTCTTCATAATTGCTTTTCCAATGCTTTTCCCATGTGACTCTTTCCAATATTTTTCGCTCCAAAATGGTTTGAGTAATGGCTGTCATGATTCTTGTGAACTGGCAATTATGTCAAAACAATCTAATCAGTGCTTGAGGTGTGTTGGCATTGCTCTTGGTAGACCATTTTTCAGAATGACATCTCCCTAAGCATTTGTTAAATAATTAGACCTGTAAACTCTCTTCCCAAAGTACTCTTGGAAGTACTGTGAGACACACAGAGCCTCAGGGACGTAGCCCTTTGCACTGCTATCAGTGACAGAACCCTGTTAAGCGAAGTTTCAAAACTTTTGAGCCAGGGTGGATAAGAGGCAGAATTCTCTCTCCTCAGGAAACATTCCTCCAATGTCCTTGTCAAGAGCTTCCATACATAATTAATCAAGGAAGAGCTCACTGGGATTTTGACTGACATCAGACATCATTCCAGCATCACATATTGAAGGATCACGAGCGGGGTTTCACCTTAATTTATGGGACATATGTGATTAGCCTTCAGCCCACAGTCATCGTAGGAAACGTGTCTTCTGCAACTTGCAACTGGTATAAGAAAGTGTATAAAAAAATTAGTACTGGATTTTAAAATTGTAATTAAAAGGATTATAAAAATCAAAGCATCCCTGATAGAAATGTTGGAAATTAAGTGTATTCACTGTATGACTATGTTGTTGATGTTAGAACTTTCTTCATGTAAGTAAACTTGTAACACGAGTTTT
>NW_012148430.1:579307-581531 GCF_000956105.1 Propithecus coquereli
CCTTAATTTAAAAAGATGCTGGGGTCTCTTTTCACAAGTATAAGTTATAGCTGTAATGAGAAAATGAGTGAAGGATTCCTATCAGTTAACAAGCTGACATCTATGAGATATTTAAGGTAATACACCCAGCACAATATTTGGAACATGGTAAGTGTGTTGTACTGTTATCTTGTGTTATTAGTAATGTTATCTGTCCTTATTAATACTGCTGAATTGATAGTTTATTATGATTTCACTAAAAGAATTCTTAGGTAATCAAAATCTTTTGAGCCAAAGTTTTTCCTTATTATACTTCTTGGCAAAACTTCAGATTTCCTTTCAGGAATTTTCTTTGCTGAAACAACAGTCTCTAGATAGTGTGTGAAAGTTCGTTCTGTTTTAGGATCGAGATGGTAATATAGGTCTTCCAAGGACATTAGATCTTGGTTGTTTGCATTTCAAAATTGACCCTCAAGTTTACTTTCATTTACTTTCATCTCTGTTGCCTTCTCTCAAATGTTTTAAGGCAGTTCATCTAATAGCATGAAGCATCTTATTTTTACTTTAATCCTAAACCTTGTAGTTCTAAATAAAAAGTTGAACCGTGTGCCCCAAGGTTTTAATCTAATATCTGGTTCCTTGAATTAGGGCCAACTTTTCATTTTTTAAAGCATCAGCAGATTCTAAATACAAGTTTTGGCTACTTTCTTTTAGCAACTGACCTTGGTTCACTTAAACTAATTGTTATCCTTTCAGCAGATTATGATTCTGAAGGGAAAAAAAAAACTGTACTATAGAACATTAGAGGAATTTTTAAATTCTGAGTATAATGCCCTCCATGTAAAATGTGCCTTTTCGGTATTACTTTCTCAAACATGATAGTAATTTATTTAAAACGAGATATGAGTATATAATTTTTAAAAAACTTTTTTAAAGAACCAGGCCTCAAAAATATTACATTGAAATACATTTATGATGTATGAATCTACTGAGTTACGATTGTCATTTATTTATTCATGAATACTTACAGAGCTCCTCATATGTTCCAGGTAGATGCTAGGTGCCAAGGATTTGCAGAGAGACTTGGGTCTTCCCCTCGTGGAGCTGATAGTCTAGGGAGGACATAGATATTCGTGACTATTATGCCCTGTGCAAGTCCGTAGACGTTCTGCAAGTTATATACATTATACTAATAATATATAAATTCAGTGGCACTTTATAGGTACAAGTTCTACGTGATTTTTTTCACTGACATTCATTGATTTTAATACAAAAGGCAATCTTGTTAAATAATTTAATTATAGCAATTCTATTGTAAAAATCAAAAAACAAATTCAGTGCCTCAACTCGTGGTCCCAGAGTTAGGAATCAGTCGGAGCTGGGATTTAAACCCTAATCTTCTGGTCCTAGACCCCATTCTTTTTCTTCTTCAACATCTTGTGTTGTGAGCCAAGTGAGATGGATGGTGAATTCGGTTTTCCCCACATGTGAGCTGCTGACAACTGGTAATGTCCAGTGTCATTTTAGGAGGTCCACTCACGAGGACCCAGCAGCACTGAATTCCAGGGTGACAGTGATTGCCTTTCAGTTAGTTTTCTTTCAATCCTTTTGATTGATCAGTGAACCTCAGTTTGGGGCTAGCGTCTTTTGCATCTCTCTTACCCAAAGAAGAGGCCTTAGGCTCAGAACACGGCCAAGCAGTAGGGTCAGGCTGGAATTTCATCCTGTGGTTTCATTCTCATTGTATCTGCTCTTTCTGTTATCTTTACCTGAGGTAGGAGTTATCAGCTTTGCATTTCTCGTAGTGGTGGAAAGTGCCATTTGCAAGTACTGTGAAAGGATTGAAATATGCAAGAGTTGAAGCGTTAAATAGCTTAGCGGTGGTGAGGGGCTAAGGGAAAGGGCGAAGCCGGCACACACTGGCAAGAACGTGGAAAGCCCTCATGAGCTGCTGCGGATGCCTCCTCGCTGTCATTGCGCCTTGGCTCGGAGGAGTCGTTTCCTCTTTCCCTTCTGCCGCGCGCAGCTCCCCAGCACCACAGCACGCTAAGAGGATGAATAACTGTTTCCAGGGAGTGCATGCAGGTGACGAAGGCGTTGCCCGCCAGGTCTGCCATAAGATGTTCTCCCTGTCTTGAGAGATGAATTAGCTAATTCAGGATTCCCAAGGGAGGCTGTAACTACCTCCGACTCTACAGATGTGACCAGCAACACGTGGAAACTTCCGCTGTGCCAGGATTTATGC
>NW_012148430.1:581581-583893 GCF_000956105.1 Propithecus coquereli
AATCATCGAAGTAGTCCCTGCAGCAGGCACCCTACAGCTGCCTGCTTTGTGCCCAGCCCAGTGCTGCAGAAGTTAAAAATAAGGACACAGCCCTTTCATCAGGCAACACATAATCTAATTGTGCCAGTAAAAATAAAAATCTTGCATATCAGTTATGTGAAGAAAACTTAAGTGGCATGTACTAATAGCTACAATTCAATTTTGGAGGGAAAAAAAAAAGCAATGGAAACTAGAGAAGAAAATACACGGAAAAGGTAGATTTCAGTGAGTTATAATAGATCAACTTGGCAAGGCAGGCGAAGGAGGGGTCCCCCTGCTCGAGGAGTGTGATATCCCACAGAAGCTGGAACATAGCAGGCATAGAAGACAGCTGTCGTCATGCCCTTTATCTGGGACGTGCGGTAACATCCGTGCTTCCATGCTCTCCTTTTGACTTCCTAGCTTCTCTTGCTCTTTCTCAGCCTTTCCCATTTATTCATTGGTACCGCCTTGGGCTCCTGCACATCCTGGCAGATCCACAAAGGTCTTCTCCACTCTGCTGTCTTTCTCTAGAACTGTTTTGTTCCTGCTCCCTCCTCCTCCCCTACAGTAGGATGCTTGTTGCAGGGATTACTTTGCTGACTACCAAATCCATTCAGCAGGCTGTCCTATAGCAACAGACACCTATGCCATCCAGAGGATGGCCACTTGTGGCTCTTGAGCACCTTCTAAGTGGCTGGGACCCCTGTGGGCTGTTTGGGGAGCTTGACTGCTCTTAAACTGGGAGTCAGCAGCCTCTTTTGCCTCAGCCCTTTCAGCAACCCTGACCTTTCTCTAGGGGATGCAGGAAGCTTTCAGGGACCCTGGGAAATGGTGCCACCTCCCAGTTCGTTCAGTTAGAGGTAGAAGCGAAGTGGGAAAGAGGACACTAAGGGTCACCTGGGGGAGCCTGCATGCTGGGGATCCACAGATGCATTTAAGAAAGGCGTCTCCTGACTAAGTACTGATACTGATGCCGTGATCACGAGTCAGTGTTGATTATTGACTGTCAGTTACTGTTGAACTTAGTAATTTAATTATGAGACATTGCAGACTTTCGCAGGCTTTAAATCAAATAAAAGTTATTTTTCCAGGACCTCAGGCTTGGTGAAGTGTTCTCAGCCATCACACTAAAAGCACAATCCATAAAAGAAAAAAAGATCAAGAATTTGGTCTTCAAAATTTAAAACTTTTGCTCTGATTACTATATTACTCAGCCATTAAAAGGAGCAAACTATTGCTACATGAAAAAATTTGGATGGATCTCAAGGGCATTGTGCTCAGGAAAAAAGCCAATACATCATGATTTGATTTATAGGACCTTCTTGAAGTGATGTAGAAATTATAGAGATGAAGAATAGACTAGTGGGTGCTATAGTTCTTGGTGGCGCTGGGATACTTCTGTATTTGGTTGGGGTGGTAGCTATAAAAATCTGCGCTTGAGATAAAAGGGTATGGAGCTATACCCACACACTGTACCACTTTCAGTTTCCTATTTTATAGTTATGCAAGGTGTAATCATTGGGGAACATTGAGGAATGCATGGAAATTCTGCATGCTATCTTTGCAGCTTCCTGTGACTCTATAATTACTTCAAAATAAGTTTTTAAAAAGCTCTTTTTTACTTTCAAAATATTAAGGGGGTACAAATATTTTCGGTTACATGGATCATTTCTGTAATGCTTAAGTCCTAGCTATAGGTGTGCCCATCACCCAAATAGTGTTCATGGTACCCATCAGGTTGGTTCATTCCCCTCCTCCTACCCCTCCCCCCTGATTGCTTTCCACTGAGGTTTACTTCCCTCTGTGCACATGGTATGCCCATCAGTTAGTTCCAATTTAATGGTGAGTACATATGGTGTTTGTTTTTCCATTTTTGCGATACTTAGGAGAATGGTCTCCAGTTTCATCCAGATTGTTGCAAAAGGTATTATTTCATCTTTTTATGGCTGAGTAGTACTCCATGGTGTACATATACCACATTTTATTAATCCATTCATGTACTGCTGGGCACTTGGGTTGATTCCACATCTTTGCAATTGTGAATTGTGCTGCGATAAACATTTGAGTGCAGGTGTCTTGATAAAATTACTTATTTTCCTTTGGGTAAATACACAGTAGTGGGATTGCTGGATCGAATGATATTTTAGTTCCTTGAGGAATCTCCATACTGTTTTCCATAGAGGTTATACTAGTTTGCAGTCCCACCAACAGTGTATAAGCATTCCTTTCTCTCTGCATCCATGCCAGCATCTATTGTTTTTTGGACTTTTTAAGAAATGTCATTCTAACTG
>NW_012148430.1:587803-611254 GCF_000956105.1 Propithecus coquereli
TGTATAAACTGGAGAACAGCAACGAAACCAGTTAGGAAGCTACTGCGACAGTGCCAGCCAGAGATAAGTAGCGACTCAGCTCTCCTGGCTGCTCTCTGAAGGAATGATTTCCACAAAAATTTCCATTTGCATTTTGGATGTTTTTGGAATGCCTTTTTCCAAGGAGGTGCCTCTCGCTGTCTCTGAAGATCTGGGCGCCTTTTGCACCAGCTCACTGACAAATCACTGTTTGGAGTCAGGTGCAGAGGAAATTACAGCTCTCGACTAGTGTTAGTATCTCAAACTCTGGCAATATCTGGGGTGGGGACAATGAACATTGCTATCTCTGTTAAATGTGGGTGGCAATCCCGGAGGCAGGACTTAAGCGTGGCGTGACTTACGGAAACTGCAAAGCAATTGAATCAGTCTCTCAACTGCCTTTGAAACAGAGCAGTCCTTTTGGGGGACCTATGACAGGTTGCTCATGACATCACTATTTTGACACTCCGTCCAGTTCCCATGATCTCCTTGGGGTTGCCAGGGTAATGCAGTGAGGACAAGGGAAGGTGCAAGTCCCAGAATCTTCAAAGATTGATTATCTCATTGATGTACACCGTAATCAAGATATAGGCCATGCCCAACTCAAACCCAACTCGAAAAAGTGAGCTTGCCAAGTTTTATATAATGAATATAAACACTTACAAATCCCTCTGTGCCAGCTTCTCCACTACACATGTTCTCATTCCATAATAAGCGGCAGAGACCCTATCAGGAAGAAAAAAGATGCAAATGACAGCCTTTGACCTTCAAACACACGAATATCCTCCTCGTGACAAGCCCTTGGGAGCCTCCTTCACGGGCAAGTGCCAGGGCACCAGGAACTCCCAAAACTCAAAGCTAAGGACTTCATCACACGTGTGGGAAGACAGAGGCGTCAGCCCCGAGAAGACATCCCAGACAAAAGGGCGCCCTAGGCACTGCTGAGGATGTGGTCTCCATTATTAAGCTGTCTTTTGGGTACAAAGGCCAAGAAAGGAGGGAATATCCCCTAATAGCTGCCCTCTGCCTCTTACAATTAATGCCTCACTGACGCTCACCCCAATTACATTGAAATCATCCCCTTTTTAAAGCTGCCTTAACTCTGTGTCAGTCTCTATAATCCTATGGAATATTGGCCTTGTCCCTGGAACATTCGGCAGCCACAAAGGCTCCACACTTACCGTTTTCATGACTTTTTCCTGCATCACTCACTTGAAGAGTATTTTTTTCTCTCTCTTGCCACTCGATCAGTGGTTCTCAGCTTGTTCCTGCTTCACTACCCCTGAGGGATGTGCCATGTCATTAGCGGGGGCTGACCCCACAGCGATTGTGAAGGTGGGAAGAAACGGGCTTTGGAAATTGGGCAGATTTAAGGATAAAGAAAAGCAACTCGACTGAGGGGCCCTCCAGGATGTATATCCTCTTGCATCGCCCGGAAGAATCACCGTGCAGATGGTTGATAGAACCGTGTCCCTGAACTGGCTCACTCCGTAAAAATTGGTAACAGAGATGCTCGGTGGCTTAGGACCCACGGCCAGGGTGACCAGAATGCATGTGCACAGTGCACTGCAGCGGGCACAGAGCACGGGTTCTCGGCCAGCTTTGTGGCCAAGTGGGAGGAGCACTGAGTTCAGAGTGGAATGGCCTTGGCTCAGATCCCAGCTCTTCTGCTTACCAGCTGCGTGATTTCAGGAGCCACTCAGTGTCTTTGATCCTAAATTTCCTCATCTATGCAACAGGATTAAAAATGTTCACCTGAGAGAGCTTCAAAAACATCTCTTAATCAACAGGAAATATATGACGTTACTGTGAAAAATCCCTTATAAAATCCCTCGTTCAGAGTGATGTTTAGTAGAATAAAAAACATGTCCCAAAGCTCAGAATGACAGGGACACAGGTCAAGGCTGTACATAACGTGCAGTACATTTTCAGGCGCTGCAGGGTCAAGTATTTTAGAAGCTTCTGAAGTTGAATTTTTCCTCCCTTTCTCATATGAATAAAATTGTGCATGTAAAGGGACTAAAATCATCCCCCTGAACAAAAGAAGATGAACTCACCGGGGGACCCCCCTGAACATCAGGGGGACTGTTTCTAGGCACTAAAACATCATATATATACATATACATATGATACATAGAAATTTAGATACACAGATATATATATTAGGATATAAACATCAATTCAATCATGAAAAGAGAAAGATGTTATTATAAGTAAAGGCAATTACATGACATTTATTGCCAAGATCATCACCCTCTTGAATCCTGCAAAATATCAAATTGGATTAGTTGCAATAAAAAATGGCCATTTGAAGAGTTCAGAGATAGCAACTCTTGAAAAGGACTGAAGAGTGTTCACATCTAGATTTTAGTTTGTTTAGAAATGACACAGTTCGTGCGTCTAGATTCTTGTTTGCACCCAATCCTCGCGTCTCTTGCCTTTGAAGCCTCACATGCTCCCTTTGACTGCCTCTGTCCAGGACACTGGAGAATGACAGTGACCAGTGACCGCTGCAGCCACCGTGCCTGAACTTCTGGGGCATTCTACTATTTTGTGGCCCATCAGGTAATGTGAAGTGTCTCCAGTAGCTTTAGTGCTGTAGCGATAAATAGTTTATATGGACCTAATATAATGCAGCGCTTCAAAGAACCAGAAGAGAAGTATGAGCAGAAAACAAAGAAAGTTCTGAGACTCTGCACGCCCCAGTGAGTTCATCTTCCTTCTTTCAGGGAGATGATTTTAGTCACTTTACGTGCACAATTTTATTCATATGAGAAAGGGAGGAAAAATTCAACTTCAGAAGCTTCTAAAACACTTGACCCTGTAGCGCCTGAAAACGTATTATACGTTATGTACAGCCTTGACCTGTGTCCCTGTCATTCTGGCAGCTTTTCTGTTGAATAGGGGTTTTTTTCCTCCTTTTTTAATATCTGGGAGCTTTGGCGTTTTTAACAGACTGCATCATTTTGGAGTAACGTTCTCTTGAGGTGGGCAACTGAAATGTATAATTATATCCTGTGGAAAATGATGGTGGTATGAAGGGTGGGGGAGGAGGTTATTGAATCACAAAAACATGTTTCCTAGTCAGGAAAAAATGACAGTGTGCAGGATGTTCAATTTCCTTCTGCTCTGTGCCCATGGAGAGTGTAGCATCTTGAAGTGGGGAAGTCATTGGTATTCACTGGAGCTTGCCTAGTTTCATTTTTATTGTTTCAGAGACTTATTACTCTTTCAGAGTGGTTCCCAGGTCTGCTGCCTTCTCTCAATATATATGAGCTAAGGCAGTCAGAGGAAACACTTTAATTACATTTTAAGTAGAATAAGAGCATAAGTATATTTATGAAAATTCTAACAGAAGGTACAGTGAGACCATTAACTTAAATCCCAAAAATACATGAAGTGTTTTTTCATAATAGAAAGTCCATAGTTGGTGTGTTAAATTGTACCTACATATTAAAAATCTGCCCTAAACACTAAATATTGCCTAAATGTGCATACTATATTCAAAATTCCTCCTATAAAAAGTGTACTGGGAGCATGGGCCATCATCATCTGCCTCCCAAGCTTGTCCTTAAGTTGCTGCGCCCAGGATGGGAAGTCCTCAGGTGCTAAATGATGATTTTAGCCCTGGTTCCCTCAGCCATCCCTTCTGTTCCCCCTTACTGGGCCTCTTTTTCAAAATTGTGCCTGAGCTTTGGTTGAATTTGATTGTAGTGAGCCTGCTTGTAACTGTGTCAAGGAAAAACTCTTGAGGTGAGAAGTAGAGGAGGAATTCAAGGTTGCGCTTAAACTTGACCTTAAGGTTTTGTCTCAAGACACAGAAAGATACAAGGAGCAGATGAGCACAGTTTCCCCTGAGAGCCAGAAGCCAGTCGTTGGCATGTGCTCAGAAAATCCCGGCTTCTTTAAGGAGCAAAATTCTTTCTGTCTCTGCACCAGGAGGATTCAAAACCTGGTTGGCCTCACTTTCAACAAATTTGATAATAACCATTCTTCTCTAGACACGACATAAATTATGTGGTGATTACTTATTTCCCAAGAATATTGGTTCAGAGTAGAATTCTTCTCAAAGCATTTAATAATTCAATTTATGTAATTTTAAAGGAACATGTATAACTTTTGACCTCTTACAGATAAAAAATGATAGCTGAAGAACCTTTTGTTCTTGCCCAAAGAAAAATGCACAGGAGAAAATCTCATAAAATGTGCATTGACTTTGCTTAATTTATTAAAAGATATTTAAAAGCCAAAAAGTATATGAAAAGGGACATAATAGAGTAATTGCATAGCAAAATTACAGATAACCCAAGGTACTGGACTTCCCTGAGGCATATTTAGCTGGTGGGTTGCTTGGTGCCTATCTGCCCATATGTTGGTCTGAAAAATAAAAGGGGAGGGGTGGATTTACAGGGTCATCAGAGAAGCCTCAGTCTCTCCAGGGAAGGAAGAATGATGTCTGCCACCTCTGGAGTTGCATGTCCATGCCAGACGTGAGATAGTATTCTCCGGCACTGAAGACCTGTGTTTCTGCCCCGGTTGCTATGCTCGCTCTGAGAATCCCAACCCGAAAAACAGCCAGGTGCACACAAAGTGAAAGACCCATGCATCATGTCATGGCTTCTCTGAGTACCCAATGGCTCTGGAGCTATAGATACACTGTGTATTTTCTAACTAGAAATTTAAACAGTTGACATTTATCCTATTTTAAGCTTAAGAGGGAGTCTAAATTTTAAGGTAAATATTTTCTGAAATATTTTGAAAGTATATGGTATCAAAAAGCTATAACATTTTAAACTGGATCTTAGAAAAAAAATTTTTTTTTTAAAAATCTTCATAACAAAAGGAAACAAAAGCAAACAACCTAGAAAGCCCTTCCCTGCTTTCTCTGGGCTCCCATAAGTATATTTTCCAAGCCAAGGATAAGAACACCTGGTTTTAATAATGCAAATGTATTCATGGACAGATTGGCTATATAATTGGAAGCAAAACTTCTAGAAAATGAAAGACATGGTCACCATATCCGTAGGGAGTCAGGAGACTGGCATTCATCTGTGGAGGCACTAGCTATCTGATGTTTTTCTCAGAGCACCTCTGGTTTTGTTTTGCTTTTGCCTAAAAAAAAATACATTTGCCATTCATTGTTCACATAATTCGTGGATAGGAAACTGGGAGGCTCATTGCAAGAACTCCAGCTGCTCCTACGATTGTTTTGTCCATGCAATGAACACATTATCAGAAGAAAAATTCCCATTTTATACAAGTAATCAATAGTTAAAGTTTACTTGACATCTTTTATATTCTCCTGTTGTAAACCTTCATTTAGAGACAAGAAGATAAGATCTACATATGGAAATCAATTGTTGGCCATATGTATTCAAGTGGATTTAATACTGTTTTCTCTTCAAAGTAATTGTCAGGATCAGGGTGGTAGAGAAAGGGCAGTGGATTATGCGTCAGAAAGTCGTGGTCCGACCCAGGTTGTGTTAGGAGCTGGCGAGGCGTCCATCTCCCTCAGCCGTAAAGTGGGACGGTCACCCCTCCGTGCCCGGCTCTACACTAGTGAGGACCAGTTGAGATGGTGGCTCAGTCATCTGCAGACCCACTTATTGAGGCCCACTAGCAACTCATTATGTGCAGCGTCATAGTTAGTGCTCGGAAACGGGTAACACTTGGGCACCACCCTTGTGAAAACACCTTGGGACCTGTTGTGCTCAGATGGAATGGGAGGGGTTATTATTTCCCTTGTTGATTGTGTCTGTTTCCTGGTCACCAATTAAATGAAAAAAAATAAAATTAAAATAACTGTTTTTAAATGCAAGGCATCGGAAGTGCTGTGATTACCACAAACGCTAAAGAAACGCAGCTGTGCGGTGAGCATGGTTCCCCACAGCAAGGCCTCTGTCCAGAGAGGGAGGGGACTCTGGCTCAGGTGATGTGGGAGCATTTTCTCTCTGACTGGAAGCCGTGGGTTTGCTGGAAGACTGCAAGGTCTCTCTCGAAGTCGGTTACCTTCTTCCCTCTTCCTACAAAAAACAAGAACTTTTTAAACGGGTGGAAAAGGCAGAAGGAAGTAAAATTGATAATTAAATCATGATGAACTCAAAGTAGAATTAAATTGTTGGAAGTCAAATAATAGTTATTACTCAACTGTGAAATGATTGTCATTCATAGAGTAACAAAGACACTATTCAGAAAAAGAGTATCTGACTTTAAAATCCCTGAAGCTATTTTTAAATGCATATTGTATAATAGAATAGAAGTTACATGTTTGGATTTATTCAAACATGTATAGACCTTTGAATAAATCCCCTGATTATATAAAGGTCTTGTTCTCGATGGAATTAACTAGTGACTTTTACTGCCAGTGTTTTTATTGACTTAATTTATTAATAGCCTGAAAATGTTTTATTTGTATTTGTCCTACATCAAACATTATTTTACTCTTGCACTAGCAATGCACAGCATGAATCTATTAATATTCTCTATATATTCTAATCTATATAGTGTGATATCTATATAGTATGTCTGATCCTGCTCTGTCCCCATGGTTTTTCAAATGATGAATATAACATAAAAATTATTATGATAATAAAGTGCCACCTGTAATCACAACTAAGAGACCTTAACTTAAGATGGGCAGTTTAAACCTCTTAACTCTTAGGCTTGTTGTGTTACCTCTTCACTCTTACATGTTGTAAAATGGTGTCTGCTCCTGCTGTTTTGTTTGGGGATGTACTAAGGACAAGATCTTCAGCCGGAGAGCAGGACAGACCTGGGGTTGGCTCTTTTACAGCCAGTGTCTGATGAGAGCCAGGCTCTGTGGTAACAGTGGTATCAGTACCCAGCAGGTCACACGCAAAAGACGCGGACTTTACAAACTGTGCTGCAATGAAAACTGCAAACTGTGGACAAGCAGGTTTTCCAGGTCTTAGAACGCTTCACACACACTGCAGTCGTTCATTCATTCAATGATTAATTATTGGACTTCTACCACGAGGCATAGGCACTACATAAACAAAAATGGTAAACATGCAGTCCCCGCTCTCAGCGAGTCCACAGCCTGGTGGCAGAGACAGACAGACACGGAAACCACAGAAGGTGCCAGCACCATCCACTACATGGTCAGGGTGCCGGGTGACGTGCAGGCAGGCGGAGCGGAACACAGAGACCCGTGGCGTTGGTGAGCAGGTGGTCCTGCCGCAGCAGTGCTGAGGGGCCATTTACCGAATGACAGAGAGCTGGGCCCATAAAAAGAAATAGATATGTTCTGTCGAACCACAGGCGAATCACAAAATATTGTAAGTGGTGAAAGTGGCCAGGAAGGCTCGAGACTGGGGAGTAAGAAGAGTCACGGTCCTGAAGAGAGAACCTGGAAAGCCACCCTGGGGCATGTCTGACAACATCCCTGATGCCACATTCTCTGGCCCTAACACATTCCAGAATGGTGCTTTGGTTCTTCTCTTCTCCCTTTATCTCTTCTTCCTTCCCTTCTCCTCTTCCTTCCCGGGGGATTCCTCTGAGAAGCGTTAGTGTGGCAAAGACAAGAAATCAGTTTGCTTGACTCTCAACTGCTTGTGACTGTCCTTTTCCCTCTAACCCCCTCACGTAGGGGACTACATACAGGTAAAACGTAACGTGGACTGAAGTGGAAATAAAAGTCCCAGGTATTTTTTTTTACCTGTCCATTGATAGAGGACATTTTCATTATAACTTCAACAGAAAAAAATATACATCTAATAACCTGAGGATTAAAGACCCCAGGTGTAATAATGCCAAATCCTTAAATAAATGAACACCAAAGCTCCATTAAAAATGAAGAGAAAACTCAGGCAGAGGATATTACAGGATTTTAGCCTTGAAGTCATAAAGTCTTAGCTTACCTACTTCCACAGTTTTAACCAAAAATAACCTTCTTTCAGTTAGTAATTAAGGGGGAAAAAATATCTTTATATCTCCTATAAGAATATTGAAAATGGTAATATAAGAAACTGAGAGAATGTTAATTTTTCTGTATTGAATATTCAAGTAGGATAGGGATGAGCAAGTGACCATTTTTACTGGATTGTACAGATAGGTTATGGGATCTGTCTTCATCCTCCATCCCTGTGTTCGTAAGATATTAACTAAAGGAAAGCAAAGTTTAGAAAAAGCTAAATGAAATATTTAAGATGTAAAGTAACCAAAGCCAGGAAAGGACACAACAAAAAAGAAAACTACAGACCAATATCCCTTACGAATATAGATGCAAAATCCTCATTAAAATAGTAGCAAACCAAATTCAACAGCACATCAAAAAAATAATCCACCATGACCAAGTGGGCTTCATCCCAGGGATGCAAGGATGGTTCAACATACTTAAAAAAAGAAAAAAAAGATGCAAAGTAGTTTATTAATCCCTTATCTCATTCCCGTGGACATTGTTTTCTTCTTGACCCTTGTTCTACATTTTTTTGAAGAACATCCTCCATTGTTACCATCCCTCTGTTTACTGCACAAAATTGTAATTCTTAGTGTCACTTTCTCTTCCTTCTAGAGCTTCTTTGAAGGGCAGTCTGCACCATGGGACTCGGCTAAGAAAGACGAGAACAGAATGAAGAACAGATATGGGAATATCATTGCATGTAAGTGTCAACGGTGTCGTTGTGCCATTGTAGAACTTTCTTTCCACATCTGATAAGATTGACCACCAGGCTCCTGAAGTGAGAATTTGCAGTGCAATTACTGTCTCCCTCCTGCTGGAAGAGCTGGTGTTACGCTTGTGCTAAAGAAAGGAAAAATTATGTGCATACCCACACTTCGCCACTGTGCTCTTGCTGTGGGCCCTTTTTTTACTTTTAGATTTCAGTTTGCGTAACATAGGTAATGTAAAATGCTGGGAAGGAAAATGCATTTTAGATGGAGTAAACATAATAGTCCTAATGTTTCCCAGCTGCTCCATGAGGATGAATGGAAATCATGCTGCACAGCACGCCTTAGTGCAAGGAGCTCAGAGTGCTCTGCAAACATTAACTCATTAATCCTCTGGACGCCGGGTTAGGCAGGTCAGGAACAGCCCCATTTTAAGGACAGGAAACTGAAACTCGGAAGTTAAATGATGGTCCCCATATCGCAACACTCATTAGCAAAAGCACTAAGATTATAGCTCAGAAATTCCCAGTGCCTGTGAAACTGAATGTTACCAATCCATAATGCCTTGGATGGGTTTTACATCCAGCCCAACCTCATTAATGTTCCATAACAATGCTGCAAGGCGTGGGAGATTGATGGGCCCCCTTCTCCCAGGCTCACCCCACTCATCCCTCGCGTTAAACTGCTCTAAGTCATGCATGACTGCATCAAGGTACCGACAGCCCACTGCAGTAGCCTAACAGAATTAGTGCTATTTATAAAGATACGTAAATTTAAAACAACAACAGAAACAACGTGGATTAGGCCTACAGAACGTCCAGCTCATTGTGTCTTATTACTTATGAGAGAACAAACGTGAAAGGTTTGGATATTCCAGGGGAGCACTATGTTAGCTTTATTGATTGTGAAAGTGCTGTTACATTTCATTTGCCCGAGTGAACGTTTCTTAGTGTGACAGTACAGATCCTGTAGCAGGGCCACCCCACAGAATCCCCTTTGACTGCAGACATGTCCTGTGCCCGTGCTGTCCCGTACAGTAGCCGCCAGCCACACGAGGCTGCTGAGCACATGGAACGTGGCCGGTATAACAGGGGAACTGAATTTTCAATTGTATTTAGTTCTAATTATTTTGAGTTTAAGTAGTACACTAGACTGGTTACTACTGCATTGGACAATGCAGATCACAGTGTGTTTTATAAAAAGAAAAGAGGGGGAGCTAACATATAATGTAAAATGTCCCAACTGAGCATGTTCTCTTTTCCCTTTGGCCACCAAGAAAGCCAAACCATCAGTTTTGCAGGGTAAAAATGCTAGCGTCATGTGTTTTGTCAGTTGGTTTGTATTTACTTAGCGCTTGAGTGGTCCTTTGTAGATAGGAGATGCTGCCCTGAGGTCAAGGGTTGATTGCCCCTTGGTGAATGCCATCAGCACTTGTGGGACCTTTTCTTGGTACTGGACACAGAGGCTGCAAAGCTCATGGAGATGAAATGTTGTCACTGCCCCCAGGACAGAGCAGCCTGGACAGATATCAGATGGCTGTGGCTACAGTCCAGCGTGATGACATGGGGCTATGTTGGAGCCATGTATATGGTGCTCTAGAGGCTCAGAGAAGGAAAACATGATTTCTTGATCTATATAGACCCTTCCAAGTTCCTTAGTGTTCTCTGGGAGCCCACTGAAGCATTGCCCTGTTAGAAGAATCCAGATTTTTCCTAATGGCTTACAGGATCCTTTCCAGAAGTTCCTTCAGCTCTACAACAAACTCAGGGAGATTCACAGAGGTAAAGTGGGGACTTCCCTTCACATACCAAGTAGAAGGGGATGTTGATGAGCCTCTGTCCTGCCGTCGCTGTAACAACACCAACGTGGGCCTCATGCTGAGCACACGGACCCAGCCCTAGGTGTGCTCCAAGATCCACCTGGCTTTGTCCAATATACCTCTGAGTCTGCTTCTTCCTGAGGCCCAGTTTAATATCTGCTCTTGGTAGACATTTGAGAAATCTTTTTGAATAATTAGTGAAAAAAATAATAAACTTAAGCATTTGCTGAACACTTACGTATGGTGTGCTAGACACTACTCTAAGCACTTCTCACATATTAACTCCCTCCCTCCCTATAACGACACCACAAAATAGGTAATATTATTGTATCTATTTTACAGGTGAGGAAATTGAGGCATAGAGAGGGTAAAAGGGTTACACAGTTAATAAGATGTGGAGGCAGGATTCCAACCCAGGAGCATTTTTTTTATAACCACTGCATCATGGTCTTCACAGGCCAGCATCAGGGACGAGAGGCAGGAAGATGACATTAGCCCCTTCCTCTCCATCCTTCATCTCCCCAGGCCTCCCCAAATAACATACAACTTGAGTAAAAGCTGCACACTCGAAGTCCTCTCCCCTCAGCCGGCCCCCAAGACCCCTGTAGAAAAATTCTGGAGCAGCCACTGTTAGGGTTAGGGCCATCTGCAGTTCTGTTCTGATGGCTTCATGGCTGTTGCCTAAGAAGGACAGTCAGGACAGGTCTAATTTATGTTTAATTGCTAACCTGTTATCACTGATTGCCACCTTGCTCAGGATAGGCACAGAAAGGAGCAGGAGGGGCCTGCCTGTGTCCCGCCTGGTCCGGGAAGGTAGATGGCTGGCCAGAGGGCACTGGGCGGCACAGTTGGATATGGGCTGGGAAAATGATAAAAACTCACACCATCTTTTTGTGAAGACATTTAAAAACTACAAACTCTATACAAATAGAAAATACTTTGATATTACAAATACCATCCTCATTTTCAAGTTGACGCATGGAGAGATGAAGCGGCTGGCCTGTGATCACATAAGTAGGTGGTTGTCCCTTTGTGATATGAAAAAAATGATTCTCTATTTAGAAAAGCTTGTTTTCAGGGACCCTGGTGGAGGCATAGCCCCTGCAGGCAAACACGGGGATGGCCCTGTGAAGTTACAGGCTCCCCGCCGCACCCCAAGTGGATTCTCTCCTTTCAAGCTCTTACCCAGCTTCCCACCTACCTTGCCCCTACTCGACCCTTCTGGGCACTTGGTGTGCAGCTGTTTGTCACAGGAGCGTTGAGTCCCACTCCTCTACCTGATTTCTCGTCAGAGCTGGGCAGAGAGGATGTGCATAAAGAGACCCAATAATCCATCCCTTCATTCAGCAGATGTTTATTGATCGATTACTGTTTGCTGGACTGTGCAAGCCACTGCTACGAAAAGATGATTAAACATACGTGGATACTGCCCTCGTAGCAATTACAGTCTAGGGCAGGGTTTGGCAAACTTTGGCCCAGTAGTAAATAATTTAGCCTTTACAGGCCACCCAGTCTCAGATCAGCTTCTCAGCTCTGCTGTTTCTATGCAAAAGCAGCCAAAGACAACACAGAAATGAACGCGCCTGTGTTCCAATAAAACTTTTTTCCAAAGCCAGACAATGGGCTGCAATTGGTACAGGCTGCAGTTGGCTGATTCCAGGTTTAGTGGAAAACAGCTCCCATGGGGGGACCTTTTCATCCCAGTCCCGGGGGCACATTTCTACCACCACCGAGATCATCTTCAACTCTCAGGACCCTGCACTTTGGGCTGATTTTTTCGTCACCCCACATGCCAGTACTGACTGTGGTCTGTGCATCTGGGACAATGTTGTCAGAGGCAAAATGGGTTCAAATCTACCTCCTATCCTCATAAATTCGCAATCTGTGAGCCAGACCTGGCTAAAACACACATGAAATAATAGATCTCAGGTCCACAAATAAGTGGAAAATGCACTGTAGAGACACCATTGGGGATGTGTAGCAGACAGATGAGTGGGCGAGGGGTGGATTAATCCGGAAAGACATTTTGGGCAAAAGAGGACATAGGTCTGGGAGTTAGGAGAAATTGTTCCACCGCGCAATAGCCCCAGTGTCCTTGGGTAAGCCGTGAGCCTTCTCAGTACCGTAATTTCCTGAGCACATCACCTGTTATGGAAATGAACTGAAATGTCACATAAAAACAACCTTGATTGTTGTTACCTGAAAAAAAATCACACCTTCCCTTCTTCATTACTCCTATGTTACTCTTCTTAACTTTAGCAGACTCAGTACTTTGTTTAAAATGAAAAAAATCAGCATTTTGAGGTCCCAGGTTCCAAACGATGAGCTGGTGGATACAGAAGCCACGTGGCTCCCTCAGCTCTGTGCACAGCGACCTGGCTGTGGTCTGGGTGTGCGCCGGGCTGTCCCTGCAGCCCTGACATCTGGGGCTGCGGTTTCTAGCCCTCGCCCACCCTCCATCCCATCCCCTCCTGGTGCTCTTTCAGTGTTTCTGGATCATGTGTTGCGTGGTTTCGTGTACCTGTCTAGGGACAACTTCATAAAGAGACTTCTCTATCCAGTCACCTTCCTCCGCCCCTCTGTGCCATCCTGAAGCCTTTTCCCGTGCATCCATGTCTTCTTTTCCTCCAGTTTGCTATTGTTTCCTGTGCCCACTCGTACGTAATTGTTCTCTCTTCGTGGACATGGAGAATAGCATTACCATCCTCCCCTAGACAATGAAGAACTTATCTGTTTCACTTACCAGGCAGTCTGCTTCACAGAGCCTGGGCATTGGATAACACCAGCAACCAGGATAAGGAATTGGGGGCTCGGTCTGCATATCTCAGAGATCCTCATTAGCATGTTAGAAAGAACATAAGACGTGGTGTAATGATCACATTCATTGTTTTGCAACAGTGTTTGCATATAAAATGGTCTTAATGGTGCTTAAAAACCATTTATTGGCTTTTACTGTTAAGTAAGTTAACTTTTCCCTTATTTACACTATAAATTTGCTGAACTAGCCCCTTCCAAACATAACCTAACACCCCGTCGACCATTACCACCCCCACACAGGCAAGTATAGCCCTCCTAATAGTCTGACAGTTCCTAATTATAATAAGCTCCCAGCATCAGGCACACAGCAAATCTCCCAGCTAACGAGGCAGCCCTGTATAGCCGCCCATCTTTCTAGAAGCTGAGGATACAGAGCCAGCATCTGCAGGGGCTCCCTGGGCTCCTTTCCCTCTTCTCTGTCGTCCATTCAACAAATATATATTGATCTGCCCTGTGCCAGGCACTGTGCCAAACCGAAGTCACTCTTTCAGCAGATATTTACTGAGTGTCTGTCGTTCTCCAGGCACTATTCTAGGTGTCAGAGATAGAGCAAAGGAACAAAGTGCTTTGCTGGCATAGTGGGTAACCTCCTTTGAGGGGACAGAAACAATCCCTAGGTGCACAGTGTAGCATCTGTGTTGGAAAGCGATGCATGCAGCAGAGAAAATGAAGCAGTCAAGGGAGGCGGGTGGGGCAGGCATGGCAGTGTTTAGACTGTGGTCAAGGAAGTCCTCCCTGCAGGGATAAGACAGGTAAGACAAGACGGGAGCCAGGACTGGAAGCAGGTGAGGAAGGGCTTTTCCAGGCAGAGGCCTGAGGGAGGCAGGACAGCAAGGAAGCCAGTGCTGCTGGAGCTACGGGAGAGGTGGGAGGCACAGAGACCCTAGGGGGACACAGAGCTCCCGCCCCCGTGAAGCTCACAGTCCTGGGGAATGGGGGATGAATAAATGAGTACACACAGAAATGAATTTCAAGTTCAGGGCACAAAAAGAGGCACGTGGTACTGCGAGAACTTGGCTGACTCCAGAGGTGTGGCAAGTCCTCCCTGAGGACGGAGTGGAAGACGACTGAGTAGAGGGGTAGAGCACGGAGGGTGCTGCAGATGGGGGAGTCACGTAAACAGACCTGTCAGCAAGGACGCCCTCGAGTCTGGGGGTCTAAAGGAAGGCTGGGTGGCTGGAGCTGGGGGCAGGGGTGGGAGGAGTTAGGCTAGAGAGGGAGGGAGGTGGAAGCCAGACCTGCAGAGCCTTCTAGGGCAGATGAAGGAGTTTAGTCTCTATTACAAGAACAAGGAAACCTCATTAAAGGAGGGTTTTTTAGCTGACGTTAATCAAATTTGCGTTGGAGAATTTTGATCTGACTACAGAGTAGAAAATGGATTGGAAGGGGATGCTAGTGAAGAGATTCTTGGTAGCCCAGGCGAGAAGGGAAGATGACACAGGCTAGAAAGAAGATGAATTCAGGAGAAGGGATTGACCAAACTGAAAGACAGATAGGATGTGGGATAAGGAAGACAGAGGAGCCAGAGATGACTCCTGTATTTCTAACGTGCAGGAGGATGGGTAAACAGACAGACTGATGGATGTCGGACAGTTGGACAGAGATGCTAAGATGCACCATTTACTCAGACGGGCAAGACTTGGGGGGAACTCAGATGTGGAGAGGCATCAGGGGTGGGCATGAGGTTGGCAGGAACATGGAAAACTGTTGAGTTTAATTTGGGGACGTATCAAGATGCCTTTGAAACATTCAAATGAGATGCCAAGTGGGCAGTTCTATAGACTGTTCCAGAATCCGAAAGAGAGGGATCTGGGCCTGACTATAAATTAGTGGGGCGTGGGGCATATCAGTGGTGGATAAAGACACTGGCGTAAGGACGCAGTCTGCAGAGGGCACCTAGAGGGCGTAGGGAGCCGGGGGCCCAGCCCAAGGGGCTTTAATGATGGCCGATACTGAGACAGAACTGCCCAGCTGGTGCAAAGGAGCACTGTGTCTTGGAGAAAGGGGTGTCAGGAGTGTCCCGTTGGTAGATCTAGTACAGTGCAGACTGATGTAGTGGTGAGGACGTGACAGCAAGTGGAGACGGTGGCCATGAAGGGGAGGAGAGGGGCACCTGCGGGGCGCTGCCCGTGCTCTCCTACTCCACTTTCTAACAGCCAGGTGACTGCCAGGTGACTGGAACTTTGCACCTGCCCCAGCCCACCAGCTCCTTTTAACAAATACCCAACCTGATGGCCAGTGTCGAAGGCTTCGCTTTTTCCAGGATTTTGTTTTCCAACGATATGCTTCTCTCTGCTGATTGAGTGACTCCAACAGTGTCATCATTTATTTATTTTTGAGGAATCTACAAATGTCATGATCCAGCTTAGCTGTATCATGGGCAGGGGCAGGGGGACAAGAGTTGACGTAGGTAAGTGTGGACTGGCAGGAGAGGTTTTGGCCTTATATTCAGGTGGACAAGAGGAAGGGAGAAGCAGGTCGACGCTATATGTTTAGGAAGGCATAGGGTGAAAATCTAGAAAAATCCTGCCAGGATCCTGAAGTGTAACCAGGAAGAGTCTCTGACGCAGGTAAAAAGAGAGCCAGAAGCAAGGCACGACACACAAAACCAACAGGAGGAGCAGGGTTCGTGCAGAGCCACCGGCATCACACCTGGGGCTGCTTGTTTGCTTCTTGCTCGGAACCTGCAAGGCCGGCTGGAGACCCCAGGTGGAAACCAGCAGGCACACGGACCAGAGGAGGGTCTCGCAGGGCTCGATGCCAGGCTCGTCCCAGGTTGTGGTCAGGGTGACGTGGCTCTCCTGCAGCTTGGACAAGCGCAGCAGCAGCAGCCCTTGGCGAGAGCATAACCACAGGAGGAGCAAAGCCATTATTTGCAGAAATCAATTGTAATAAAAATTAATTTCCAGTCTTCTCTCAGAGGCCAAATGTTACTTAGATCATTGTGTTCCAATTTACCTTAAATATGTCATCAATATTTAGCAGAGAAAAAGAGTTGTTTAGAGGCGAAAGATTATCAATGACACACTCCATTTCAGCCACTGTGGGAATATCTGATCACACACACGTTAAAATTGCAAGGCTGTTACCGATATCCGTTAATGTGGAAGTGTTAAAATATTTGAAGGTATGTAGAGGTATTTCTAAACATAATGTTACTTGATGGAAAGGGCATAAGTATCATCTTTTAGGGACTTAGCGTAGACCTGCCTTAAATCCCTCATCAGCCCACCCCCAATGCACACATGCACACGTGGGGAAAGCCTCAGCGGGTTGTCGTTTTTCAGCAGTGAGCAGTGGTTTGTAATGACCAGGTCTTTATGTTCCTGTTTCTTAGCCAAAAATATCAGGCTTGCCCTATTTCATCTAGTAAAGGACTTGCGGAAAGATCTGAGAGGAAAAACAAGTAGTCCTTTAGGCAGACAGAGTTTCTCAAAGTGGCAGAGTTAGCTACATTTTGCGAGGGGTGACATTGGGTTGTGATTATGATATAAACATTAGTTTTATTTTGATCATATTCCAGTCATGCATGGCAAATCAGTTTCTTTTTCTCTGATTACAAAGCATTTCATACACATTAAAGAAAATTTGTACAGTAAGGTTGGGGAACATTATCCAGAACCTCACCATCCTAATTCAAACCCTGCTAACATTGTTTTCTGTTTCATTCCAGTCTTTTTTTTCCTATGTCATGATGTTATGGGCTTTATTTTTTCATTTTTTAATTTTTCTTGGCTTTATTTTTTTAGTGAGAATAGATTTGTTGTTTTCTTTCTGACTAAAAAGACAGTATAAACCATGTAGATAGTCAAAGTGGTACTTAAAATCATAAAGATGAAAATACACCTTTTATCCCCACCTTGCCTACCTACACATACACAAGTGCATTCAGCTATTTCAGTAAATAGGCTTTTATTAGACATGCTACTTTGTAACTTGCTCTTCTTTACTCTGTAAGATGTTACAGATACTGTTCCAGGTAGGTAAATTAAAGCCATAGCAATCTCTTCTAATGATTATATCAGATTTATTTATATGACCACTGTTGATCAGTTTCCTGTTTATATCATTGAATGGTTTAAACAAGGTGGTGATAGAAGGAAAAAAAATCTGTTGTAGAAAAGTAGCCTTCAGCATGGATTCATTAGAGAGAGAGGAATGTAGAGGCAAAAATGAAGTAGTGGAGATGAAAAATTATCAGGTCTTGAATCAAGTCCTTGGCAGTAATGAAACAAGTCATAGCTAACTTTTTTCCTATTTCTGATTACGTACTAGACACTAACTAATGTATTCCTTATGTTAACTCACCTAATCCTCACAAAACTTCATAATGTAGGCACTGTTATTATTCTGATTTTATAGTTGGGGAAACTGAGGCACAGAGATGTTAAGTAGCTTGTCCAAGATTGCACAACCAGAGAGTGACAGAACCTGGATTCGAACAGGGATTCTGGCTCCGGGGCCTGGGAGCTTAACCTCTCTGTGACACGACAAGAGGGAGAGGAAAAAAAATTTGTTTGTAGATACCAGGGGATTCGGACGTAGGAGATGAAGAGTATTCAGCCTGTTTCCAAACCTCTTCCCTGTTTCTTCTTTAAAACTAGCTCAAACGTCTCTTCCCCAAAGATTAGCTGCTTAGTGTTTCCAGTCGGACCCTGCTCTGCTGTTCCCCAAACAAGCACACTGGCTCCAGACGCTCTGAAGCATCATCGTGAGCTGGGCTTTTCTCACTTACTCATAAAAATAGCAAATATATGTTGATCTGCTCCCTAGAAGACGCACAGAGGTAAAGATGTGTGTCAGACATAGCTCCTAGTCTAAGTAGTTTTGATCCCAGGAAAAAGAAGACATTACACAGATAACTGTATGTAAGAGTAGCAAGAAGCAAAATCCAGGAACTTTTGAGGTTTAAGGAAGGAAAACACACACCCGGCCCCCACTCTGTGTCTCAGTGGCAGACACCTCAGGTTAAATACGCCCCACGCTGTGCTCCACGGCCCCATCCCCCACCGTGTCCCACGTCAGAGTCCTAGAAGTCGTTCGTGACACCTCTTCTCACGTGACATGAGCTGTTACTATAGTCAGTCCTACCTCCTAAACACCCTCAGAGCTGCCCACTGGCCCTCCCTACACGGCGCTGCCATCGGCTGTCCCCAGGACTGCAGCTGCAGGCCCCCTGCCGTCTCTCCACACCCATGGGACCCCTTCCAGCCCCTCAACAGCAGTAGGAGGGGTCTGATAAAAGGCAGCGAGCCCCTTCCCTGTTCCAAATGCTCCACGTGGCTTCCGTGGCATCCCGCATAGATCTGTGGCATCCCATTGTGCTCAGGACAAAAGTCCTAATGACCTGGCCCTTCCCTCCTGTCCGCATTTCCCACCACTCTTCTCCCCAACATCAGACAGAGTGTCCCCCACACCACCCTTCTTTTGGTTTCCAGAACATAATAGATCCTTCCCACCTCATGGCCTGACCACATGCTGTTTCCTGGACCTGGAATTTAGTAACTACCTGCATAGTTTCAGCCTAAATGTCCCTTTATTAGGGAGCTGTTTGCAGGCTCTTCGGAGCAGGTCAGGTCCCGTGCTGTGGACTCCTGTAGCTCTCCGTCCTTTCCAACTTAGCACTTACCAAAACTGTATTTAAATCGTTACTATGAAATTACTGTTTGATGTCTTTTCCATTACCTTAAGTCCCCTGAACTCAAGGACCTTGTGTCTAACTCGATCCCACCATATGCCCAACACTTAGTGTGGTGTGTAGCAAATAGCCAGCACTCAAAAAATTATTCAGTAAATAAGACCTTATTGAAGAGGGGCCATTTGAGTTGGACCTTGAAAAACAGGCAAAATTTGGACAATTAGAAATGGGCAGGAATGGATAGGTAAGCGAGATTTCTGGAGAATGAAACAGTTCACTGCTCTGACAACATTAGGCAAGCCTGTGTTAAAACTGAAATTAAAAAGGTATTATGGACACAGTCCAGGCATCTCGGATGCCCTTGGCCCACCGCCTGTTCGTTAGCATGGGGAAGAGTTAGACATCTTTGGCTCGCTATGTGCTGGGCAGGGCCACGCACATGGCACTGCCGACGGTGCTGCTAACGGAGCCCCGGTGGGCGCTGTGGCCCTGGCAAAGGTGCTCTCAGGGATAGTCGGAATATATACGATGTGGTCTTTTACCATAAGACATTATAATCTAGTTGAATCGATGTTTTAAAAGAAGAAAAGATACTATTGTGCATATAAAGACAAAAACAATCTCGTCTTGCTTAGGAAACATGCTGTGGCTGTGTGCTACGGGTTTCTCCATCGCGAGCAGAGCGAGAGCAATTAGATTCGGAGATGTAGCAGCCAAGTTAAATTTTGGGGTAGGAGTAAACTGAACTGTAGGAGATGATGAGGGAACTCTTCATTTCAAATGCTTTGTATGTAGGGGATGGGAATTTAGTCTTGTCAGAGACCGAGATTCCTAGAGAGAACATTCCGGAACAACCTGAGAAGCCCAAGGGTGGTAAATCACAGAGCATGGGCAGCGTTCATCCCGAGGTTTTAAATAAAGTATGAAATAGGAGGGATTCTGACAAGGGGTACAATATATCCTTACGGCGGGCTGCAAGGCTCTGTCGTGGTTGGCTGCCTTTTGAAACACTCAGTCCAGGTGCGCAGGAAGGTGAGCCCGACCCCCTCGGAGGAGCTGACCGAGAGCCTGATGTGTGCAGAGCAGCCCTGACGCAGTTCCAGGGGAGCGTCTTTCCCTCAGGAAGCGTGTACAGCTCTCCCTGCTAAATTGCTCGCACTCCACTCCCTGACAGTGTGTGCGGGCACTGCTCTCCAGCAAATACGGAAGTCACAATAGTGCGCACATACCCAGCAACTTCCCTCCCCACAACACCCACATGAGCAAAATATTTATAGCGAGCCACTGGTTTAAGCAAAATGTGTCCTAGGAAACTGGTTCTTAAAGTGGCTCACCATGAGGAAACACTCTGAGTGCAGGTGGCTCCATTTCTGGAGTTGCTAATATCCATTTGGACATCAGCTATAAGAACAGAAGAAAAATGTGGGTGTCCATTACATAGCACATGATAACAATAACCGACATTTATCGGCCACTTACTATATACCACGATTTTTTCTAATCTCTTTATGTGTGTTATTTTATTTTTTTGTTTGTTTTTGATTTTTTGCGACAGGTTCTTGCTCTGTTGCCCAGACTGGAGTGCAGTGGTACAATCATAACTCACTGCAGCCTCCAACCCCTGAGCTCAAGTAATCCCCCTGTCTCAGTTTCCCAAGTAGCTAGGATTATAGGCATGCACAACCACACCTGGCTAATTTTTTAGTTTTTTCTAGAGACAGGTCTTGCTATGTTGCCCAGGCTGGCCTTCAACTCCTAGGCTCAAGTGATCCTCCTGCCTTGGCCTCCCAAAGTGCTGGGATTACAGGCGTGAGCCACCGTGCCTGCCCTTTATGTATACTGTTTTAATGCTCAGAATAATCTCATGAGAGTGGGCAGTGTTCATCTCCATTCTACAGACAAGGAAACTGAAGCTGAGAAAGATTAAGTAATTTGCCCCAGGTCACAAGCAGAGGATTCTAACCCACATACCTGACCCAGAATGCAGACACGTAACCCCTCTCCCATATTCTCCTTCGAGCAGAGCAGGAAGACACAACTTCTCTAGGTTTTTCTCCTTGTCTGGCCCAGTCTGTCACCACATTGCAGATAAATTTATTGTGCCCTGACTAATCGTGAGGCACCGATGGGAAGTAATATGACGACCTGTCATGGAGTGAAAAGCCCCATCAAGGAAGGAAGGTTCAAACATCGACACGGATTTCCTTCTGCCTCCCCTATTAACAAACAGAACGTTTACCAAATGGGAGGTCGAACTTCAGGAACCAGCGTGAAATTTTGACGTTCACCCGTTAGCATTTCAAACCAAGGAGAGGGTTCACTGGGTCCAGTGAGTGGGGATAAAACGCTCTGTCTGTAGCTCTCCTGGCTCCTACCTCAAGCCGTGGGCTTCGTTTCTCACCCGCTAACCCAAATGAAATGCTGCATAAAGCTAGCATCAGAAGAAAGCCACGGCCGCTCAGAAGCAGGCTCTCTGCTGCTCCAGCATCACTGGAAGTGAAGTTTTGCAAAATATCCTATCAGGCCTCTTCTCTGCCTCCTTTTCTGGATAACCAGCTTTTACCTGTTCTAAATACGGGGTTTCGGTATGTGCTTTCATTGGAAGGAAAGGTTCCTCTACTAAAAGGAATATCAGTTTAGGAAAATAATTTTTAGAAGACATATTTTTTCAAAAACCAAAAAGTTCACTTTTCATTTATTCAAAAAATTATTTGAGGGGAACCCACTGTGCTCCAGGCACTGATCTGGAGACCGGGGGTAGAGCAGTGATCAAAACAGGAAAACTCTGCCCTTCTCCAGATGAGGCGGCTGCAGCTTGGTGGCGTCATTGCCTAGCCTGGGATCACACACCTGATGGTGACAGCTTGGTCTTGCCTACTGACACCCTCAGGTATAGAGGGAGAGCTTAGGGACATTCCAGACGATGACCGAGGTTAGGATTAGGTCTGCACATCCCGGAAGGCCAGGCCATGGATTTATAGCCATCATTTGTCAAGGTGAGCGTCATAGGCAGCTTTCAGCATCTCAGGGTTTGTATGCGATGTAGTGAAGTTGCTCAAACTTCCAATCCAAGAAATAGTCCTGTTGTGGTTCACGGGACTGTATGTGAAAGTCTTAAACCTTTGGCATTGCTTTACTTCTGTCAATGATCAAAGAATAAGTTAATGAGATTTAGTGTAAAATGTAAAGAATTATAAATCCTTCCCAGTCTCAATAGCAAAATAGGAAGTAGAAGGTGTGTCGTGTTTAATTCTTTGTTTATCTTTAAAGCAGCGTGTATGTGGGTGATCTCTCGGTAATGTGCCTTCATTCTGGGGCTCGCAGCAGCCTAACAGATTGCTTTTGTTAATTGTTTTCTTTTCATTTTCCTTTGCAGATGATCATTCCCGGGTGAGGCTGCAGACAATAGAAGGAGACATTAACTCAGACTATATCAATGGAAATTATATCGATGTATGTATTTTTTCCTTTCTTTATAGATTTATTATAGCTCTACATATTTAAGCCTACATGTGATAGTTTGATGCATGTATTCAATGTGTAATTATCAAATCAAGGTATGAAACTGTCAATAAATCCAGCCGTTCTGACACGTACCAGATCTTGTGTCAGCTGTAACATTGGTGGATGCACACTGGGCTCCATCCAAAAGCAAACACATAAATGTTTCTCCGTGCACCGCAGAACTTAGCAGTGAAGATGTGGCTCTCCTTTTCTCGAGTTAGCCTATTTGTTAGGGAATCTCCGTATCATTCTATACCTTCTTTGCCATCCCATGCTTATGTGGACTAAGAAAATGCTATTTCTAGTTTTTGTCAACAGCTTGTATTACTCGACACTTTTTAAAAATCTGTTTGCATATTAATGAGACAAAACTCTCTAATTCCTAATACGGCGATTTGCGATCCCTTGTCATCACTGCACTTTTAAGTTGCCTTCAAAGTAGTCTGCAGCTGTTCGCCAGGACTCCTAGTGCAAGCACGACATGTCATTAAATATGTAGGCTGTTTAATTATTGAAGACTACTTCTTCGTTCATTCTGCATCATGTTAACTTAATGTTTTACATTAGAATAAATTCTTTCAGAGACAGGATGTTTTCAGTTGAAAGAATGAATGAAATCAAAAGTAGACTGAAAAATCAAGGGAAAGTTGCTGTTGCCTCCAAGGCCTAGGTTTGTATGAAACGGATTTCTGCTCCCTTGTGGTTCCCAAGGCACACTCTGTGCTTAGCCGTGACATTGTTTCTTAGTCTGCCAATACTTCCATAGACAGATTTTATCCATACGTAGGGATTGTTATTTTCTTGGTTGCGTATTACTCAGATGCTACTAAAGGTACTAGCATCACAATCTCTAGGAAAGAGTTATCTAAAAACAACTGTAAGCATATTATTTTTAGTGCTAATTGGAAAGGTTTGACATTTTTTAGTTATAAATTTGTGGGTGAGGGCTAGAGGTGATTATTTAGAGAATAGTTCATATCTCATTTATCTGGTGAAGACCCCTACACCATTTTGATAATGGCCAAAA
>NW_012148430.1:613014-615703 GCF_000956105.1 Propithecus coquereli
CCTGGCCAGGCCCCAGACACACAGAGGGAGTGAGCCAGACAGAGCCCTTGTCCTTGCGGGACTCACCAGCTGACGGGAAGTGAGGGGCTGTCTAAAGAATCCTGTGTATATTGGTCACGATTCTGTAATTTGAGACGGGCAGCAGGTCAGTTGTATAAAAGAATGTGTTTGCTTTTGCTGTTCATTGTTGTCCACTTGTTTTGGAGAGCAAAACACCAATCTCACAAATATGCATTTAAGTTGTCTGAGAAATCTGTATTTCCTCCTCGGGTTTCTTTTGCGGGCATGCTCTGGGCACAGTCTTTCGGGTGATCTCAAGAGATGGAAATGGAGCATGTTACGGTCCATGGTGATATAGTTAGTATGTTACCGGGGTGTGGTTTCTCTGAGTTGGCTCTGGTTTTTCCAGATACTTATCCTACAACTTCTTTGTTCCCTTCTTTATTTGGTACCAATTTTTATCCTCCTTGCTTCTTATAGGGTCTTGATAAAGGGAAGGAGTCTTGCACAATTTCTACCTCTTTAAATTCCTGGCCCTTGCTACAATATCATGTCATGGTTTTAGCAGTATTTAAGAATGATTTTGAGAATCACTATTGATATAACTGTCTATACCGATATAACAGAATATGTTTTAAACCCTTGGCACATTGCCAATAACATCCCAAACACAAATGAAATCCTATTACACATCCCCAGCCTGTTTGAACTTTCTACGAGTCATGGCCATGTTATTTCAGAGAATCCATAAGTTGTTAGTGTTTATTGCTCATCCATCATCTAGCTGGTGTGTGATTAAGTTCCCCACACCTTCGGTGCAAGCTCAGAGCTGTTACATTGGTTGCACCTTTGCTTATTAAGGGAAACTCAATGGTACTGGTCTCACGATTTAACTTTCAGGTGATGCAGTTGTTGGTCTCTGTGTGTGCATTCATCGTGGCAAATGTAGCACGTGACTTCTGTGCTGCTTGTTGATTTTAAGTTTATCAAATATTCTTTCTCGTTTATTTTTAGGGTTACCATCGACCCAATCATTACATTGCTACCCAAGGTAAGTTTATTTCCACTTTGATATCTTTCTTTGGTTTTTGCCCATTCTCTACCATTTCATACCCACTCCACCCTCCCTCAGGAAGACGTTAAGCACATGCGGCACCCTTTGTTGCAGCTGTAGCCATGAACACGTATGCTCTTGTTTTCCCATCAGAAGTTGTGGTGATGTACTCGTTTAGTTAGAACTTCGTGTCGAGATCATTAGGAGAAATGCGTTCATCAACTCATTATTGAATCCAATCTGTCTACCTTAGGAATTAGTCTGACATTTGCAAAAACAGATATATAGATATCCACTCAGTAAATATGCACTGGCAACTCTCCAGACGAAGGACTGTGCTGGTCGCTGCCGGGAGCCACGCTGAATCCAGCATCACCCCCCTTCTCCCAGTGGTTACATCCAGTGGGGGAGACACAGGGTGACCTGTGTGTGCTTTAGCAGTGCAGCACCAGGTAATGAAAGGTATATATAAAATGTCATGGACGTTTGGAGCAGGAAAAGGTTCAGGTGGGGTGATCCAAAAACAGCTTTGCAGCAGAGGTGAGATTGGAGGAGGACTTTTAAATGGGGAGGCATCATGAGCAAAGACCCAGGAGCAGGAAATTAGTCGTCCTAGGCAGAAAGCAGCCAGCGGGTCACCTGGCTAAGGCAAACCAAGAGAAAGCTAGAGAAAATGTGCAGAAGCTTGTGGCAATGGTGGTCGTATGGTCTCCGCACCGACCCTGAGGCAGGTCGTCTGCAGAGATTGAGGGTCACGAGAGGGCTGAGGTTGTAGGGGACGAGGCATCCTAAGGGCTGAGTCAGTGAGCTGACACGAGATGCACTGAAGAAGTGCTGAGAAGCAGAGAAGGCCCAGTTAAGGCCGGAGCGCATGTCTTCTCTCCATTTTAGCGCTTTACTGTTATTTCCAGGAATGTATCATGTCCCAGACACAGGAGCAGGGCAATCACAAGGATGCGAGCTGCCAGGTGAGGCACTGGCAGGGGGTACATGACAGAAAGCTGAGGAGCAAGGGAATCAAGGATGCCAAGAAAATTGTGGCTGGAAAGTCTAGGTTTGGAGGGAGGAGACCAGAGGTGTCCAGTGGACCCTGGAGAGAGGGAAGGAGCTCACGGACAGAGGCCAGGTTCAGGCGATGAGTCAGAGCTAGGAGAAGAGGCAGGTGTAGCCAGGGAACAGAATTTCAACACTTAGAGCAGCACTGTCCAGTAGAACTTTCTCAGTGGAGGGAATGTTCTCTATCTGCATTGTCCAGTATGGTAGCCACTAGCCACGTGTGGCTCCCGAGTGCTTGACATGTACCTACTGTAAACAAAGAACTGAATTTTAAATTTTAATATTGATATAAGTAACTACATTCGGCTATTCCCTGTGGTATCATTGGACAGTGATACTTTGGGGTGGAAAAGCTCTAGCTGTGGCTACAAGGAGCCCGTGTGGATCCTGACCCTGCCTAATGCCCACGGCTGCACTGAGAGCCTCGGCGGCGCCACGCGCAAAGCCCGCAGCCACACGTCACCAGTGGGGCACTCTGCACTCAGGTCTAGAGGCCCGTTTGACTTCAAGTGTCTTCCTTCTCTGGGACGTGAAGCCAGTAATGGCTCCTTCCAAGGTCGCTCTGCTGCCAGATGCGAC
>NW_012148430.1:615753-630226 GCF_000956105.1 Propithecus coquereli
ATTTGTGGGTGAGGGCTAGAGGTGATTATTTAGAGAATAGTTCATATCTCATTTATCTGGTGAAGACCCCTACACCATTTTGATAATGGCCAAAAGCATACCCACACCAGATTAAATTTTTTTTTAATTATTATTATTAAAGCAGGGTTTCTTCATAAGGTGTATTGCACTTGCTCCTTCATTCAGCAAATGTTTAGTACTTGCCTCATGGGAGTACTCAGAGGGGTCCCAGACCTGTTGTCTTCTCCCCCACGGCCTCCCAGTTTAGCAGCTGAAATATGAAATGTCTCTTCCAGTCCCTGCTACCTCCAGGTCATCTGTGACACGCCTTCCCTCGGGAAGTTCCAGGGGAGACTGGTCACACTCCAGTCCCAGCCTCTGCAATCCTGCTGGGTCTTTGAGCACAGGGACAGTGTCCTACTCATCTCTGTAGCCCCCGTGCCTGGCTTGTGCCTGAATATAGTGAGCGCTAAGTAAGTGCTTGGCGAATCGCCAGCTGAGGGAGTGATTGTGATTAGGTTAGGCAGTGGAGAGGGGAACATTCGAACTGAGCTTTAAGCCTCGGTAGAGGTACAGAGGAGAGGAGACATTCTAGCTCAAGGAAATAGCATGAGCAAGGCTATAAAATTATGAAAATACCAGATTAATGAGATTGCATTTTATTTTAACACAGAGAATAGACAACACTCAGGGCCCCTGTATTCACTTAGTCAATAAGATCTTACCGTGCACCTACTATCAGTTACTGTTCTAGGGACTAGAATTATAATCGTGACCAATTCAGACCAAAAATAAAAAACCTTAGACCTAGTGGAGCTGATATTCTAATTGGGAGAAATGGACAATAAATTAAAAAGCTAATTCTGTGTGGCATGTTAGAAAGTAGTATGTACTATGGAGAAAACTAAAGCCGTAAAGGGGAGTAGAGTGCCAGGTCTGAGATGGAGATCGCAGTTTTGAAGAGTGAGTCGAGTCGGTTCCACTGAGAAAGTGACGTGTGAGCAAAGATGAGGCACTGAGCATTGAGATACCTGGGAGAAGAGCATTCCAGGCCGAGAACCAGCCTGAGCAAAGGCCTTGCTGTGCAACTTGCCTGGCGAAGTGGAAGAAAAACCAGTGGGCGAGTGTTGGCGTGGCGCAGGGGTCCAGAGAGTTATAGGTGATGGGGTCGTGGGCCAGCAGGTGAGGTACACAGTTGGCTTTCACTGTGAGTGAGACAGTCATAGAGGGGTTTGAGTGGTGGCATGATGCCATCGGGTCTCTGAGAAGGAAATGAACTTGAGCAGGAAAGCCCGCTGGGTGGCTGTGGCAGTAACTGGAGACATGGCGGTGGCCCGGCCCGGGCGGCAGCAGTGACAGTGAGAAATGGCAGGATCCTGGATTCGCATTGAAGGGAGAGCCCGTGGGATGTGCAGGCAGATTGGCTGTGGATGTAGGAGGGAGAGAGGGGCCTCAGGTGCCTGAAAGGAAGGCGGTAGGTGGAACAGGCTTGGGCAGGGACTAGGGAGGAAATGAGGAGTTTGGTCTTAAATGTGTTCAACTTTAAATATGTGTTAGACATCCAGGTGGAGGTGTTGAGCAGCCCATGGGAACACGTAAATATTTCTGGGAGAAGGTCTGGGCTAGAAATAAGAATATAGGGTTCTTCACTAAACAGACGCAATTGAAGGCCGTGAGACTGGACGAGATCACCAAGAGAGTGAGTGTGGACAGAGGACAGCGTCCAGGACTGGGGGTTCCAGCGTCAAGGGAAGGGGATGAAACCAGTGGCCAGGGAGGCAGGAAGAGACCCGGAGAGTGTCGTGTCCCAGAACCAAGTGAAACAAATATTCTAAGGGGGGTCCAGTCGAAGAAGACTGAGAAAGGACCATGGTGGTTGGCACCACAGGCCGTTTGTGAGCTTTGTGGGCAACTTCAGTTTATCAGACGAGTCCCTGCTGTCCACTCGGCACCTGGCCAGGCCCCAGACACACAGAGGGAGTGAGCCAGACAGAGCCCTTGTCCTTGCGGGACTCACCAGCTGACGGGAAGTGAGGGGCTGTCTAAAGAATCCTGTGTATATTGGTCACGATTCTGTAATTTGAGATGGGCAGCAGGTCAGTTGTATAAAAGAATGTGTTTGCTTTTGCTGTTCATTGTTGTCCACTTGTTTTGGAGAGCAAAACACCAATCTCACAAATATGCATTTAAGTTGTCTGAGAAATCTGTATTTCCTCCTCGGGTTTCTTTTGCGGGCATGCTCTGGGCACAGTCTTTCGGGTGATCTCAAGAGATGGAAATGGAGCATGTTACGGTCCATGGTGATATAGTTAGTATGTTACCGGGGTGTGGTTTCTCTGAGTTGGCTCTGGTTTTTCCAGATACTTATCCTACAACTTCTTTGTTCCCTTCTTTATTTGGTACCAATTTTTATCCTCCTTGCTTCTTATAGGGTCTTGATAAAGGGAAGGAGTCTTGCACAATTTCTACCTCTTTAAATTCCTGGCCCTTGCTACAATATCATGTCATGGTTTTAGCAGTATTTAAGAATGATTTTGAGAATCACTATTGATATAACTGTCTATACCGATATAACAGAATATGTTTTAAACCCTTGGCACATTGCCAATAACATCCCAAACACAAATGAAATCCTATTACACATCCCCAGCCTGTTTGAACTTTCTACGAGTCATGGCCATGTTATTTCAGAGAATCCATAAGTTGTTAGTGTTTATTGCTCATCCATCATCTAGCTGGTGTGTGATTAAGTTCCCCACACCTTCGGTGCAAGCTCAGAGCTGTTACATTGGTTGCACCTTTGCTTATTAAGGGAAACTCAATGGTACTGGTCTCACGATTTAACTTTCAGGTGATGCAGTTGTTGGTCTCTGTGTGTGCATTCATCGTGGCAAATGTAGCACGTGACTTCTGTGCTGCTTGTTGATTTTAAGTTTATCAAATATTCTTTCTCGTTTATTTTTAGGGTTACCATCGACCCAATCATTACATTGCTACCCAAGGTAAGTTTATTTCCACTTTGATATCTTTCTTTGGTTTTTGCCCATTCTCTACCATTTCATACCCACTCCACCCTCCCTCAGGAAGACGTTAAGCACATGCGGCACCCTTTGTTGCAGCTGTAGCCATGAACACGTATGCTCTTGTTTTCCCATCAGAAGTTGTGGTGATGTACTCGTTTAGTTAGAACTTCGTGTCGAGATCATTAGGAGAAATGCGTTCATCAACTCATTATTGAATCCAATCTGTCTACCTTAGGAATTAGTCTGACATTTGCAAAAACAGATATATAGATATCCACTCAGTAAATATGCACTGGCAACTCTCCAGACGAAGGACTGTGCTGGTCGCTGCCGGGAGCCACGCTGAATCCAGCATCACCCCCCTTCTCCCAGTGGTTACATCCAGTGGGGGAGACACAGGGTGACCTGTGTGTGCTTTAGCAGTGCAGCACCAGGTAATGAAAGGTATATATAAAATGTCATGGACGTTTGGAGCAGGAAAAGGTTCAGGTGGGGTGATCCAAAAACAGCTTTGCAGCAGAGGTGAGATTGGAGGAGGACTTTTAAATGGGGAGGCATCATGAGCAAAGACCCAGGAGCAGGAAATTAGTCGTCCTAGGCAGAAAGCAGCCAGCGGGTCACCTGGCTAAGGCAAACCAAGAGAAAGCTAGAGCAAATGTGCAGAAGCTTGTGGCAATGGTGGTCGTATGGTCTCCGCACCGACCCTGAGGCAGGTCGTCTGCGGAGAGTGAGGGTCACGAGAGGGCTGAGGTTGTAGGGGACGAGGCATCCTAAGGGCTGAGTCAGTGAGCTGACACGAGATGCACTGAAGAAGTGCTGAGAAGCAGAGAAGGCCCAGTTAAGACATGCTGGAGCGCATGTCTTCTCTCCATTTTAGCGCTTTACTGTTATTTCCAGGAATGTATCATGTCCCAGACACAGGAGCAGGGCAATCACAAGGATGCGAGCTGCCAGGTGAGGCACTGGCAGGGGGTACATGACAGAAAGCTGAGGAGCAAGGGAATCAAGGATGCCAAGAAAATTGTGGCTGGAAAGTCTAGGTTTGGAGGGAGGAGACCAGAGGTGTCCAGTGGACCCTGGAGAGAGGGAAGGAGCTCACGGACAGAGGCCAGGTTCAGGCGATGAGTCAGAGCTAGGAGAAGAGGCAGGTGTAGCCAGGGAACAGAATTTCAACACTTAGAGCAGCACTGTCCAGTAGAACTTTCTCAGTGGAGGGAATGTTCTCTATCTGCATTGTCCAGTATGGTAGCCACTAGCCACGTGTGGCTCCCGAGTGCTTGACATGTACCTACTGTAAACAAAGAACTGAATTTTAAATTTTAATATTGATATAAGTAACTACATTCGGCTATTCCCTGTGGTATCATTGGACAGTGATACTTTGGGGTGGAAAAGCTCTAGCTGTGGCTACAAGGAGCCCGTGTGGATCCTGACCCTGCCTAATGCCCACGGCTGCACTGAGAGCCTCGGCGGCGCCACGCGCAAAGCCCGCAGCCACACGTCACCAGTGGGGCACTCTGCACTCAGGTCTAGAGGCCCGTTTGACTTCAAGTGTCTTCCTTCTCTGGGACGTGAAGCCAGTAATGGCTCCTTCCAAGGTCGCTCTGCTGCCAGATGCGACATCGTCTGTAAAGTGCCCGGCATGAACCTGGCACAAAGCAGGGCCCTGCACAGGAGTTGCCAGGGCCTTCAGAAACCAAACACCCAGCTCAGGCTCTTACATTGGGACAGAACAAGGACGCGTGACCGAGACCTCCAGGTCCAGTCCTGGGCACTTTCACCTAGACCAGGCTGCTTCCAAACTGAATCGATCAACACCTTTAGAGGAACCCATTGTTAGTTCTTTGAAATTCATTCTAATGACACTCAGAATGTTCTAAAGTGTCATAACGTCTGATTTAATAAATTTGATGATAATTTGAAATTAGCAGTTTTTATAAATTCATGTGAGAATTTTTTTCTTATTTCAAAGTATTATGAGGGTACAGATGTTTCTGGTTACATGGATTGTTTTTGTAATGCCAAGTCAGGGTTAAAAATGTGCCCGTCACCCAGTTAGTAATCATTGTACCCATTAGGTAGGTTTTAGCCCATCCCCTCCTCCCCCACCCCCCCACTTGATTTCCTTTGAGATTTACTTCCCTCTGTGCACATATGTGCTCATCGGTTAGTTCTAATCTGATAGCAAGTACATATGGTGTTTGTTTCTCAATTCTTTAGATACTTCACTTAGGATAATGGTCTCCAGTTCCATTCAAATTGTTGCAAAGGGCATTAAGCCATCCTTCTTCATGGCTAAGTAGTATTCCATGGTGTACATACACCACATTTTGTTAATCTCAAGAATTGATGGGCATTTGGGTTGATTCCACATCTTTGCAATTGTGAATTGTGCTGCAATAAACATTTGAGTGCAGGTATCTTTTTGATAAAATGACTTCTTTTCCTTTGGGTAGATACCCAGTAGTGGGATTGCTGGATCAAACGATAGGTCTACTTTTAGTTCTTTGAGGAATCTCCATACTGTTTTCCATAGCAGTTGTACTCATTTGCAGTCCCACCAAGAGCATATAAGCATTCCTTTCTCTCTGCATCCACGCCAACATCTGTTGTTTTTGGACTTTTTAATAAAAGCAATTCTAACTCATGTGAGAATTTGATAGTAAAATATCCACAATACTTCCAAGCTACTTATCTATCCACTGACCTGATTAGCAACCTATGTTTTCATAGATAGCAAGAACATAAAGTTAAATCTTATTTGGATTTTCACAATTGGGGACCTCTAGACTAATATAACTAAAAAGCCAGCTAACGTAGAGATTAAAACCCCAAAAGTCTAGGCGTGGCCCCCTCCACCCAGCTACCCTTTGTCCAGTCTCTCTGCTTCTCTCTCCCTGGGGGAGATCATTCTTTGAGGAAAAACACAATTATAGAAGTCACTTTTTGCAGGATTAGTGTGAATGATACTCCATAGCTCAGAAGACCTGTCCAACAGTGTGCAGCTGATCAAGTGTTAATGAGCAAATGTCTTTGCAGGAAGCGAAGAAATGGCAGATGCCATCGGTTTGTAGTAGACAAGTGACCCACCCTTGAGGGAGAAGGGCACTGCCTGGTGCCTGGTTCGCCAGGGCATGGCAGCCTTTCCCCACTGCAGGGTGGGCTGCAGATTGGACTTCTCAAACCGTCAGTACTTACAGCAGGGTGTTGGTGGCGCAGGGGGAGGGGAAAATGAATGAATATTTTTAATCTAACATTCACTCAAAACTGCGCATATCACGTAAGAGTAACACATTCAGACCACAGTGTCCAATGAGGAAGCTACAATCTTCTTTCTAGTTCACGCCACAGCATAACGTAACTACTGGCCTCAGATTGCCAGTAATCAAGAGTGCTGATGATCTGCAGGAATTGGCGTGGGCATGGAAAACCTGTTCGTGGATCACCTTCATTAAAAATGAAAAACATCAACACCTCACTCTAAGAAGCCAACAAAATGGGTGATAAAGACTAACAGGCAGATGCAATTTTAAAATCTCTCCTTGCGCTGTTTTTCCTCTGTTTTGCTCCGATATAATTCTTTAAAATGTATTCACAGCGGGAACCTATGAAACTACGTGAATGGTCCAATTTGCTGACAACCAGTTTTATTTTCAAGAGTTAGTAATACACAGATTTCCACCAAGTTCCTTCAATACAAAGAACATATTATGAATTTTTGTATCAGTTTTCTCCTCCCCCCCAACTTTATTGATTTTTCTACCAGTAACTGACTTTGACCTTTGATGATAATTGCAATGTTTCTGCAAATTGGAGAGACCACATTCAGGCCAGATCTGCTGCTTTTTAAGTATGTTCTTCCCGTCTCCCCTTGTTTGTTTCCTGTCTGGCAGCTAATACATTGATGGCCCAATATGAACTTTATCGCTTCTGACTGCCCAGACATGAATGCAGTTAGAACATTCACCATCTGTGATTCAGCAAACCACGGGATCAAAGGAGAGGAGGTCACGTCTGCTACTGCGTGCTCGTACTTAGAGCCAGGGCAGAGTTGGGATTTCAAAAGCAGGGCTCGCCACGAGGGGCAGAAGAGTGTGCAGGTGGGTGGGATTGCCCAGAACCGATCGTATTTCACAAGGAAACACCCCCCTTTGAGTCCAAGTGGGCTGCACGCAGGATGGAGCCGCAAGTGAGAACCGCTCCCTCGTGGTTGGAGAGGGCAGCTGCCGGCCTCGTGCTGGCAGCCACGGGGCCCTGGACAGGTTCTTATTATTGTCCAGTTTTATTTTTACAGTCCTGCTCTAGATAACTCAGGGAAAGACAACGCAAGGCAGTTATTGAAGAAAACACCGCAAGTCTGACGTTGCGTGGCTTGCCTGGCCGTGAGCCCACTTCCTCGCTCCCAGGCAAACATTTTCCAGAGCCACCTGCGGCTGGAGGACCCCTGAGAAGCAGGCTCAGGCCCAATGCTCTCTTTCCCCAGAACTGCATGCTCACCACTCAGAACCACGTGATTTTATTAATAAAATGAATCTAGGATCCAGCCCCTTCCTTCTAAGTCCTGGTGCGTCTCACAGCGACACAATAAAAAAGCAAATTGTCTGTAATGAAGCCATACCTGCATTACCTGCATTACCTACCTCTTAATTAAAGTTGTCTTAGATGTTGTAACTATAGATTACTATAGATTGTGGAGATGTACACGTTGCTCTTCCTAAGTACGAGTGCCTGGATGCCCACTTCATCATTTCCTTTTTTCTGAATTATGCCAATTTGACAGCATGGTCTACCTGATTGGGTTTCTGATCTAGCCTTCATTTTGCCACGTGAAGTTTCGGTCTCCGTCGCATTAGCTCTGTGCACACCCTCACGGAGGGCGGGACTGGAGGGAGGGAGTGCAACAGGTGCCCAGAAGCCCGTGTGACAACAGGGAGAACCTTGTCTCTCCCCCACCCCACGCTCTCTACCAGGGCCGCCCGGCCTGATGTGCTCCCGCCCAGTGGTTCCTCACCTTTGGGAGACACAGAACCTCTTTCAAAACCAATGATACCTGGAGATCCTCTCCCCAGAAAGAAAGTTTCATATGTACACATACATGTATGCTACGTGTTATACAATTTAAGTTGGTTCAACGGCTTCCACCCCAATCCCATTCATGAATTATGTCGGGTTCTGTGGACCTCAGGTTACGAACTTCACTTTGGTCAGAAATGCTAAAGGTGTTTAGGGGTGAGGCAGAAAGCACAGACTTAATTAATCTGCCTTTTAAAAGAAACCATACTTATTAGGGATTAAAATATGTCATAGATTGTAACTATATGACATGTATTCCAGAAATCATCAAAATTTTTTACTAATTTGAACAAATTATTACTAAAACATTTAGTAGCCTAACCTCTTACTGAAAGCCCGTGGGTACTGTTACAATCTTTAGGATTTTGAATTATGATCAGTTGAGGCCTGGACTTTATTGTTTGGTTCAGGCTGGGTTTTCTGCGTGTATGTTTTTATTTTGCATTTGTGCCTGAAAAGCGTATGCCTCCAGTCACTCTTCAATGATTTTAGCATTTATATTAGAAAACACTCACTGTCAATGACAAGAGACTGGAGTGGCAGGTCCCATAGCTGGCGTTCAATTTGTTAAAAGCAGGATATAGTGGAAATAACATGTGTGCCACAGTCAGAAGGCCTGGGTCTGAATTCTTGTGCTGCCACAGAAAAGTTATTTGAATTCCTAAATTTATTTAAAGCAGAGTCCTAGTTTGGTAAATAGTCATAGTAATCAGAATAGGACTCACTCTGTGCCAGACAATGTTCCAGATACTTACATATATGTTATAATAGCAACCCATTTTATCTTTACCACAAATACGGGGGTAGGTATTATTAATGTCCCCAATTTATAGATGAGAAAACTGAGGCAGAGACTTGAAACAATGTGCTCAGAGTCACAGACCTAGGAAGCTCTAGAATTCGTGTCAGAGCTCATCCTCACCTCACTGTGCTGCCTCCCGTAGGCCACGGCGGGGAGAGAAGTAACTCAGATACATGTAAGTGCCTAGAGCAGGGCCTGGCATGGAACGAACGCCACGCATACGTGAGCCATTGTTACATTTTTGAGAGAACATAGCTTGATGACTAGAAGCATGGACTCTGGAGCTCAGACCCTGGCTCCTCCGTCGATGACCTGTATGGCCACGGACAAGTTACCATCTCTGTGCTCTTCGTAAATGAAGATAATAGTCTGCCTGGCAGGGCTGCCGTACAGATTGAATGGGTTGATATTGCTGAAGCACGTAAGACAAAGTCTTGTCCTCCTTCACTGACCTTGAAAATGTACCCAAACAACACAGAGTAGGTCGTACTAAATTACACATGCTCACATTTCAGCATGGAAGTGGTCTTGCGTAAACCCTGAATAGCTAGGGCCATGAGCTTTCATTTCTCACATGTGAATAAACCTAAGCTGTACGTTCTTCAGAAGTTGGAACGATTCATAGAGCCCGGCCTGTGGGGACTGGCTGTGCAGACAGACCCCCGCCACATGCCATTGACCTTATCACCGTCTGCTTCGAACACTCAGAGCTCCAGATGCTCGGTGTCATACTTGAGGACGCCAAGTCACATTGTTTGGCAAAGACCACAGGAGCCGATACAGAAACCACATACCAAATAGTCATTTACAATGAGAACTAGAACTCTTTGTCAGACAGAACTGCCCACAGCCTGGCAGGGATGTCGTGTGACGAGGAAGATGCCTTGGCAGCAGGGTGCTTCATGACCAGGGCATCAGAAGACAGGGTCGCAGAGCTCGTGCGTCGATTTAACAAGTGTGTACCCGCTGCCTAGCAGAGCTGGCACGAAACAGATGCTCAGTAAAAATACAAGAACGAGTGAGCGAGTGAATGATTGAAAGAACTGAGAGCTACTGTGTGCCAGACACCAGTTACGTGGTAGAATATTCCAGCCAGGTGGAAAGGATGTCTCGTCTTGGCCTGACAAAGCATTTTCTTCCTGGGGCCCATCTTGGGACCATTATCTCCAACATCTGTGACTGTTTCTATTTCAGATTAAAGGCTGGTCAGCTCCTATTCTCAGGAAGCTTTCTCTAGAAACGTCAGTAAATCAATGCACTTGTCTTTGGAGAGAGTCCATCTCATTAAACCGATTTTGCTTATCTCCACGTTGACCCTGCTTATGCAAACCCCTCCATACACCTTATGTAATCAGCTTTGTCTATAATTATAATTTGCCCGTAATTTGAAAAAGAGAAGCCTAAAAAGTTTCTTCCAGAGACTTTCAGATAGGAACAAACTTTTTTTGTGAAAATAATAACAGATGTGGGTAGTGAAGATTTATAGTGGAAATATTTACAGAACCTCAAACACTGTACTGCCGTTGAAACTTTGCTATAGTGACTTCATTCTGTTTGCTGTTAATGTTTTTCTTTCACCTTTCTTCCAGTACTCTGTGTGGTGTGAACATTTTTAATGAGGATTTTCAAAAAGATAAATGTGGGTTTTATGTTTTCCCGGCTTACCATCCCCCTTCAGGCCTCCGAAGCAGTAAATAGTAGCGCTTTGAGTAGTGCACTGAGCTTTGCCGGGCAAGCCGTTCTTGGGCGGAAGAGCCCTCGGAGCGTCAGTGCGAGTTCTACACGCTCTATAAAGAAGCTTTTGTCTCCTGCGTTCTGGCCTCCAGATGGAGATGAACACTTGAAATTATTTCTCGGTAGAAGTAAAAGAACTTTTTTTTTAATCAAAAACTCAGCCTTCAGTAAACTTTTGTTTTCATTGTTCCAAGCACCAGTGTACCTTGCAGTTCAAGTACAGATTCTGTTTGCTGACACTGTGCTTCCCCGTGAGCTGTTCCGACACTGTCAGTGGGTTGTAGGTTATGTTTTAGATTCATTTGTTATGTCCTGTTTAAGACTGATTTAAAAGTATTGCCTAGTGAAATGGAAGATTCTCTAGTTTCCTAATTTAAATAAGGAGGCTTTGAGAAAATGTGATTTATGCATAGGCAGACAGTGACCCCTCATGAGGCCTAGATATTCCAGCTACCCATGGCCAAGTTCGTGCAAGACCTGCCCACATTTCACCAACCATCTGTGGTTTTCCAAGAGAGAATGAGCAATTGCAATTAGTAGCTTATCCAGAAACCTCCTTTTAAACAATAGTTTCACTTCAACGGATTAACTTCCAAAGATACTGGCCACTTAACCAAATGGTCAGTTTCAAAGGGATCTCTCATCCCTGTGCTCTAAACAAACTTGCTTATTAGCAGTGAGAACATTTAAAGACAGATTGAAACGTAAAAGATGAAGCCAAAAATAGGTCATGTTAGGTAACATCCATGTACATAGTTACAGATGCCGTATCCCCCAGATAATAAAAGCTAAGATAACACAGAATGACTTGAAGTTAAATGATGTCCCGTTGTGAAGCATGCATCTAGGTATAGGTTGTCTTAAATGCTTTTTAAATCTTTAATAGGAATTTAGAAGTATTTCTCACTTGAAGTAGAAAATTATAGAATCTTTTAAGAGGTGGTCAAAACTTTAAAAAGCTCACAGGCCAGCTTTCTTATTTTGTAGTTGAAACAGTTGAAACTGAAAGCAAAAATTGATTTAAGTGACTTCATCCATAGAAGTTCAAATGAGTCGTGTATGCGAAAGTATTTGCAAATGGTACTAATGTTCATATTTTAATAGAGTGTGTACAGTGTTCAACCTAGGAGACACCTAATACGTTAAGACAGATCTGTTCCCCCAAAGGGCCTTTTGTTCAACAGGAGGAAAAATTACGAAGTCGCTTCTTTCTTCCAGGGTCAGCCCTTTGAAAGGATAGACCTGTCACTAAATAGCCATGTACTTTCCGTGGTGCTGGCTGCACCTTGGACTCTTGCAAAGCAAAGCTTCTCCTTTCTGACCTGGTTCATTCATAATTGAACAAAGGTTCCTGCGTACCTGGCAAGTGCCAGACTCGGCACAGCATCGGAAAATACAGCCGCGACCTCAGAACCTCAGTGTGGAGCGTGTGTAAATGACAGGCAACTATCACTAGACGGTGATTTTGATGCGTCAACAGATTGGGGAACTTCTTCAGGCTGTTTCTCCTGCCACCCCTACCCCATTTAGCAGATGACCCAGGGCAGATCTAGAACCACTTTTCCTGACCAGGTTCCTTTTTCACTCAGGGGCACAGTTTAGGACAAGTTTGTCAAGGCAGCAAAAAGTTTAGGAAGTTTCTGGCCATTGCCCGTGACTATTGTTTCTTGCCTTCTCACTCAAAGGAAAAGCTGCTGGGAATTTCCTGATGAAACGCCCTGCACTGCCACTGAAAGTCTGAGATTGCCTGCCCAGAGCTATGTCTAGGGAGTCAATTTATCTCTATATTATTCATTTATTAGATTTATTCTCTTTTTCCTTAAATAAAAGAAGATCCCACTTGTGTACTGAGAAAAGCTTAATTAAAGAAGATAGAGACTAATGAAAGCTTTTATTTCTCTGGCAGCAGCCCCTGAAGCATATGAATATAGAATTTTCCCTTCACTTCACTTCTCCTTGACAGAAGGCAGCCAGGTCCTCTGGGTCACCAAACCCCCCCATTCTGAAAGCTTCCTTTCTCTTTTTTCCCCTGGATTCCCTCTCTCTGTTCCCTCTTTACAGCATGCACAAGTACCAGGCTCTGTTTCTGACGGTTCTCTTTGGAGACCGACACTGACAAATGCTCTGTGCCCAGGCAGCAGGCTGCTCTGTGTTGTGGACATCTGTCATGTTCCTCCCTTCTGAGGCTGCAGACGCTTTCTCTTGCCTCTTTTCAGCTTCCCACGCACATTGCCGTACATCCTGTCCCAGGGATCGGGGACCAGTGGTCCCTCCTGAAGTGGTGTCTGTCTGTGTGTTGTAGAGCGTGTTGTTGCCACACACTACTTACCAAGCCTTTCATTCTTTCCTATATTAGAGTTTCTCTTTGGAGGCCTAATCTTTACCCTTCATCACTCAAATCTGCCTTTATCAACCTGCTTTCCATGTCTAGAATAATAGAAACCTTTGCATTCCCACTCACAGTGGTTCCACTGCAAGCTGAAAATGTTTATGTAACTACAAAAGAAGCATGATTCCAGAGGAGGACTGAATATGATCCCAAAAGAACAAAATCCAAATAATGGTTTATTCTGGGGTTTCCACAAATGCCTTGGAACATTTTGGTTCCAATAGCAAGTCATGCTGGGAGTCACCCCATTATTGGTTTTGCTCATAAATATTTCTTTGCTTGATGCAACATGGTCACAGTCAGATCTTTGAAACTTGGCCTAAAAATTCCTTCCAAACACAAACATGTTTTATGTCAGTAACTAGGCCAAGACCCCCACCCCCAAGAGACAATAGGCAGAGTGGTTCATTAAAACATAGTCTCTAAAGTTAGCCTTCCTGGCTCAGACACCAGCTCTGCAAACAACCTCTCAATAAATATTAGCTATAGTTCTCATTATTATCGTTATGATATTATGGGTTCCAAAAGACACATCTCTCAGTAGCAGAGAGGCAGTTCAGTCTGAAACCCAAGTATAGTATATACTTACATAGTTTTCATAAATCTAGCACATTCTACTTGTTAATGCTTCCTTCCAGAAGGATATATCCAAGGGAACTGCTTAAGTTTTCACCACCATCCTGTACCCCCTCCAAAATACAAAGAGTGTTGTCATTGTTAACTTTTAAACAAAAGACAAACATGGGTTGGAAAGACAATAAGCTATATCATAAGCCAGAAAAAGCATATTTTCCACCAGCTTCTGAAGTCTTGCAGAAATTGAGCAGCCCTGATAGCAGCAGAGGACACCGGCTCTGCGTCTTGGTGCTGCAAAGGTGTCCCCGGTGCACACTTAAGTTAGACTACGTCTAAGTGAAAAGAGCTTAATTCCAAAGACTAGACAAGTTCCTTCCCAACAGGCTTCATTGGAAGCAATTTCTGAGATAAGAATTACACAGGGATGTTTTAGACAAGAGCTTTGGAAGGCTAAGAAGCCACTAGAGCACAAGAGGAGGCTGAGGCATTATCTTCTGGGAGAGAGAACGACAGTGACACAGCAGCAGAGCGGGAGACGGAGGGGAAGGTTGTGTGCTCTTGTCTACAGCATGGGCTGGCTCAGCAGGTGCGTCTTCTGCTTGGCTAGAGGTTGGCCGGATGCCTGACCTGGCCAGTCATGGTATGTACCAAGAAGGCAGGAGCAGAGTGGGCTGAGCCATAGGTGCCTCTTAGGGCCACTCGGGAGAGCAGCTTCACGTGGTGAAACGTGTGTGCGGCCGAGCTCTGCACAACGCGTAGGAAAAGGACCATAGAGCCAACAGTTGTTGGGTTTTGATGATTTTAAGGAACATAGTTCTTTTTGAAGTGATGTAACAGTATGGTGGTTATATCCTTAAAAAAAAATTAAGGAATAAC
>NW_012148430.1:632351-676470 GCF_000956105.1 Propithecus coquereli
ATCTACTATGCAGTTCTTTATCCTTTTGTGTTTTAAATATTTCATAAGTTTTTAAACTGAATATATGACTAAAATGAAAAAGTTTTAACCAAAAAAGATATAATGGTTGAAAGCTGGTAGCTGATATCGTCTACAAATACTTCCCAGGCTGTTCTGGTGTTTATATGCATTCTGTCCATTAATGTTTGGTTTACGCCAACATTCTCTTAATTAAATTTGACATAACCTTTTGGTGTCCCATCAGGATTTCACATGTTCTATTAGTACACCTAGACAAACATTCCATGAACCTAACTATGTAGAGAAAGCTACAAATATCTGCACACTTAATATTGTCACACTATCTTACCACAGTCTGAAAGAAGAATTTGGGGAAATGGCATGAATGAAATGTAAACATCAACCTGTGGGTTCCAGAGGAAATAGTCCCGGACACGGCTGCAAGCATGTGCCAGCGTTAGGTTAGGAAGAGCACACACCTGCAAGTGCATTTAGAACAGACAGGGCCAACGGCACGTACCTGCTAACCAGAGTGAGCCGGTGAAGGGAAAGACTCGCAGGGTAGGAAACCCTACTCCAGCTGAGAGAAAGGGGTTTGTCATTGTGTGGGAACCACTGAAATTTATTAACTGAAAACACTATTTAACGTTACTATTTAAGACATTGCTTTTGACACTGCTTCTAAAAAGGTGCATTTTATTATAGCTCCAATGCCTATTTTCTATTCTTTTGCTGTCACTAAATTAAAATTTCAATGGACTGGTGAACGTTTCTAACCCTGTGGTTCTAGACATAAAGAGTGCTTGACGTGAGAGCTATCCTTAGAAAATGCTATTTTAACATGCTGCCAGTGATATTTTTGAATTTAGGTTAAATAAAATATTCCCAGATTTTTCCCGTCACAGAACAATCCCCTGTGTGTTTGCTTCTAATTCATTAGTTGATTTTTATTGTTTCTTTTAAATGGCAATTTTGGGAGGATGTTCTTAGCCATTCAGGAAAATAAGCAAATCACATCCCGTGCCCCGGGATGCATCCTTATTCTGCAGCTGAAATCACAAATTATTCATAAAAATTCCATGATTTTAACATCAGTAGCCCCAGGGGAGAGCAAAGACATCTATCAAATAAGTGATGTTAAGGATTATTAATGCAGAAGCCAACTGTTTTGTGTCACCATTATCGCCTTTGTGACACACAGGCAGACTCAGCCCGTAAAGCATGGTGGCATATTTTACCTTTCACATTTCACTGCTGCAAAAATGAAAAGCTACTAAATGTGAAGTTATAGACGTAAATGTTATGGAAGGATCATACTGAAAAATCACATCAAGTTTTGTAATAAAAACTTACTCAGAAAGCCACTGAAGGGACTTCTCATTCTCTAAATGTTGAATAACGGACTTCATAATACTTATTATAGGGTATCGCCAGCAGCAACAGTAACAATAATGGATCAGAAATTTAGGGCCACTTTTATTATGTAGCAAAAGCTTTAAAATGAATGCACGAATCCCAGGCTCGTCTTTTTCCACGTTCACATTGCACCTTCGGTGGTCTTCAGTTCTGGGGGAGGCAGCCGGGTGCCGGAGGCCTTGGAAGGACGGAACGCAGGCCACGGCCCGGTACGGACCTCGCGGCTCCGCAGCTACCTTGCCTTAGGGCCCCTCCCCTTCCCTCCGGACTTCCCCATGTGGCGCGGACCCCTGTCACACACACCCTCCTTCAGGTCCCAGACCCAGGCCAGCACCAGTCACGTCACGTCGTTCAAGGACTGACGTGCACAGGTCCTGGGGTCTCTGGTAGTTGAGCTCATTCTGAAATCAGAACAGTGTGGCTGGGTAGCCCGGGATGGAATCCCAGCTTTGCCACGCACTGGCCACGTGTTCCTAACAGAGTCACTTGGTCTCCTCCTATGCCTGTTTCACAAGTCAACACGGAGTATGGTCCCTGCCTCCTGCCGCCGGAGGTGAATGAATGAGACCGCGCATAACGGTGGCTCACAGCCCCTGCCCGTGCGGGTTATCTGCGTTTGTACCTCATTGGGTTGTTCACACCCTTGGCCTGGGTCCCCCTTGCTTTCCAGCCCTCATTCCAGCCCAGAGCCCTTCCATTCTTTGGTTGCGGACAAAGAGCTAAGGACAGCAAGAGTCCCCTTTGGTTTCCAGACCGTCCTCCAAGGGCAGCCCCGGGCTTCCCCGGTCTGCTGCGGCTGTAAGCCTGTCCCTCACCCGCCAGTTCCCGAGCCGGCGCGGCTGAGCCCGGAAGCCCACCTGAGCCTTGTCCCTGCACCAGGGAGCCTCGGGTCCCACCTGGCCATGCCAGCCATGAGAGGCCACCTTGGGGCTTGCCACCCTGCCCCATGGCTGCTCTGACCATCCTGCCCCCAGGCTGACGTGCCGCCCACCTGGAGACAGCACCCAGAGCCATATTGCTGCTGTCCTCTGGATTCCAGACTTCCTACTGCTGGACGTGGGAGAGACGAGTATGTTCTTGCCTTACCTCTGCCTTAGGAAATTCTAAGCTTCTGGGAAGTAGAGACCATATTTACACTATTTCCTTTTGCACCCCATACCTCGCAGAATCCCTAGCACAGAAAGGCCAGAATTTAACACTGGGCTCAGCGCCTGACGACTGCATGCAGGGTGGCCAGTCATCCCCACTGGGCCAGGAAGGTGGCGCGGATGAGGGAAGCAAGCTGGGTATGAGGCCGTGTTCACAGACTGCTGAGGAAAACGCGTCAAAAACACACCGGCCCCCCAGCTGACACTCGGTGTCAGGAAGAAACAGGGAGCCTTGACCTGCGCCTTGGGAAAGTGGCCTGAGGAAGTGGCTGTCAGACTGCTAAGCTGAGACCAGCAGCCCTGTGGGCTTTAATTGACCCACCAGCAGGAGGGGGCCCCGGGGAAGGTCTTGAGGTGAGACGGTGGCCCGGGAGGGGCAGGCGCAGGCTGGGCGGGGCCGCAGGTGCCTGCCGGAAGAACCCAGCTTTCACCGTGACAGCGGCGGAAAGCCCCTGGGAGATTTAAGCAGGAAAATGACATGACAGGTCTGCAGTTTTCGGAGATGAGCTCTGGCTGAGGGGGCCGACTGGGGGAGGCCCCTTGTGGGTTCTGGGAGGTGTGTTAGCTGCTTTGGCAAATCAGGTGAGCGACCACCGTGGCTGGGGCTCTGAACACGGGGGATGGGGGGAGGAAAACAGGGTGTGCTGTTTCGAAATACTCCTGGGGGGCAGGCGGAGAAGCTTGGGGTCGGCTGCGCTCGAAAAGTTGGATTTTATTCTGTACGAGTGGGAGGCCTTGGAAATGTTAAAGGAGAGAAGTGACCTGATACAAAAACACTCTTCAAGGGATTGTTTCCGTGTAGTTGGCCTGAGTTTCCCTCTGTTTTCTTCTTGCCGGGATTGCAAGGATTGTACAGCACACACCCGTCTAGTAGAACCCTTCTGAGTTGTTTTTGACATTCACATGAGGCAGTGTGGTGTGATGGAGTCAGACCTCCTGTTCAAAACGCACTAGCTGTGTGACCTTGGACAACTTCCTTGACTTCTCTGTGCCTCAGTCTCCTGTCAGTAAAATGGGGGAGACCAATAGTACCTATTTCCTAGGATGGTGAGTTTTCAATTTAATAACATAATACGTGTTAACTGCTTCAAACAGGACCTGGGAAATAATAAGTGTTCAGAGGATGTTAGGTATTACTCTATTTATGATGGAATACCAATTCATATTTATACTATCTTTACTCACTTCAAAAAACTTGAATATGCCACTGTGAGCTTAAGGGACCTTGACTTCTCAGCAGCTCTCGTTAACATAAAAAAAACATACTGTAGAGAAATTCGAATGTGAAAAGAAGGAGTACAAGTCATCTATCAAGGTTCAAAATGATAATTTTTAATATCTCTTGCTTCCCATGAACTCATCTTCCACAATAGAGCCCATCATCGAATGTCTTCCACTTAACGCTTGTCACTGCTTTTAATTTTTTATTTTTTGAACTCTGGTTCTTTCTGCCTTATTTTTTATTCCTCTGGGGCTTGTCGGTGGCAAGAATGGCCCCTCTGCACATTTCCTTCTCAGCAGAGGTCTGTGTGTGCCAGCTATTGTGAAGGAAATGGAATGTATTACTGGCCTGATATTATTGAAATTTCTAGACCTTACCTTTCAAGCACCGCAGCCCCACAGGGGGACGCCTGCTGAGAATAACCTTCTTGCCTATTGTGCAAACACCTGTAAATGGACCGACCCAGCAATTATAGCGGCTCCCCCCCCCCCCCCCCCCCCCCCCCGGCCGGGAGCTGTGGGTATCAAATTCCTGGGCTGCCATTGCACCTGTTCACACCTCGAGAGAGGGAGGTTTTTCAGAGTCCTTTCCTGCTGTTCTGGGTTCCCTGTCTTGGGAATTTAGTTTGTCCATTCTGTGAGCGATCTCCCATGACCCTGGGAGTCAGAGGTCAAGGCAGAGGGATACTGGCCTCCCATGGTGTCCCCACTGCATTTCAGTCCTCCGAGGGTGCCGGTGTTGAGAGTAACCACTTTGTGTTCGGGGCACGTGTCTATAGACTCCTGACATTTGCTCAGGATGGTCACAGCCACTCAGACTCCACCAGGAACTGCTAAATTCAAATGGAGTAGCTCTCGGTGACAGTAGAGTACACCCCTGCCCTGTCCTCCAGCACACTTTTTTTATTTCGCCAGGAGACATGTATCTCTGAGTAATAATTTATTCAGATTTTGGGAAGAGAAAGAAAAACAAGATTGACACATTTTGCATTAAAAGTCTAATATTTGGGTACCTTCCTCTTCCATTTTCCACCCTCCAAAAAAAAATTATTTGAATGAACATTCAAGAAAATACCTTGAATCATCAGCCAAGAATCTCCTGTGCCCATCCCTGAGCAGTTTTATTGCTGAACTACCACAGTGACCAGGCCAGCAAGGGCCACATGTACGGCCGCAGGAGACCGCTGCCAGGTTTTGGTGGCACAGTCCCACACACGTCAGGGGGCCAGAGGCAAGAAGGAACAGGCAAAATGCAGGAGGAGATGGGGTGCCTTTGCTTGCACTTTTTTTTTCTTTCTTAGATCACCTTAGAATAATCTTCGTGTTCAATTTCATTTTTAGATTTCAACAGCAAATTCTTTTAGTTCTTCTGGATACTTGTACCTACTTTTAGTGCTGAAAAGAACTTCACCTAATATATTTTTCTATCCTAATCTTTTTTAGTGCAGGTCAATGGGTAAGAAAATCATGAAGACTAAAGTATATGTCATCAGCTGAGTGAGCCGCTAATGCTTATAAACACTCTTTATTTTAAAGATAATGCAGATTTAGTTAAGTGAACATTGAAAAACACATGCCACCTTAACTGGCGCTTAGCTCCCGTGGTGAGGTGGCACAACCATATTCCTAGATGACATTTTATGAGTGAAATTTCTTCTAAATCAGAGCAAAATGGGATTCCTTGATTCACAGAGCTTGGAGACAGAGGTAGACTAATGAGTAGATTTATAACAATCAACAGACAAATCTTTGGCATTTCACAATTATAACTCCATAGGAGACCACCTGATGGTTAGTTGGAAGGTGGAACTGATGCTGTCCATGCTGTAGATCAGGAGAGATTCGAAAACACACCCAGACCCAACTCCCACCCAAGGCCTATTAAATCAGTCTCTTGGATTAAGACATCCGGATTTTTTAAAATCCCCACCATAATTTTAATATATAGTTAGAATTGAGGACCACTGCCTTCCTTTGAGAACAGCTGCTGGGAAGCTAGGATCGCACCCAGGGTGACGGACGGAGCTCAGTTCGGAAGCAAAGCCTTGGGGCAGCGAAGGCTGGGGGGCGGTCTGCTTAGAGGTTGGGAGCAGCAGTCCCGTTCCAGTGCTCCCGGGCAGTGCCCGAGGACGGCAATAATCGCACTCCTCGTGAAGACAGCCTTGCAAAGATGCTCCTCTTTCCATGAATTGTAAAGGAGCAAAGCCACTGTGTTTTCAGGCTTCTACAGATAATCTTAGAAGTACAAGTTGAGAAAGGGAATCATGTAAATATTACATATTAATGTTATTTAACACAGCGTGTGTTCAGTATAACATCTTGATAACAATACAGCTTACACGTACATGCACACTCACTCACTCACTCGTTCATTCGTTCATTGGGCTCCTACCGTGCGCCAGCCCTTGCATGAGGCACTGAGGAAATAGCAGTAAACCAAGAGGGCTGTGCTCCCTCCAGGGGGATGGGAACTAATCAATCACAGGGTGTCCACTGCTAAGAAAGGATAAGTGAGAAGCACTTTAGAAGCACAGAACTGGGCCCCCAGTTGCTCTGGAGACTCCCGTTGGCCACTGAAAGTAAAGGTGGCTTTTCTTCCTGCAGGCACATGCTGTCGGTGATGCTAGAACCCCTGACTCATCCACTGTAGCTGTTGGCATCAGCACTGTTATTATAATATTTCTGGACATTTCAGGGAAGGTAGCACAGGCCTGTGTACCTAGTGAAGGTCACCCCTTTGTTTGGGAAGACTGTTTGCACCAAGATGGACTCAGTACATTTTTTTCCTTGTGAATAAGTAACAAGCTGTTAAGTACACAATGAGTGTGCCTCTCTGCAAGCCAGAACTGTAGTGATTGATGGAATCCGATGTTTACTTGTCCCCACTGTAACCTTACATTAAAGTCACTGAAATCTTCAGCCTATACATCAGGAGAATGGCACGCACATGCCAAGGGACATGGGCTGAAATGGCCGGTGGCGCTTCATGGGAGGTGGCATGCCTGGTCCTACCCTAAAGGGATTGGAAACCAAGTCACCTCCCACGGGGAGAGTAAGAGTGTAGTCAGAAGCCACAAGGGAGGAATGATAGAAGTCAGACTTATGGAGGGAAGGGAAGGAGTCTCAACAGGAAGGAAGAAAAAGAAAATTATGAAAGAACCAATTGCTAATTGATCAAGAGGAATGGACAGTGACTGAAGGCCCCCTGGGTGTGCCACTGTTCCTCAGTGCCCAGGCCTCAGCAAAAGGATGACCATTAATACATACCTTTAAATGTGCCTTGTTTTCCTTCTATTGCTTTGCTATTTATAAAATGCCTGAGTGTCCATTAATTCCAAGAATCCTCAAAATAACCTTGAGAGGTGTTCCTGGGATCCATAGGTAAAGAAAGAAGACACTGAAGCTCACAGTGGCTAAGTAACTTGCCCGAAATCACACAGCCAGTTAAAAGGCAGAAGCAAATCTCAAATTCAAATATTGGAGCTCCAAATCCAGCAATCTGTAATGTCAAGATACTGTAGTACAATTCGGTTCTGGTCCTGAGTGTGCCTGAACATTTGTATGATTTCACATACAGCATCTGACTCTCCAAGCCTTTGAAGTTATATTTCTCTCATTTTTTAGCCTTTCTCCTTATAAAGATTTATACTGTTACGTTTATGCCCTCAAATATGCATGGGCATGAAGTAGATGTTTGTTTGTTTTTTTTTAATATGGATTAAAAGAAATTTTAAATTCCAACTTTCTGTACCTGATAGTATCTGTAGCACTGGGCTTTGGTAAGACATATTTCCCCCTTTTTTTTTCTTTCCAATCCATAGGAAAGAGCTTTTCAATGCTCAGATCCCAAGAGCTAAGGAAGTAGATGGCTGCTCATGTTCTGCCAGGAATCTTTGTGTTGAGTGAGAGGCAGTGCAACAACTGCTTAAAACTCTTAACTTCTCTCTCTCTTATAGAAAGTCAGGCAGAAAAAAAAATGGATTAATTTGACAGATAGCACAGAATAAGAAAAATATTAGAAACAAGAAAAGGCCATTTTTCCTGTAGAGGCTCATTTCATTCTATATACCACTTCCTTGGGATATCTGCCAATTGTTAGCAGAAAGAGTAATGTTATCCATTTTTTAAAATTTCACTCTTGAGTATTATGGAGATAAATAGCTAAATGATGGAGAAATAACTTTTTTTCACGGTAGTAGCTTAAGAGGGGTAAAAAGAGCTCAAATGCAGATATGTTTGATGACATGAGAAAACTCAACCATGAATGAAAAATCTGGTATTTCTATAGGTGCAGTTTTAGAAAGAGTACCTTTTTGCATTGACACCAGAGAGCTATGTCCATCTATAAAAGTGTGGATATTAATAGATTTATTTGCAAGCCCCGGAAATTTTTTGGTTGGAACTTACAAGGAAAAAAAAGTCTCTGTTCTGTTTGCCGCAGGGCCAATGCAGGAGACCATCTATGACTTCTGGAGGATGGTGTGGCATGAAAACACTGCAAGCATCATCATGGTGACCAACCTCGTGGAAGTGGGAAGGGTAAGTGGGCTGGCCACCACAAAGGGCCATTTTATTCCTTGCTTAGCTGGGAAGAGAAAGTAAGGCACACAGCAAGTTTTTGAAGTACTGTGTGCACTCCAAAAAACATTACCTGCTACAGCTCCTCCTATTGCTTGCTGCACTTGCTTATAAATTATCAGTAAACATAGCCTGAATTGCTTTCATTTGTTGCGATAGCAACAGACAGGAAAGGCACTCAAGATTTAAAAGCAGTTCTTATCAGGCTATATTGAGTGCACAAAAATACCTCTGAGCATGAGTGCTGATTGTTGGGTGTCAGAACTCAATGGGTGCTGCATTAGACATGACTGCATTCCCTAACGCAGGAAAATTGGCTCTAAAAACAGTGTGTTAGCGCTGGATTCAATCCTTAGGTTAGAATTCCAGCATCTTTGCTTGCTGAGATGTGACCGTCCTGTGCCTCAGTTTCCTAACCTGTACAATAGAAATCATAATCTAATCCAAAGGCCTCACTTTCTCTGTAGTAACTGTTTATGAGTACTGGTTTTGTTTTTGAGGATACTATAGTATTTGTTTATCTGCAAAACAATCACAAAACGGCTCAATATCAAAGAAAATGAAGAACATAAGACCCTCCTAAGTCTACGTAGTGCAACTGGAAACGTACTTTATTCCGACTGTACTAATTTAATTGCAGTCAGGTATCAACTGATGTAATAGCAGTTTCATGTGGTGCAGTCCACAGGCTAATCAGCAAATACTTACTGAGAATTTACTCTGTGCTAAGATCTGTTTTGTATCTGTACAAACAGGTATTTGGGAAAGACTGACTTGAAAATAATTTCAAAGACCCTAGTGGAGGAGGAATCTGGTGTCATACTCTATTATTTTTTAAAAATCCAATAAAATATATGCTTTCCCTCATGTTATAACTATACATATATATATTATGAGGATGATGATGATGCTGGAACATTATTAAACCAGGAAACTCGTAAGTAGTCATATTCTCAGTAGGTGTATGCTACTATAGGATTACTTCCAAAGTGAAATTTAAAATGAGCAAATACACAAGGTGCAGTTGCCTTATTTAGAATGCCATGGTATGCTCAACTTTAGAGAAGTTGGCATCATGAGATTTACCCTCAGCAAAGGCAGCCTAGAGGTTAGCCTAGAGTTGAAATATTGGGGCATAAGCCATAAGGGGTTCTCTCTTAAGATTCTCAGAAGGTTTCAGGAGGCACAAACCAGGAAGAAGACAGATATTGCAGTTCTCTCATAATGAGAACATTCAGTAAGTGGGAGATACATATAATTCTAGCAAAGATGCTAGATTAATCTGAAAGCTTTCCTACGAACATCTAGAAATTCTAGATTAAAATATAAATATTTATTTTAATGCATTTATATATCACATGTATATATAAATATATACATTAAAAATGTTTAGCTTAGCCCTCAAAAAGTAAACTACTGGAGACTAGATATAAAATGAGGCCTGGAGATCCTAGAGAGAGAGGACCTCACACCTGTCCTCAGGAGGCTGGGCAGGGCGGTCTGTGTGAGTCTTGGTGGGGGGCGGGGCAGCTTTATTCTTCGTGATCTGGGACCTTGGGTTTTAAGCCCACCAAGGACAAGGCATAACATCTTAGACATATGCAATGCAGTGCCAAGAATTTGAATGGAGACTACCACATAAAACCAAAATCCACAAAGCGTAGCCATTCAGAGGGCAGACTGGGGAAGTGGAGAGAGAGGGAATGAGGGAGAAGGAAGAGGAGCACCGCCAGCACAGGGAGATGACCAGGAAGTTAAGCCACCTTCACTGAGGGTCTGGGTGGAACGGCACTTCTGCTAACTCACGACCAAAGGGAAACACCTAATAAAATCTGGAAATACTTACAATTGTGATTTCTAAAGTTTCATCTAGTATTAAACTCATCAAATGTAAATAAAGTGGTACCAAAAAGGAAATACATGTTTTTAAATGTTGTTATTAGAAAAGAAAGACCAACTAAGCACCTAATTCAAGAAGACAGACGAAGAACTGAGTAAAACCAAAAAAGGAAAAAAGAAAATAATAAACACGAGTAGAAATTTATTAAATAAAAAGCACAGAAACAATAAAAAAGGTCAACAAAATAAAAAGTTGGTTTTGTGAAAGGTAAATGAAACACAAACCTCTGAAAATAGATCAGAAACAAAGGAAGAAAACCCACATAATGAATGTCAGGAATAGAATAGGTATTTTTATCACAGTAGAATACTATGAACAACAATAAGTTTGATGGAATAGGTTATTTCTAGAAAAATATGATTTTCCAAAACTGACTCAAAAAGAAACAGAAATTCTGACTAGACGATAATTATTTAAAAATTGACCAGGTGTAGTAGTGGCTCACTCCTATAATCCTAGCACTTTGGGAGGCCAAGTTGGGAGGTTCACTTGATGCCAGGAGTTCAAGACTAGCCTGAGCAAGAGTGAGACCTCATCTCTACAAAAAATAGAAAAATTCGCCGGGCACAGTGGTGCTTACCTGTAGTCCAAGGTACTCGGGAGGCTGAGGCAGGAGGATCACTGGAGCCCAGGAGTTTGAGCTTGCAGTGAGCTATAATGACACTGCTGCACTCTACCTGGTGAGAAAGAGTGAGATCATGTCTTTAAAAAAAAAAAATTGAATTATGGCTAAAAGTTGACCCATGGAAATGCACGAGACCCACATGTATTTACAGATAGTAAATATTCAAGGAATGGATAATTCAAATATTATAACAAGTTTTTGAAGTACTGTGTGCACTCCAAAAAACATTACCTGCTACAGCTCCTCCTATTGCTTGCTGCACTTGCTTATAAATTATCAGTAAACACCATTTCATTTTAAGAGGCCAGTATAACCTTGATATCAAAACTGAAAAAGGACTATAGGAAAAGGGAAAATGACAGGTGCCACAGACTGCTAGGGAGAAAGGAATGGAGCAGCAGGTTAAAACAGGCCAGATGCTGACTTCAGGCGGAAGCGGAAAGATACGTCATGAGTGGGAAATGCATGCGCTTTCCAGTGAAGCCAGCTGAGACGTTTGCTTATCCACGTGGACCCAAGAAAGAGTCCCTCTTTTGTAAAACATCCAACAATGAATATCAGATAAACACCCAAACGTGACAAAGCTTTAAAGGTCTTAGAAGAAAATATAAGAGAAAATATCTAAGACATTTGTTTTGTTAAGAATGTTTCAAAGACACTAAAAGCCCGACACAGTAAGAAAAGGATCAGAAAATTTGACGATATTAAAATGTAAAATTTTCTGTATGACAAAGGATATAATAAGTGAAGTGACAAGACAAGTGGGGAGATGCTATGGGACCATTATGTAAAGCGGAAAAACTTACAGAGCAGTATTTTATGTGCTAAAAATACAGAAACCAGTTTTTTTCTTTCAATTACATCTCTGCTGGGAGCCAGCACGGGAGGGCAGGTAGGCTGGCTCAGCGCCACCTGCCCGGCCTGGGGGAGGGTGCTGAGCCTCTCCTGTCACCAACCTTTCTCAGGAAAGTGGGGACATAATGGTACCTACGTATCCACCAGCTCAGGCTGCTATAAGGAAACACCACAGGCTGGGAGGCTTAAGCAATAGACATTTATTTTCTTACAGCTCTGGCAGCTATAAAGTCCAGATCAGGGTCTGGCAGGAATCACTTTCTGGTGAGGGGTCTCTTCCTGGCTTTCGTGTGGTCACCTTCTCTGTGACCTCATGTGGTGGAGAGAGAGCAAGCTCTCTGGTGTCTCTTCTTATAAGGACACTAATCCTATTGGAGCAGGGCCCCACTCTTATGACCTTATTTAACCATAATTACTTATTCCGAGGCCCCATCTCCAAATACCTCCACACTTGGGGGTTAGGGCTTCAAAGTACGATTTTCGAGGGTACACAAATATTCAGGCCATAACAACTTGCTTCACGGGATTCTTGTAAAGACTGAATGACTTTCTACAAATCAGGTGGTTAGAGAAGTTTCTGCCCATTCTGAGCACTCAATAAATGTAGGTATTAGTATAAATTTCATGTTTCCACCAACAAACCTAAGACCTGCAGTAGCATATATAATTACCCCTTTTCCCCCTACACCAAAGCTACCTACTTTTGCTGTGAAAGCAATGACTATTGAAAAAAATTGTCAGCTCCACCAGAAAGCAAGCTCAGCTCCTTCAAAGGAAAAGACAGTCTCCCTCATCGGCCCCTCCCTCCTGGCACACTGCCTGGCACTCAGCAAATGCGAATGCACGAGGACGCTCCAACGCAGTGTCACAGATCGATTAGCATGCACTAGACTGTCACATAGCCAAGCTAAATATTTTACCTGTTCTCATGCACTTGTGTTTATTCCCCCCAAATGGATCCTCAAATCTGAATCCTTAATTCATTTCACAAATATTTTTTGACTGCCCACATGTGGCAAGAAAGAGGTATCTAGAGACTGTTTTCAAGGTACTTTGCAATAACTGCACAATAACTTCATAATAACTGCATTCCCAGAAAGTTATTCACCCCCTCAGATTTTAAGGATTTACATTGGAGCTTGCTTACAAGAGAATCCTAAGGTAAATTATTTTGAAGAGTAGATAATTAAAAGCTAGTGCTGGATTTTTTTTAAAAAATAAAGGCACATGTATTTTTTGCTTAACTGAACTTCCAAAGTTTGCCACCATATCTGGACTCTGAGGCTTCAGAGGTTAAGTTACTTTCATATGATATACCCTTTTACTTTAAGGAAAGATGAGGACAGCATAATCTTTGGTTGAAAAATGAAAAGAAGATTATGCTGTAAAAGTACTGTGGTAAAAACAAATAGTAATAAAACACTAAAGCCCACTGTCTGCTGGATGTGGCACATTTCTCAGGGAGCCAGGTTTCATTTCAAGTGGCCTAGCTTTAGAAAAATTAAAAATAAAAATTCCATGCAGTAGTGGTCACTGTTTTCATCCATCGAGCACTTGGCCCTGTCATATCCAGGGCACTCACTGTTGATTTTTGTGGTGGCAACTATTCCTTCTAACAAATAGCTGTGGAAATTTCAGCCAACGGGGTGTAGCTGAAGGGGGGAGGTAATTACTAGGTTTCTGGTTTACCCATAAATCTAAGGCCATAGGCTTAAAGTAACTCAATAATTTTAGTTGTGACAAGTTAAATTTTTTTGAAAACCCTTGCACACCTTTCCAGGTTTGTGGGGACGTGGATGAGCTATGAAGAGACCTCCCCCCATGGCCATCAGCCCCTTGGATCGGTCCGACTTCAATTAGGAATGAAATTAATGGCATCTGTCCTTGAAATGTCTGGCATGATTTCGGGGTTTTGACAAGAGGCCATATTCCCTCCAGGAAAAAGCATTCACCTCGTTCCAGGCTGTTTCCCATTGTTAATCCTGCACATTTGTTTAGAGATGACTTCCCCATTTTCCATGCTTAAAAAAACAACAAACCACCCAAGAAATCAAAATGACATGGTTTTTAAGGGCAACAGCTACCTACTTAACATGTGTACCACACGCGGTGTGTCCTTCCTGAATTAAGCATGAGTGGGTGGATGTGTTTGTTTACACAGACTTGCTGCTGATTTATTAAGTCAGAGCTGCAGACCTGCTCCCCCCACTTGCCCTGAAGCACTCTGCATTAGGTGGCTTTAATTGCTGGTGCTGGAGCCCTAGGAGGCCTTCCCTGTCGCAGCACCTGGTGCAGAAGACACAGACGCTGCACTTCCCTGCAGCAGGGTCCCCGGTACATCTGCCAGGACCTGTCATTATCTAATACTTCCTTGTCACCACCGCGCATCCCCTTTTAGCCCTTGTGTTCTGGGAAGGGACCCTCGTTGGTTTCCCTGGCACCTGCCGATGGCTGCACACCTGGCATCGCGATGGCGCTGGAGTGTGTTGTGATTATTTTCCCGCTTTAATGAACCCACCTGAGGGACATTTAGTTTTTATCTAGTTGCCGGTTTCCCAGGCATTCCCATTTACACCGTTTGTGTGGAGATTCAAAAACTCTGTTGTGGTGTTGAACTAATCCATCTGCCAGAGTCTTATAACCAAATCTGTGGGACTCCCAAAGGAGACTTTTGCACCGGTAATTTAAGCTAATGATTTCTAAACATATTTAGTCAGTTTTATGAAGACCTCATTAAAATGTGACTGTTTATTAAAAATCCAAATGAGGTCTCACAGTCATTTAGGAAAATTATTGTGGAGTCACTGTGAATAGTTCTGATAACAAATGATAAAATGTTCGGAGCTGAAAGAAGCAGGGACTGGAGCTGCTAACCTGTCACGATAGGGGGGACAGGGACCCGCCTACACAGGGGCTTCACAGAGTATCATCTACCCAAAGAGCCTGACCCCAAATTCCTTTCACAATATTTGTCACTAAGAGTAACAAAAGAAAAAAGCTTAAGATGAACACTAGACATCAGAACTAACTTTCCGGTTCACAGTCAAGGAATTCGTATTAAGATGCCGAGTGCCCCTGCCACACACAACAGAGAACTCTGCTTTTCTGCAACAGCTGCCAGATCCAGGATAAATGAAAGGAGCTAGAGAGAGACAAGGTTGCCCGTTCATAAGAAATGTGGAAGTATTGCTTACTAACAAGAACTTAGGTAATGCCTAACAGTACAAAATAATAGTAATATTTTTTGCTATAAAATTTCTCAAGCTGTTCCAGGACATCCAACTCATGCAGGAAAGGGAAGAGGCAAATTTTTTTTATTTTTGTTTATTTATTTTTTTACCACACACTAAAGGCTTCGGAGGCAGATTGTTTTTACAGACATTTCTGCAAGTGTCGTCTTGAGTTCTCCCTATTACCTTCTTAGATCTTTTTTAACGAACTGGATACTTAAGATTGATATTTTGTGACCTGTGTACCTACAGTTTTAGCCTTTGATTAATTTATGCTCATTCAACAAACACTCTTCCCCGTTCTTACCTACTGTCCCCCTTTCGGCTGTGGTAGGAATGAAGCCGCTCCAAGCCTTACCTCCCTCCCACACTCATCTCGAATCTCTAACTGCCCACTGGCCGGTCTCTACCTGCGTGTTCTGTGACTCCCAGAAAGCGCCTCGGAGACTAAACTTGTCATTCATCCTCAGACCCCTGCTCCCCACTACCTGTCCTTATCACACAAGCTTGAAAGGCTGCGGAAGTGCTTGGAAAGAGCTGAGCTAGCGGGTTAGAACAAGCTCCAGGCGAGGGACGATGTGGGCTTGAGTTTGGGCAGTGGTCTGGGGAGTTTATGGGCGACTCAGAGTTTGGACGTCATTTGTGGGGGGCGCTAAGAAGGGAAAAAGAGGATTTGTCTACGAACCAGGGTTTGAACCGTTGTGGCTTGGGTTGATATAAAGGCTGTTAACCAAGAAAGCGTCTCTTTCCACCCCACCCCACAAGAAGAGTAGGGGCAAGGAGAGGAAACGTGATTCATTCTGGACATGCTGACTTTGAGAAGCTGAATGAACGACAGTGTGGGATTTCCGGAAAGCTCAGGAGAGAGACGTGAGCCGGAGACACAGAAACAGATGATGAAATTTTAGATTCCTCCTTCATTACAAGCATCTCCTGGGTGCCGGGCTTTGGGCTAGACGGGGGAGAGCAAGACACAGTCTCAGGGACAAAAGACAGGCAGCCAAAAAAAGTGTACTGCGAAGTGACAAGCGCTGTGGCAGAGGCACAGCAATCCGGGAGAGAGTGACAGGAGAAGAGAGACGGACTCAGGACAGAGCTCAGGAGACCCTGCATCCCAGAGCAGTCAGGGGTAGGAGAGCTGGGAAGGGTTGGAAAGCGAAAGCGGGAGAAATAGGCGAGAGCCAGGAGACCCAGAATCATGAGAACTGAGAGAGGATAGAGCGTCGGCAGGGAGGGGACAGGGAGCAGTGTGTGCCCCGCCAGGGAACCAGGCACAGGGCGAGGGTGGGAGATGAAACGCACGGAGCCAGGCACCCGCTCAGTGTTCCCGCAGCCTCATTGCTCGTTCCTCAACCCTGTCACGACATGGAAGGATTCCTTTTTTCAGAATTAAGAAACTGAGGCTGAGTGAGGGTCAATAATTTGGCCGAGGGCACAGAGCTGGAATTGACATCGTGGTCTGCCAGTTCCGTGCTCTCTCCAGCATCCCACGGCGCCTTCCTGTTCACATCGGAGAGGTCTCTGCTTTGCCCCAGGTTTCCGTGGGCTGATGGAACCAGGAACCCCACGGCAGCGGAAGAGTGGCCAGGTGTGTGGCAAAGACACAGCCGTAGCTTGTTCTTGGAGAAGTGAGTCGAGTCAAGGGAGAGATGGAGCAGCACCTAGGAGGGGCAGCAATGCTTGTGTGTGTGTGTGTGTGTGTGTGCGCGCGCGCGCACATGCGTGTGCAGTGATAGGGTAGACATAAGTGTAAGTGAGAGTCTGAAATGAAGATGTCATTGGAATCTGAGACTAAAGGACCAAGAAAAGAAAGGGGGAAAGAGAGGAAAATCACAGACAAGGTGGGAGGGGATTCCTTCAGTTAACAAGTATGTTTCAACGGGGACAGTCACAGGAGGCCGGGGCTGTAAAGATAAACTAAATGTGTCCCTGTCCGCAGAGATGGGGAGTCAGACAGCGTGATTAAATCCTAGGGTGAAGGTTTCACAGAGTGCCACGGTAGTTCATAGCACAGGTACCTCGTCCAGACTTGGCTTAGGGTTGGAGGGGGCTGTCGATAAATCCTTCCCAGAACAAGTAGTGCCTGGAGCTGAGTGTGGGAGAGCAAGTGGGAATTAATCGGCAGAGAAAGGAGGGAAGGGTGTTCCAGGCAGAGGCAGCCGCAGGACCCTGGGGGAAGCCGCAGATGTGTTCAGGATGAGCGTGGAGAGGGGCAGTGTGGAGAGAACTGAGGCCCTGCCGCGGGGAGCTAGCTGTGCCACATGGGGACCTGGGCTTCAGCTTATGAGCAACAGAGAGCCCCGAAGGATTCGGGTGGGGAAGTGGCACAGAGAGAGACATATCGGAGACACTGCAGAGGCAGAGCGGGTCATGTAAAGGTAGAAAATAGCCATCGGACTTAACAAGGAAACAAGGGCAAGCTCATTAGCAACCTTTGGCCTCTGTAGTTGCAGAGGGATGAGTTCTTTGACTGTATGCAACAGAAACCGGTTACGGCTAATTTAAGCCAAAGGGAAAAGAACATTAGGAGCTTGCAATGTTGAAGAGTAAGGCTTGCAAAAGACAGGCAAGGCAGCAATGACTCCAGAGGGCCAGCGAGCCACACGGGTCTCACAGCTGCAGTCTGCAGGGCGCTGGTGCCGGGAGCATGAGCTCGTGCCCTTCTCCTGGTGCTCAGGGTTCCAGTAACAATGACAGAGCATCTGACTCCCCAGGTTGGTTCGTGTGCTCATCCCTGCAGTGCATGGCCCCTAACTGACAAGCCACCCCCAGGGGAAGAAGTAATTCCCTAAAAGGAAGTCAAAGATCCATTAGGAAGGATGAATGGACGGAATGGATGTTGACGGACCAAATCACGCATTCACTGCAGGTGGCAAGCACTGAAGCCGGCCTGCAGCATGCAGGCAGGAGTGGAAAATAAGGATGTGTGGACTGAGTTTAGACTTGTCTGGAGCTGAGCTGGGAGGGGAAGAGAGAAATGGGGCTGTAAACAGAGGAGCATTTACAATGAAAGGACATTTGTAAGGTGAAAGACCTTTGACAATATCTGTGTTAAGGAGGAGAATCAGGAGAGAGGGAGGGATTGGCAGTCTTGGGAAGTGGGCAGCTGATGGGTGTTTGCCAAGGAGCAGGAGGGCAGGGACGCAGGGCGCAGCTCTTCATACAGGGATGACATCTTTTCCTCTGAGCCTGCAGAGGGAAACAGGCGTGGATGCACTTAAATAAACTGAACCAAATGTAAACAAGCTTGGGACGGCACCCGTCCTGGTGACACCGGTCTTCCTGGTGACATAAGGAGCAAGGCTGAGGGATGAGAGGCTGGAGGGACCAGGAAGGAGCTATTCTAGGGACACGGTGGGGACACAGGGAGGGGGTTATCCTGGAGGAGGAGCTGGCCTCTTTTCCGGGGAGAAGGTAAGGATGGGAGGATGGGACAGATGTAAGCAAGACTCAGGTGACGGCAGCAGGATGCAGATGGGCTGGGATCCTGGGACAGCCAGTAACAGCCACGGTCCTCCGGGAACTGCAGGGGCTGGAACTCTGCGGGATGGGGAGTTGTGAGCATTTCTCGGTGAACTGAAAACCAATTCTTACCCCCACCCTTAGTTTTCACGTCCTTGAAATGAAAGGAAATTGACAGAATGAACTCTAAAATTCCACATTTACATGAATATTTTTCTATGTGTTGTTTACATGTTGCTGAAGAGATCCATTTGAATGACAAAAGCATCCATGGTTCAGATCTGTATTCATCCCCCATGGCTTCCAGACGCCTGGGCACTTGCTGGGCCGGCTCTGAATACCAGCAGTGGGAGAAAAGCATTGAGTCTGGATTGTTAAAAGGGAACGATTCGGTACAAAGACATGAGGAGTGTCGCTTCCTTAGGAGAGAGCCGTCCACTCCTGTTCCGTCTGCACTGTTGTGCATGAATCTTGTAGATCTGGAAGGGAATGTCGTGGTATCATTAGGTACTAATGAGACAAATTCTGTCAGTGATCAATCTATATTTTAATTTATACAGACCATAAAAGATGCTCAGTCTCTTCTTTAATTTATAGACCTTCTTTTGAAAATAATTGAATCTGACTATAGTAAGCTCTGATTTTGAAAGAATACATTCTTTTCAAAAGTTTTCAAAATTGCTTATAACAATCCCCTGGTTCATCCGCTGGCACGATAAAGCCATCGTACCCCGCAAGCACATTTCTCCTTCTTTACCCGGCGATCAGCAGAACCACATCTGTTTCCCACGTGCAGGAGCAAAGGAGCCTTTGAGAGGACGCGGTGCCTGTGGAGACCTCTCGCAGTCATTCAGTAAAGATGCCCTCACACCTGTCGTGTCCTGGGTAACTGCAGGTGTGACTTTCGCATCTGGAAGGTCTCCTTGTACACAGGAATCACCATTTTACCAGAAATGTTTACCTGTCATAGAGAATTAGCACTTCACGTCCATGTCCGCCAATCCAATTAGGACAGCAAAGCCGTTCAATTGAATGGCACACTGTAGTAGAAAGAAAATGCACAAACAGATATAAACGCAAAGCAAGTTTATTTAACTAGGAAACACTTCATTGACTACTAAATTGGGTGGTGATTTTTAAAAATAGGAAACTAAAAGAAAACAGATAGTCTCAGACTAAAGCAAGGAGGAAACCACATGACTTTACTCTTCAGTCTGATTGAAGGCTTATTAAGTATTTTAAATTAAATACTGAGTACTGGATTTCAGAACTTAAAGCAATGAGGTTTCTTATACAAAATTTCATATCTGTAATGCTAACCCCAACTTCTGTAAACTTTATTCTGACAGTATTCCTGCAAATAAACATAAACACATATTTTTATATACACACACACACATTTTAGTTTAAGCCTAGCTATCCTCCTTCCTCACATTTGCCTCCATAGGCAACTAGACTGGATCTTTCACAACTTCCACATTCCCTGTACCTGATGCGTTCTCCCCAGATGTGTGCACCTCTCTCCCTCTCTGCCTCCCGTGCACCCACCGCCTCACCTCAATCTCAGAAATGTTCTTTGCTCTGCTGAGAGCAGCTGTTTGTTCAAAGTGAAGACCATCATGTCTCTTTCTGAGTTCTGAATGAGTTGCCACAGTGAATTAACGAATTTCCTGTGAGGAAGAGAGGATCATTCTCATATCTTTTTCTCACACCTCCTATGTCTCTGCTGTTGCCATTGTCAGAAACCTTAACCCCCCGGAGTCTTTGTTCCTCTCTCCTGCTGGTTCTTCTCCCTGGTATGCATGCAACTGGTTAACTAGCAGGTATTAGGTGACCTCTCAACCTGCTGCGGGTGAAAACCAGAGAATAAAAGAGAGAATCCTTCAAGACATTTGCAATCTGCATATAGAGGTGTTACACACAGTTGTGTAAAGGAAGGAACACAACACATTGCGCTGCCATGCTGCCCTCCCCTACCAGACCACGGCTGCTGTGGACAAAGGCCAGGTGATTCCTCTGTAAATCCCCAAAGGCTGGATGCAGAGAAAGCATTCAGAGAATTTTTTGGAGAGGCAGGAGAATAATTACAAAGGAACACGTAAGCTAGTGCAGAATCACCATACAAGGGGATTTCTGCTCACTGCTCTCCTTCCCGTGATGTCGGCTACGTTGGGAGGACAGACTGGAGTCTGCAGCCAGTCTCTGTAATGTATTCCTTACGGATGTGAACGAAGTGTGCTGCAGCTCTATGCGCTATGACAGAAATATATCTACATTTAGCCTACACGATTAACCCTTTTGTATTAAGTTCTTGGTAATTCAGCGTAATCTATCATGACCCTTTAAAAAAAGCAAAAGTCGTTTTTACTCAGATATCAATGAATTACAAATTAGCCTTTGAGACAATTCTTTATGTGCTATAAGTCATCTGACACCTTTGTGTCAGCCATCTCTAATATTGCCACAGTGGCAGGATATTGCAGGATCAAAGCAAATTTGCAGGTCTGAATAGCAAGTGCTTCTCTGAACACGCTCTCCCGGCTCCCAGGTAACTTCAAGCTGTGTGCAGATCAGCTCCTTAATATTCTCTGTGCAGCCCACGGAGACGCCTGTGCCTCATGCCTGCTTCCATGGTCACCATTGTCAAGCCCTGTCGCTTGCCTTCAGCAGACACGCGTGCTGCTTTGCCACAACTGGCCAACCCTGAAGAATCCTCACCTGCACCTGTGGCTGGGTTTCTTGTCTCTTTGCCATTTTATTGCCCTGGGCTTGGATCCTCTGTTTTCTCACTCAGTCACCTGTAACTTTGACTGCCATAGTCTTTGGGGTGCATGTAGGCAGTCACCTGCCTTTGTGTCTAAAAAATGCTTCAGAGGGCAGAGTGCCTGCATGTGTGGCAGACGGACGAGTGTGCCCGGGACAGATGCATCACAGCCTGAGAGCTGTACAGCATGGCCCCAGCACATCCCTGCCTGCTTGGGCGTGCACAGCTGGAGTGTCTTGGCACTGTTATTGGTCGCAATATGGGATGGTCTCAAAGCTGTGATAGCCCTCTCCTGTGTTCTGCTCATGTGAGCGCTTGAAAGCCAGTTTTCCCTCCACCTTGCACACAGCAGGTATATCCTATTCTTGAACAATTTGCTGGAAAGCAGTAAATGACACCTTTTCTTGAATGCAGAATTCTTCTTTCCCTTCTCTACTTTCTAGATCTGCTCACTTCATCTTCTGAGTCCTTGCTCCACCTTTCCCTGAAGGGTGAGGGTTGTCTGGCCAAGTACATATGTGAGTGACTGGCGGAGCCTCTCAGGAGAGTAGGACCAAAGAGACAGAATAATCCAGTGAACGAGTTTAGAGTCTTTACATATTGCTTTCAGATTAACAAAGTGGCGACACGCCAGTATCTCTACTTTAGTTTCACTAATTAAGGAAACAAATAAGGAAGAATTTAATTCAGCAGGCTACAAACAACCAGAATGCACTGCCTCAGAGTTTTCTCTCTGAAAGTGTCTGCCACACGTCTAAGACCAGAGGAGGACACCAGCTTACAGTGTGAGCCACTGCTCCCTGTCTTTGGGATCAGGTTTCCAGCAACGAGAAGGTGGAACAGCTCTGGACACACCTCTCGTGTAAAATCCACTCGAAGAACCCCCGTCACAGCTGACGGGAAGATGGTGCGGCAGGTGCTTCCTTCTGCCTGGATTGCAGGTTCGTAGGCCTCGGGAACAAAGACTGTGCATTTGGGTGACAGTATTTGAAAATGGCGGGGGCTGTGTGTTACAGAAGCAGACTGGTCGCATTAGGCCACAGCGAGAAGAGGAAACAGGGAGGAGTTAGCCACCAGGGCTCTCGGGGGTTACTTGCCGGGAGCTACCATGAAGAAGCAGAGTCTGAAGCGGAAGTGCTGCAGGCGACAGTGACATGTGTGGGGAACGCTGCCCCCAGAGAGGGGACAGGACAGCGGGGAAGTGGATGTTTCAGACTCTGACGCTGTTTGGATTTATGTCTTTTAGCCTCAGACTGTCTACTGTAAAACAGAAACAGAACCGTTATCTCTTAAAATTCCAGATTAAACAGATAACTTTTTATTCTAGAATAAGACGCATTCCTTATCTCAACGGAGAGATTCTTTCTGACGTTGTAAGGTCGAGAGAATCCAAAATGGGCCTTGAACGTGCAGGACCTTTAACCCGTTCCACAGGCTGCATCACGTGCTTCGCACGCTTAGAACGGCCTCTGCGCCGTTCCGTGAAGAGCTGGGTGGTCAGAGCTTCGTGTCACTGTGCTCTTCAGCGCCTTTGGCTCTGTTTAGCGGCTCCTCGCGCTTAGTAAGGAACAGGGCGCCAGGACCGGTGAGCGCGGTGAGGCCTTTGTAAGTTCCTCCCTCTTGCCGCCGTCACCCCTCGGGCCGTTTACTTCCCCAAAGAGAATAACTGGGACAAGTGTGCACCCCAGACTATCTGACAGGCATTCAGCCCAGATTACAATCCGTGACATTAAAGTTCATTATCTTCCTAATCCTGGTATAGACCATGAAGCATCAGGTGTCATAAGAACTAGAGCACCTGGAGCTCTGCTCTGAGCTGTTCCCGTCTCTGTGACAGCAGCGCTGACATAACGGTGCACCAACCGTGCCGACCGCCACAGACAGCAACCGGACATTTCTTAATGCGCCAGCTGACGCGGCAGCTCTTTAGATCATCACAGGGACTCGTGGAATAGACATTATTGTCATCCAACCAGATAATACACAAACTTAAAGACATTAAGAAACTGGTCCAAGGTCACACTGATTTGGACCAGGATTTGAACTCTGGAACCCACACGCCTAACTTCTGTCTTCCACAGAACAACATTCTAGAGTCACATATCAGATAATTGTAGGACTCAGAATACTTTTAACAATCATGTGGTCTAGTATCCTCTTTTGCAAATAAGGAAACTGAGGACCAGGATGGTTCAGTGACTTACACAAGATCACATGGCTAGATTGTAACGTGGCTAGAATTAGCCCCAAGCCCTCCTGCCTGCCCGCCAGGCTTCTTCCTGTTATACCACACTGTGTCATCATTAAATGTTCTTTTTAAGAGAGGCTACAAAAACTTTCATTATCAGTGGCCCTTAAAAATAAAATACTATCCCTCTAGAAGAAAAGAAAGTGTGTGTGTGTACATGTGTGGGCATGTGTTTCCAGAAAGTTTCTAGGCCTGTGACTAAGCCAGAGTCCTTGCAACTTGGGAGACACAGGAGACCCAGTCCCCGACTCATCAGTTCTAGGAACCTCGAGTGCACCCCTTATGGTGACACCCAGGCCTGAAGCTGCTGCCCTCTGCAGGCAGTGGGAATGAGACGAGCAAGCCACGGGGATGGAGTTACCTAACACATGGTCATGAGCAGTCACCTGCCCTACCCCCTGCTCCTAGCTCCCCCCATACCCAAGCCACTAACATATCCCTTCTCGCAGCTCCTTGCACTTAGCAGCCCACCTGGGCAGGGCAGCTGTCTCAGCTGCAGAGAGCCCCAGGGTGGTGCCAGTGATTACGTGCACTCACACAAAGGGACTAGGTACCCTTTAAAAATGCTAGCCCTGCAAAAGTCCATTCCCATGCCCACCCCCTCCTCTTGAATACATACTTCCCATCCCAGCACCATTCCTGTTATTTCAAAGCATAGCACCAAAAAGTAGCAGCCAGAACAGATCAGAAGTAGCTGGTGTCATGAGACGGGGACTATTCCCTGCTGCTGTCGGAGGATCCCACCCTTCCGGGCCCCCACCACACAGGGACTCAGGACCACTCAGGCTGCCCAGAGATGCCCTCTGCCAAATTTCTCTATCTAGAATGTCCTCCCCCTCCTATCCACCCATGGAATCAGCATTTCATCCTTCTTGACTTTTGTAATGTAGTCTCCCTTGTGAAGTTTTGAATCCCTTCCTTTGGAACTAACATTCTTCTGACTTCCAACAGCAGTTTTCATTTTTAAAATGTTAACAAGCTTGTACCAAGCATGTTCTAGGTACTTTACAAAAAAAGAATTTAGTTCATCTTCATAGCAGTTCTCTTATTATGCCATTTTACAGGTGGGAAGATGGAGCCACAGAGAGGTTAGGTAACTTGCCCAAGATCACACACCTAATAAATGGGACCTGGCTGTGAACCCAGACAGTGTGGCTGCAGGGAATGTGCTCTTGACCACTAAGCTTGCCTTTCATTCTGCATCGAGTTAGCTTTGTTATTTACGCATCTGTCTCTTCTTGAGTGTTAGAATCGCATCTCATTCTTTTCTGTACCCCCAGCAATGCCTGGACTGGGGTCTGCTTGTCACAGGCTTTTGAGGCTGTCTGAGTGACTGGTGGGACAGCCTGGACACACAGCTCTGAGCTCAGGCACAAGCTTTGCCACACTGTTGATCCTTTAAATCTTTTGTCTCTTATCTCTCCCAATTTCACATTATATATTTGTAAAATAGGGATAATAATAATGCATCCCACAAAATTAATGTAAAGGGGCATGTTATCAGATAATTTTAGGAGTTGGAATCATTTTAGCCACCGTATAATCTAGTATCCTCTTTGGCACACAAGGAAACTGAGGGCTAGAATGGTTCTGTGACTTGCAGAGTCGTAGATCTACACAGTTGTAGACCTACACTGTGACCCTATGAAGACTAACAATGAGAGAAAATACAATTTCTTTCTCAACAGATACATCACGTATCACTCTAAGAAATATCCTCTCTGATGTATCTTGGGGCATATATATGTATTCCAATAATGTTGTCATTGCTCAAGAGATTTCTGAAATTCTCATTTCAGAATAATCTTTAGAGTATGTGACACAGTCTTTTTATAGCCCTTGATGGTGGCAAATCTCCCTCCTTTGGCAGAAGGACTTAAAGTTGGGGAATGGCTAAAAGTCAACGCCGAATCTTTTGAATAAGGTGGGAACAAGCAGTGTGAATAGCTATGACTCCCAAAGTCTGGCTGCAGTTGGAATGATGTTGCTTTCCAATCAAGTTTTCATCCAAATGAGATAAGAGAGGAAGTAACAAGACAGATTTCTCGTGTGGTTTGTTAAGATGACACTTAAAATTCCACAAGAGACATCAGGCTGCATGTTTCTTTATAGCTGATGAAAACAAGTGTTAGGGATAGGGATGCGAGTTTGTGCTTATTGTAAGTATTGCATGCCATTAAGTAATAATATTAAGTAATAGATGCAACTGTAAAACCAGATAGAAAACCAGGAGCCTGAAGGCATGAAAGAGGGATTGACTTAGGATATGAAGCTATTTTCCCAAACTCAAACCATCCAGACCTCCAGTAGTTCTTGATTTAGTGCCAGTGTTGACCCAGTCTTCAAGGACGTTGCCCAAGGGAACCCCTCCACCCCAGACAAATGAAGCCAGTCTGGAAGGGAGAAACTAGGAAACCTATTATAAGCCAGGTACTTATACAAAGCCTTTCTTTCTGTAAATATTTTACCTCATTTAATCTTCACACTGTCACTAAGAAATCAATGATATTATCCCACATTATGCATGAGAAACTGAGGCTCGGGGAGGGGGTGTAAGTCACTTGTGGCAACAGCACAAGTTAGATGGAAGAAAGCAAATGCACGTCCATCTTCTCCGTCACCCTGAGACTAGCACTATCTTTATTTCCAGGATATTTAAATGAGAGAATTTTTTGTTCCTGTAAGACCTCTGAAAAAATTTTTTTGGATACAATAAATCTGTTCTCTTGGAAACAAAGCCAGCAGTGTCTGCTGGCTGGGGCTGCGTGTGTATAAACTGGCTTCATAGCAGCGCTTTTGCTCTCACTGCCCAGCAACTCCACCAAAGCTGTGCTCAGCAGGCCCCCAGCACAACTATTAATAGAAGTGTGGTCACTCTCTCTCTGCATGTCTCTTTCAAAATAAAACAAAACAAACAGAAAAAGGAGTCTGTTGAAAACTCTTGACAAGTCGAAACTTACAGCTGTCTTTTTCTTTTTCCTCCTTTCTACCTCTTTAAAGTTTTATTTATCGGATCATACTATGGTGGCCCCAACTTAAGAGGCTCCTTCCTAATCATGGGTTTCTTAGCAAAATGAGTCCTTGCACCCAAGCACGTGTACATAAACAGACCTTCGGTTCTGCCCCAGGCTCCTTCCTGACACAGGGAGAGTTGGTGATTCCGGAGGCACCGGCAGAAATGTAGCAGCTTGTGGTCAGGGCCAAAGCTTGATGATGCCTTTGGGGTGTGCATTCTGCTCTGCCTGGCCCAGCCCTTGAACCCCATCTCCTCTTCCACCCCCCCAAAAGGCAAGGTGGCTGAAGTCATTTTAGGCTTCCTACTTGGTTTCTGTTGCAGAATCAAGGTCTCCTCGCGAGACTGAGCAAAGTATAGTGCACCTCGACTTCCGTCCTCCCTGAGAGCCCTGCCGCTGGAGTCAGAGCTGGGGTCCAGCCTTTCCTTCGCCACCCCCCAATTTATTGCCCAGGGAAAGCACCTCGCCCCCCCTAGGCCGGCCTTTCGCTTCTTCGTTTCACAGCGTAAGGAAGGCGCAGGAATGAAAGGATTGAGACCAGCCCCGGCACTTGCTGGCTCCCTCCGCTCAGGCGGATCGCGTGTCCGCCAAGTCACTACACGAACCATCCAGCGTGTCCAGCTGAAAGCAGGAGGGGCTGTCAGGATGGAAGTTGCCATGATCTTGAAAATGAGTGTTTGGAAGCAGTCTCTGGGATTCCTCGCAGCGCTATTTGATTTGAATATTCTTCCCCACAACACGGCACTATTTCCTAATTTCTGTTGGGAGTTATCACAGCATACTAATGGGAGAATGGACGTGCCAACCTGTCTCACATCTCTCAGTCCTTGGAAGAGGTTGAGGGACAGAGGAATTAAGGCAGCAAGGGCGTTTCCTTTGCCTCCCCTCCACCCTCACAAACCACACAGGTTGTCAGTGCTCAGCTCTGTGCCGCCTCCTCTGGGAAGCCCTGCCTCTCCTCTCTTGCCCGTTCGTGGGCTCCTGGCCCTCTGAGCCCCTGTAGTCACCTAGGGTCCAGATCACAAAACTGTCACTTAGTAATAAAAATTTCCCATTTGTTGAGCATTGAACTGGGCACATGGCCAAGTGCTGTCATCACATCATAGCGCTTAATCCAGCGGTTCCCAAACTCATCTGCACTTTGGAACCTCCTGGAGAGCTTCAAGAAACTAATTCTGGGGTGCCTCTGTCCCACCCCAGAAGTCATGACTGAATTGCCCTGGAGTGTGGCCTGGGCTTTGGAATTTGTCAAGACCTCCCTCCCCGCAACCAAGTGATTCTGATGTGCAGGCAAACTGGGGAACAGCTGACTGGCTCTTAGAACACTCTGCCAGAGGAACCATAATTGTCCCCTCTTTACAGAGGAAGCACCTGAGGTTGACCTCCTCACGCTCACATCAGCACCCTGGCCCAGCCACACTTTGCAGTCCGGTTGTGACTCAGTCCTTGCTGCTCAGAGTGTGGCCCGCAGACCAGCAGCATCACCTGGGAGCTTGTTCCAAATGCACATTTGCAGGCACACAAATTCAGACCTACTGAATTTGTTCAGAATCCCTCCAAAGGAGTCTGATGCCTGCTTCAGTTTGAGAACTGCTGCTGTAGCAATGTCAGGGTGTTCTGAAGGTCACGTTAATGTGCTGCCCACCTGGGGAACTAGGGCTCTAGCCCCCTGCCCATCCTCTGACTTTAATGTGCGTGGGAATCATCTGGGCTGCTGCTTAAAAATGACTCACCTCAAAGATTGTTTTTTCCAGGAAGTTAGAAATCCTGGAGTTTACAGCGCTTTCTGTACTGTTTCATGTCTGTGAATTTGAAAGCCAACAAAGATCACCCCTTTGGAGCAGGGACCACAGCATCTACTCCCGCTGCCCTGGGGCAGTAATGAGCAGGCGGCAGGCTCAGTGCTGTTTGATTGATGGCCTGGTGGAACCTGGCTGGGCACTGGGGTAATTAGCCGATCCTGATATGGCCTCGCTTTCTGGGCTGCAGGCTGTTGCCTTCCGTGATTAGAATGCGTGGGAGGCGCCGCCGCCTCTTCTAGAAGCCCTGCAGGTGGCGTAGGGCTGCAGGAGGCAGCTTCCGGTTCTCGGGTTCCTGGGCTCCAGCAAGACCCCTCAAACCAGTGGTTTTGGCATCTCGGAACGCAGACCTTAGGGGACAGGGGCCGCTAGGAGCCCCAGACTCTCCTGACTTGGAAAGTCTTAAGAGAGAAAAAAGCATATTTTCTATTCCTTTTCCTTTTTTTTAATGCAAAATAATAACTTGACACGAGTCCAAGCAGTTAAAAAGATACTAAAAGAAACCCAATTCAGAATGGTTTTTAGTAGGCTGGAAACAGATGCGCCAGACCATTTCAGGATATTCTGGGAGAGGAGATGGAGAGGACCGGATTGGAAATGGCTCGGCCGCCTCTGTGGGGCCCGCCCAGCCAGGTGCCTGCGCGGGCGGGGGCTGTGCCCCGCACACGTTCTGGAAGGAGCCAGCCCCGCTTCCTTCCGCCTAATCCCCGCCTCGTGGGAGGAGGAGGCATCCGGGCGGCGCGGAGTGGCACCGTGCCGAGCAGTGGGCAGCGGACCGCGTTTTCTTGTGATCGTTCACTCGCTTGGCTTGGAGAGCGGCGCACCTGTTGGGCAGGGGCACGCTGAAGGTCACAACCTGGGCGACCCAGCCGGACCTCGGCCCCAAGCGGGGGCGCCGGAGGTATCAGGCCGGCGGGCGGGGACTGTACGCCGTGGGCTCGGTTTCGGATGGGACCCTACGGAACTCGCCCGAGGGGGAGCTCATCTCTCAATAGTCCCAAAAAGAAACTGAGCCTTCTGTACATGGGAGGGGCCTCTGGCTTCCCTGATTTTAAGGCGTTGAAGCACCCGCCTCTCATAGTGAAAATTCAAGGGTGGGGAGAGTAAAGGAGTCTAAATAGGAGAATAGTGACAATACAAAATGCGCTATGTCAATTGCGTCCTATAGTCAGTAAGTTCCTTTTTATTAAGGTACATCTAGGTAAGTTATTTTTATCAGGTAAGATAAACTTGGTATAACAAGGTTGCAGGTGTGGCTGTGTGTTTTGTTCAATCGTAATTTTCAGAGAAATACATGAATTTTTAAATTGTATTCATTCCGTTGAGAATTATTTTTAAAATGCACATACATGCTGTATTTATAGTTCTATATCTATCCACTACCTTCTGCTTGCATAACTGAAGTCACTAAAAGGTAAAAGTAAGTTCCCCGATATAGAGGTGAATACAGTATTTCCCGTATAAGCATCTTTGTTGGTTAGCATTGGGAAAGTATAGTGCTAGATAGAGATTTCATAAATGAAATTATGGTTTCCATCAAATTAGACATCTCCAAAAATACCCATGATATGTTCAGGCTGATTTTACATCTAGGAAAGGAAAAATTATTGTCTTACTCTGGGATATTTGAGATGCCGCACAGGTAGCGTGATGTAAATTTCTGAGATATTATAGACAAGACCTTTATAAAGTCACAGATGTTCCCATGATGGGCAAAAAAAGATTCCCAGAGGAGACTAAAAACTTAATGAGGGCGGGAACCATAGTCTCATGCTCCACTGAATCTCCAACTCCTAGTGCATCTGGAGTACATCTTGCAACTAAACCTAATGAGGCTTACCTGGAACTGCACTGAATCGGCTGCCAGAAAGTTTCATAAAGTAACAGCGGAAATAATGACCAGCCACATGCCACACTGGAAACCTTCACGTACTGCAGGGGTTTGGCCTTGTGGGACAGGTCTTCTTCGCTCATATTTCTTTTTGAGACTCTACCAGTCTGGGATTTTCCTTCCTATACTGATCCTGTGACTTTCTCCATGAAATTCGGTTTTGTGTGTATTTATTGCATATTTAGCGTATACAGGACAAATGACCAGGTGTTTCAGGGGTGGCAGACATAAGCTGGCCAGTGATAAGCAAGTATCAAGCATTGTAAGAAGGGCATCACACTAGGCTCAGAACAAGCATGTTTCAGCAGGGGAGCAGAGAAAGAGTCCACATCTGCAGAGCAGACTGAGGAGGGCTGCTACGTTTGAGACGTACTTTGAAGAGTAGGAAAAAAATCTTCAATTGGGAAGAAATGGGTGGGAGGAGAACATTCTAAACAGAAGGAATGGCATGAGTAGGAGTTTGGATCATGGGGTATGTTTGGGGATTAGGAATAATACTTGTCCTTGGACATAAAATCTATGTGGATAGAAAGGACAATAGTAAAAGATAAGCCTGGAAATGTTTGCTGTGGCCATGTTCAAAAAATATATATATATATTCTTCCATGCCAGACCAAAAAGTTTCTGTTTTATTTCACAGACAGTAGTTGGCAATAGGAGATGCTTTAGCAGAGCAGGTCACGGGACAGAGATTACACCTGGGAAGGGTCTTTCTGGTACTTTCTGGTACTGGAGTGTATAGACTGCCCAGGCAGGAAGACTCCAGCGCCTGAACTAGGATTGTGGCAGGGGAAATAAAAAGTTGGAAAACACATTTGAAAGCTATTTCAAAGACATTCCTAGACTTGGCAACTGGTTGGGTTTTGGAGAAGGAATCACCACGTTTTGTGCCTGGGCGAGGAGACCAGCCTGGGCAACATGGCATCTGTAAAAAATATAAAAAAAATTAGCCAGGCAGGGTGGCATGGGCCTGTAGGCCTGTCTACTCAGGAAGCTGAGGCAGGAGACTCTCTTGAGCCCAGCAGTTCGAGGCTGCAGCAAGCTGTGATGATGTCACTATACTCCAGCCTGGGCGACAGAGTGAGACCCTATTTCTAAAAAAAGAAAGAAAAATCAAATTCAGCACATGGAGAGACACGGCTAGAGTTACAGAATAGAAATTCATCCATGGAGGGGCAGGGACAGGAGTGGATGAAACTGCCAAGAATCCCAGAGAGGCAGAAGAGGCTAAGGACGAGGGCTCCAGATGTCCACGTGTCCCTGCCCAGCCTCTGATCGTCCTCTCCTCTCATCTCACACTTTCACTGATGTCCGGAAGAGCCACCAGATTTTTAAGAAAACCAATTTGCAAGGAGGAGCCAAGTCTAACAAATTGCTTCTACCTGAAAAAATCCTTAGGTTAGAGGCTTCAGATAATATGGAAAGACAGTGTCCATATGTTATGAAGCTTTGTTTGTTGAATTTATGTACATTAAGATGAATCTGTGGTTCTAACTTGGGAAAACCACATAGCTACTTCCTTCTTCAGAAAAAAATAACTCTTTAGTGTTGATTCTGATTTTCTGCTCATTCCTCAAAAATTTTCAATTTCTGAAACTAGAAGGAAATTTAGAAAGAACTAAAATTCAGAAGAACTAAAATACTGCAAACTTCCTTTCATAGTTTATTTTTCCAGCCATTCCCTGAGTAGAGATGCACAGGAAATGAATGGTTACTATAACTGGGATATTTGTAGTATAAACGCAATTTGTTAACTTTAGACCATTTTTTTAGGTTTTACCTCTCCCATAACTCAAATTTTGTTCTGGGGAGAGAAAAACATAGGTGATCTAAAAAAAAAAAAAAACCTAAACCTTACTCTTACACAGTTAACTTTTATTTTTGTGTGCAAATTTTATCCTATAAATCATAATGTGACCCATTATTGGAAGAACTCCAAAAAACAAAAACCCAATTCTAAACCCATTATTTCCTTTGTGTTTTCTAAAGGTCAAATGCTGCAAATACTGGCCAGATGACACAGAGATATATAAAGACATTAAAGTTACCCTAATAGAAACAGAACTACTGGCAGAATATGTGATAAGAACATTTGCTGTTGAAAAGGTAAGTTTTCATACTAATGTTAAAGGCTATGATCAGACATCAGTGGTACTATACCAGCCTCATTAACTTACCTAGGAAAATTTATATGTGGTCATACCTGAATGCAGGTAGGCTCTATCTGGTGGTTTCTAAAGATTGCATCTTGCCCTCTGATGCTGTAATAGCTCAGTTCCATCTTTAAAATAAATCATTCCCATTTCATAAGAATCTGTATTTTGCAACTAAACCAAACGATAACGTCTATTTGTTTGTTTTCTTTTTCTTGTTAACCTGGTAAATATTGTTATTCCCTTCTCTCTTTCTTTGTCCACAGAACAAAGTTTGTTAAATTTTGATAAATGTCCTTCCAATTTGATAAATTTCCTTCATGGTGTATGTCCATATGGGTTTCCTGGTAGTGAGTCAGGATCAGTGTTGAGACACAGGTCCTAACTCCTCCTGGAATCCCTCACTTCCTTGGGGCTTTGCAAGCCTCCAGTTTAATATAGACTGATGGATTTTCCAGGTAGACCTACCTGGAATCCTAAGTGACTGATGGCCATTGGACATGGGACATTCTTGCATGAAGCTGGTTATTCATTCATGCTCACTCCCATGCTGACGTTAGCCTTTGGTAGTTGCTGCTGTTGGGTCGGTGAATGCGGTGCTTTGGTTCTACCCCGCCTCATCCCATGTGCATGGATGGGGCTTCTTCTCTGGAAAGCACTGTAGGGCATAACAGGGAATTTCCTTATTCCCCCTCTTTCTGCTGACATAGGGAGGGGCCGGAGGTGAAGCAAACTGCAGTCCATCCAGAGAAGTGTCACAGGTAGGCTGTGGGGAAAGTGGAGGTGACCTGGCTGAGAAATGCCCTGCCTTCCAAAGGTCCACAGGCTCTCCTATCAAGAGCTTATTCTCCATAACTGAGCCTGCACAGCTGCACTGGACTTAGCAATTTTGCCATGAATTTGTTCTGCGTACACTCATTTAATGGCAGGTCCCGAGGCCAAGTTCACACCTATAATCATAGCACTTTGGGAGGCTGAGGTGGGAGGATCACTTGAGACCAAGGCTTCAAGACCATCCTGGGCAGCATAGCAAGACCTCGTTTCTACACAAAAGTAAAAAATTAGCCAGGCATGGTAGTACACGCCTATAGTCTCAGCCACTTGGGAGGCTGAGGGAGGAGGATCACTTGAGCCCAGGAGTTCAAGACTGCAGTGAGCTGTGATGACACCACTGCACTCCAGCCTGTACAACAGAGTGAAGCCCTGTTTCTAAAAACAAAAATAAAAAGCAGCTGCCCTTAGAAGGCATGGGTTATAAGCGGACTACCGGGCAGATGTCTCTTGGCCTTCCTCTCTGTAGTCTGACTGCATCTACACACACTTCTCAGATTAACAAGACCAGTTTTAGGAAGTCAAGGAAATTGCAGCGTCTGCTTATTGGCTAATTGACCCTGATGTTTTGAACTGCCTTTCCTGGTTTGCAGATCCAAATTTGTCATAGAATCAGAAGTCTGAAAAGACTTTATTTTAATCTGTTTCTCATACTATTTAGCATTTTTTTCCTAGCGTGTCTTTTTTAATAAGCAGGCAGAAAGCTTGGAGACTTCAAAGAATGTGGAGTTCTAGTTGACTCAATTCTTCAAGTTCTGAACCTCATACTTTGATGTCGATTTTTTCCTTCTTAGGCAGGATTGAAAAAAAAAAAAAAAAACCCACATGGAGGATTTTTGTATGGCTCTTGGCAAGAGCACTCATGAATAGCTGCATTAAAACAGATAGTTATAAAAGACATGTAGTATTTTTTTTCTTTAGGAAAAAAGTCATCCAAAAGCCATCACTTAAACATGGAGTTCTTTGAACAATAGTCAGCTCTCTAATAAGCTGAAAATGCATCTCTGTTGCTAGAGGAAGGATTTGTTTGTTTCTTTGCTATTTTTTTAACCTCTTATTATACTTTCCTCCATTCCCAGCTGCACAGAAATGTTTCTGAAATACCCAGTTATTTTAGTCATCAGACAACCAGTGAAGAGGTGGTGGAGGAAAGAGAAGGAAGAGGAGCTTGTTAATGCATTTGGGGAAATCAAAATGACACGTTAGTGGTTTTCTAACTGGGCAATTGGAATCTTTAAGGAAAACGAATCATTAGTCCTTTCTTAGAACATTTATTGTAAGTTTTAAACTTTCTCATTAGAAGGGAAAGAAAAAAACAATTAAGCATGTACTTTGAGATTCCTGCAATTCCAATTCTATTTTGAGAGCATGTTGCATCAAGGGCCCTAAAGGTGAAGTGGACTGGGGGCTCCACTCTGCAAAACAAGCAGCTGCAATGCAGTTTGAAACTGATGAATTCCTGTTTTGCATTGGATTGTTGCCTTTCCTTTCCCACGTTTCTGATGATTCTAAGCTGAACAGGTTTTAAATAACGTGTAGTGCCCATTGTGTCAGGAGAAAGACAGCTCAAAAGTGTCCATAGATCCGTGCTGTGTGGTGAATCTATCCCTGTATCCTGGCAGAAATGAAGTTGACAATGACCACTGAATCCTCTCTGCTCAGCAGGAGCCTAGGACTCAGAGACAGCATGAAAAAATATTCCTGTCTCAAAGACGAACCTACACTTAGCAATTATTCATTTCACAAATATTTATTAAACACCTACTTTGGAATCTTTAAGGAAAACAAATAATTAATACTTTTGCAGAACGTTTCTTGTAGGTTTATTCTATGACTTGGGATCTTCCTTCCCATTATATTATGTGGGAAACTTAAGTGACTGTCACTTTTTATATGGTATTAATGCTTTACTATAATGAAAAATAAAAAATACGTATATAATTAGTATCAAATTGGGAAGTATTTGGGCTATGATCACTGATCACATCTATGGATGCTCGTCCCCAAATATGTTATATTACAAAACAGCAAAACAAGAAACTGCTATGTCAGTGAACAAGAATGGAAATTGGATCAGAAGCAATTTCCTTTGTTAATCTTGTCAATAGTGAACATGTTTGAGGCAGAGGTTCATTTTGGGAGAAGGTTTTCCGCATTCCAGAAACTGACATCTACCTTGCTCAGAAAATTATTCTTAGATCAGCTAGAAACTGTAGTTCAGGGCTTGGGGATGCTGGAGTTGAAATGTAGCAAAGCCAGAAAGAGAAGTCCTCCCCCCTTCCCCCCAAAAAACAGCCCACTAGTATATGGCAGAAAGAAATGCCCTTTTGTCCCCTTTGAAATAAATAAATATTTCTTGCTGGTAATCTTTCCCAGCTCATGAGATGCATACCGCCAAATTAGGACCACCCCTACCCGAGTAGCCACACACAAGCCAGGGGAGCTCTCGAGGGGTCTGCAGGGGGACACAGGGTCCACTGTGTGTCTTTCTAATGGAGACTTTGGGACCAGCCAGATGTTACTATGGTTTCAGTGCTAAGAAATTGGGCTCCTAACCACCTAAAGATATTATTCTAGGATCACAGAAGAGCCTATTTAACAGATGACAGTGTTGATTTGCATTTGTGAATCCCTGACTGCTGAATTCTTAATGCTTAAACTCAGGTGAAGAATAGCATTTTCAGCCTGTAATCCTAGCACTCCGGGAGGCCGAGGCAGGGGAATCCTTTGAGCTCAGGAGTTCGAGACCAGCCTGAGCAAGAGCGACACCCCATCTCTACTAAAAATAGAAAGAAATTAATTGGACAGCTAAAAACATATAGAAAATATTAGCCGGGCATGGTGGCGCATGCCTGTAGTCCCAGCTACTCGGGAGGCTGAGGCAGGAGGATGGCTTGAGCCCAGGAGTTTGAGATTGCTGTGAGCTAGGATGACACCACGGCACTCTAGCCCGGGCAACACAGTGAGATTAAAAAAAAAAAAGAATAGCATTTTCAAAGAGAAATAAAGCTTCAGCATTTGTGAGTTATGAAACTAAGACATTAACACATTGATGGCAAACAAGTCTTATCTTTAAACCTGTAATTGTTTGCCTCTTCTGGTCTTTCAAAGCACATAAAAATTCTGGATTTCTTCTTTGCTCACTAAATATGTGTGAACGATGATTGATGGGGAATGTGATAAGGTTAATGAGTGTTTACTTTCAAGATATAATAAAACCAAACCCAGGCCTACTGTAATGCAGAGATGGTATTCAGAAAACAGCCATGGAGTTAGAGAGGGAAGAAAGTCACATTCGATCCCAGATTTACATGCAGCCTTCATTCTGGAAGTAATTTTTGTTTTCAAAACACTCTTTTGCTTTAAATCACAGTCTTAATACATAGGCTCATAGTCAGAAAACGGAATTGATGGGTATAAATGAACTTAATTATTCACAAAACAATAGTAAATTAAAAACAAAAACAACCCTACAATCTCTTTCCAACCCTACAATCTCTTTCCTTCGTCTTCCCTTCAGTTGAGGGGCAGGCAGCCCTGCCTCCTCAATTCGCTGACCTAACCTACAATCCAGCGGAAATACCCCTTCATTCTGATGGTTTGTCTGGCCAACGGGCCCGTTGCCCACCGCAGACTGTGCCGGCCGCTGGAGGACACGCTGCTGTAGCCCAGCACCTCCTGCGATGCCTGGAGCATTATGGTCGCTCGGGTTGCTAGTGGTTGGATGAATGGGTTTAATGTTTACCCACATTAAAAGGAGAAACCTAACAGATGAGCTGGGCATGAAAATGAGTTCTCTAACCTATCGAGCTGGGAAGTAGTCCTCATTCACTCTTCCAGCACTCGTCTCTGAGCACGCACAGCGAGTGTGTACTGCTCGAGTGCCTGGCGCAGACGCACCAGGATGCAGAAGAGCCAGGGCAGGCATCCTCATTGCAGTAGCCGGTACTGACACCCACATGGCCTGGGACGCCTTTAGGCCCCTGTTCTGTGCCGTTCTCTGTGGACTCTCACCTTGCCAGCACACCTCATGGTCTAAGTAACACAAACTTTTACCATAGTCTACTTTTTAGAAAGGAATTTCAAAGAACCCAACAGATCCATCCATTTGCTGGAATTGTCCACGTAAATTAGCATTTTCCCCACACGTCATCTCCCCTTTCACACCCGCAAACATCCTCCTGAGTGGGACATGCCTTCCAAATTGTGTATGGGGTCTAAGGATGCCCTTCCTCCCCAGCAATCCGCTTCTGGCCCTAGACTTACCACTGAGGGGTGCCTTCCACTCCTCTGGCTGCTCTAACTTTTCATTTATCTTCCCTTGTTCTCTTCTGTGTCGTGGCTGACCGACTCACGCAGAGAGGCGTTCATGAAATCCGAGAGATCAGACAGTTTCACTTCACTGGCTGGCCGGATCATGGGGTCCCCTACCATGCCACCGGCCTGCTGGGATTTGTCCGGCAGGTCAAATCCAAGAGCCCACCCAGCGCAGGCCCATTGGTGGTGCACTGCAGGTAAGCCGAGCTCCGTGCCTCTCCAAGGAAGCGCCGTGGGCGATGGGTACAGGGACTCCTCTGGCTGTGAGGAACACGTTTTGGAACTCGATAGTGGTGATGGTTGCACAGCATTGTGAACCTACCAGATGCCACTGAATCGTACCTTTTAAGAGGGTTAATTTTATAGTATGTGAATTTCACCTTAATAAAAACTTTAAAAAGCAGCAGCCGCAGCACAGTGGTCCTTTTTCCTTCACTGACACGCCCTTTTCATTCAGTGCTGGCGCGGGGAGGACCGGCTGCTTCATCGTCATCGATATCATGCTGGACATGGCCGAAAGGGAAGGGGTGGTGGACATCTACAACTGCGTCAGGGAGCTGCGGTCACGGAGGGTGAACATGGTGCAAACGGAGGTACTGCTGCTCGCCGCCTGTCCCGGGCCTTGGTCCCCTGCTCTCCTGCAGCCCCACCGCCCAGAGCCGAGGGCAGAAGAAATCCAGGCAGTTATCTCTTCAAGGGATACACCTGGCAGCCCCTGTTCCCTTCCTCCCTCCTTCCTTTCCTCCCTCCTTCCCTCCTCTCCTCCCACTTCCTCCCTTCTCCATCCTTTCCTTCCTTTCTCCTTCCCTCCTTTTGCTTTTCCTTTCATAAACAAACAAAAAAATTGCCAAGAGCTTTCCAGGTAACAGAATGTGTAGCCGAGAGCCTAAATTTGCATGTTTTTCTGTGTCAAGGGACCAAGAAGAGTCTCTTGGTGTTAAATATTCAGGGTTTCAGTATTATTCCTTTTTATTATCATTTAAACTAGCTGGTAACCAGAGCAAGACCACCCCTGAGAACAGCCAGGCGTTTGCCAGGTGGCTTTAGGATTATCTCTGTACGCTCTGTCCTTCTCCAGGGCGCTGGGAAGAGCAGTAGCCTCCTGTCCCTGAACATTCTGCCCAGTGACTTGGCATCTTGGGAATCTGCCCATTTTGTAGAAGTACTCCATGCTAACTGGTAATTCCACAAATTGAAATTCAAGGTGTATCAGGAATTTAACTTTTTAAGAAAAAGCATTACATCTTGCTCTTAGCGCCTTCATATTTTTACTAATACTGATCGTCATAAGTAGGCGTTACACCCACCCCCTGGAAAATGATTCACGACGTAGAACGCGGAGCAGTGAGAACCCCTTACGTTCAGGTTGGGCGTGGAAGTTTGCAAAAGCCTCTGCAAACCTAATCTCCCATTTTCTTTAGTTCACATAAAAATAACAGAAACTGTAAATGCTGCTTTTATGATCTCTTTTCCTTAGCAAGGGGATACTGTGTTTCAAAGATTTATTTTTTAATGTACTTTACACTTGATCCAGTGTTGCCACACGCATTTTCTCACTCAGTCTTCTTTTTTGACGTGTTGTCTAGTAAGGAGTGGGATGTTTTTGGGAATTAAGAGTCCTAGTTATTTATAGAGATTAAATTAACAGTAATAAGAGACTTTTTAAATATCTCATATAATTAAAGATCAATAAGAAATATGATAAAACTCTACTAATTAACTGTAGGGAAAGTCTATGCCAAATCAGAATTAGAGGCTCCATTTTTTTAAACTATGGACTTACTGTACATACGTACAAGAGCTCTTCTGTGTGTGTATAAGAGTTTTCATAATTATCACATTAATTAACGTTTTGAAGTAAGTTCTAAGTATTCAGAACTCTTTGTCTTCCTAGTGATGTCAAGTTTCCCCAGACCTTCTTTGCACTATTATTTTGATCAGCACATTCTGTATTCATTATAGATAGATAAAGTGCTGCTCATTCCTCATCTGAAATATTGGGGTCCAAATTAGTGGGCTGGGAATTACAGAGGTATTTTAGCCACAGCTGCAGTGTTGCAGTGCTTGCTGTGCTTTGCACCGGGGTCTGGGCGGGTCTACTCAAGCTGTGTAATGTTCTGCGTTGAACACCAGTCTCCTAGCACTCAAGTCCTCGGACCTGTCTCTCTATGTGGAGGGAGTATCTTGTTGACATGGGGCTAAAACTGATACTGTCTTTCCTCTGTCTCTAGTTCTCTAAGATTACCTTGATTTCTCTATTACTAACTAGTTCCATCTGCTTCTGCAGGAGCAGTATGTGTTCATCCATGACGCCATCCTAGAAGCCTGTCTTTGTGGAGACACCTCTGTCCCCGCTTCCCAAGTTAGGTCCTTGTATTATGACATGAACAAACTGGATCCACAGACAAATTCAAGCCAGATTAAAGAGGAATTCCGGGTAAGTGGTGCTCAAGGGAGAGGCAGTTGACTGTGACTTGCTCCTTAAGAAGTATCTCCAAAGTTACTGCTTGAACCCTTGAACCAACAGAGGATTCCTCCCCTCCGAGTACTAGCCGGGCCTGACCCTGCTTAGCTTCCGAGATCGGACGTGGTATGCCCATAAACAAGGATTCCTCATTTGGAATATTTTTGTCTGGATAATTCCTCGTGGCGGGGGCTGTCCTATAGGATGCTTAGCAGCATTCCTGGGCTCCACCCACTAGATGTCTGTAGCTCCACCACCACACCAGACGTGCACAGACATTGCCAAATGTCCCTTGGGGCAAAATTACCTGGCCGAGGGCTTCTAGTCTAACAGAGCCATTTCCACCGCCCCTCCCCTTTGAAAGACCACACGCTCCCAGCACCGTGGCTTCTTGTCCACAGTGGAACCATGGGTGCACTCAGGCCACAGAAATGTGTACTAAGAAAACTTTCTGGGCCGTAGTTTTCATTGCATTCCTCATATTCATGTTTTATCTAAAGGTACCTGAAGGGCCCACCCTTCCCCCACTTCTTACCTCCCACGTCCCCAGGTGTCCAGCTAGTGGGACTTGATGGCTCTTAATCTTTGGGATCCCCAGTAGCCCTTATGCCTCTGCCTCTGGCCCCGGTGTCTGATAGGCACTATCTGTGGACAAAATCTAAGGAGAGAAAAGAGAAATAAAAATCCAACTGTGGGGGGAGGGGCCATCTTGCAGTCAGCTGCAGGAAATGTGCACCTTTTAAATGCTGACCTAGAGACAGATTTACCGTCAAGCAATTCTCTTTCCCACGTGCCTTCCTTTTGTCGCGTAGACCCTAAACATGGTGACGCCGACGCTACGCGTGGAAGACTGCAGCATCGCGCTACTGCCCAGGAACCATGAGAAAAACCGATGCATGGACATCCTGCCCCCAGACCGCTGCCTGCCCTTCCTCATCACCATCGACGGGGAGAGCAGCAACTACATCAATGCTGCCCTGATGGACGTAAGCCCCTGCCCTTCCCCGCGAAGGAGACGGGAAGCGTTTCTCCAGGGGAGCGCGCCACGGGCCTTCTCGTTCGGTGCATCTGCCCTTGTGCTTTTTAAGATGCGAACTGTTTTTTCAACAAGAAATAGATTTCAGATTCCACATATGCTTTTGTGTCAGGGCCGACATTCTTGGTCTCTCAGAGACTAGCAGCCGGAAGTGTAGATAAGTGAAACATGGTGCAGTTCCCCTCTGAGCGTTTACAGTTTTAACCTACTGGCGGGAGAGCGAGAGACAGCCATTAAGTCACCATGGCAGGAAAATGGGTTAATGTGGTTTGCAGCATTTTTATAGTTCCCTTTCCTCCTAGTTCAGGCTGTAATTAACCTGGGGAGAGATACAACTCATTACTTACTGTCAGTTTGTTTACTTCGTGCTCTTCAAGTGATGGGAAACGTCGAATGGGTATTTTCACGGCTAATATAGAAATTCCAGTTCTGTTGGCGTGATATCATGAAAGGTACTGAAACTTGTTCAGAGCTCTCCAGAGCTGTCAAAAGCATGTGTGTGCTTTATGGCAGGCATAAATAACATCACACGTACAAATGACAAGCAAACACACGTTACAAAAACAGAACTATTTTAATTATGTATAATTTTTAAAAAGTTAAATTTTCTGCATTAAAATAACTATGTATAGATTTGATATTGCCTTTCTACCAGAAATATAAAAGAAAATTGGTTGAGATACTTATTAAGTTTTCTTAGTATCAAAATGAGATTATTTTATCATTGTTATTCTGCAGATAAATTTATATTTACTCTGTTTTAGTGTTGACAATGATAGAATTCAACAACTGTTAAATATGTTCAGTGTTTTGTGCCACAAGTTTCCTTTTGCACAAAATAACTTCCTCCCTTCACATTCTGCCGGGTATATTTGGATCTTTCTTGTTTGTGTTTGCAGAGCTATAAACAGCCTTCGGCTTTTATAGTCACCCAGCATCCTTTGCCAAACACAGTCAAAGACTTCTGGAGACTGGTCCTGGATTATCACTGCACATCTGTCGTTATGCTAAATGATGTGGATCCTGCCCAGGTGAGAACCGAGAATTCTTGCAATCAGAGATAGGTCGAGTTTGTTTGCACCTGAGAAGTGCAGGCCTCGGTGCCTGGTCTCAAATACCAGTTGAGAACTGAGAACTGGGGACGCTAAACACGAATGTTAGAAATCTGGTGAATTAGGGGTTAGAACAGAAAGTCGGTTGAAACCAAACAGACAGGCTGAATCATAGATGGTAGAAATGAGTGACAGGGCAAGACAGCGTCAGAAGTTGGGATATCCCCAAAAGATGGAGATACCCACTGGAGATTTCCAAGGTCATAGACAGAGTCAGAGCTCAGCAGGCACCTGACCTTGGCAGAGCTGAAAACAGAGCAAGCCAACCAGACAGTGGTGGAGAAGGGATGTCAGCATGACACAGCCCCCACCCCACCCTGGAGCAGCTGTGTGCTCCTGGCACGGCTCACCTGGAGCCTACAGGTAGAGATTGTCATCTGGTGGGTGAAAGAGGACACAAGCAAGCAATTCTGAGGGACAGCAATTAGTCTTGTCAGCTCGTGGGTATAGATATTACAAAGAAATAAAATTGAGACTTGGAGATAAGAGAAGCTCGGAATGATAAATGGGGCTTTTGCACAGCTCCTCTTAGACACAGAAGGAGAAGAATTGGACAGTGGTGAACTCAGTGGGGTAGAAGCATTTTCCTAAAGGGAGTCGTCAGGCGGCATTAGCACAGTCGCCCTCTAGGGCTTTGGGGCACGGCTATTCCAGTCACAGACTTGACCACCAGGACAGTGCACATTATGGAAAGTCTGAACTTAGCGTGTTTTAAGAATAAACTTGTTCTGGCACTGAAATAATTTCCTATGTAGTAGAAACAAATTCTTTAAAAAAAAAAAAGGCCTGAAGCGTTTCAACATCCAAACTGGACAAGATTTTCCTTCCTAAAATCCATTTTGTTGCCATCAATCTGCCATAAATGGCATGGACATTTAATTCAATTCTATAAGGTTTTAATTATGTTCGAAGCACTGCATTATATTTTCAAAGCTCTCGCCTGAAAGCTAGTTAATGAAATGATAATGATAATCTTTGTTCTCATCCAGTCCTTTTGGCTTGAAAAGCTTAAATATTTTAGAGCTCTTCCCCACTGATGCTCGCAGAAGGTTTGATTGCAGCCATTTATAAAGACAAGCAGACGCCGTGGCTTGGGGAGCTTCAAAGACACAGCTCAAAATAGAACCAAGGATCCCAGTTTTCTAACTTCCAGTGCCAGGGGTGAAATTTCACTACTTCAAGATTCTTTAGTCGCAGACGGTTCCAGGATAAGGGACTTGTTCCCTATTTAGAATCATTGTGTATTTTTTCTAATATGAATCTTGAAATGTGGTGATAGACCATTTTTGTTCATATTAGTGAACAAGAGACATCACTGATTCTAGTGAGTTCTTTTTGAACAGCCACATTTGAATTCTAAAGCTGCATTCTAAACCCGAACTCTCTGGACTCCAACCAAGCCTTGGCTGACTGTGGTAGGGAACAAAAAGACTCCACTTCTATTCAGCGGACAGAGCTGATTTTCAGAGTGAGAGAAAAGAGGCTCCTGGGATTCGGTCTTTTAGCGAACACTAAACTGTGCATTTGGACATAAAGGCTCTGCAATTGTACAAGAATAGCACTCAACTATTTTAAGTATTTATAGGTCCGGTTCACGGACGTGTTATGCACCATTTAAGCCATTTTCTACACGGTTTGCTCAGGCAGAGTATAGAATGCAATGTGCCAAGAGGCAAGTGCCAGCCGCACCGTTCATATTTCTTTGGTGTAAATGACAAGCTTTTAATCAGGAGCTTCGGTGGAGAGAGCAAGCAGAAAGCCACGCTAGCTGAGTCTGTAGAAAAGTGGGCAGAATGGTTCAGATGTGCATGTTAAGGCTTTTATTACCATCTCGGCTTCCCGTCATAATGCCTGTTAATGTTAGCAATAGGTATCCTTGGGTATCAAAAAAAAATAAAATAAACATCAGCATGTTATTATTTGACAAGGCAGTTTTATAACTTGCCACCAGGAAGTGCTGGTGAGGAAGGAAAAATTTCATGGAAGCATTATTTAAAACTAAATAAATGCAATTTATAAAAAAACATTTTGTAAATGTTGGCTGAGCTAACATAC
>NW_012148430.1:686980-687451 GCF_000956105.1 Propithecus coquereli
AAGGCCACACCCAAACCAATTGAATCTGAATCTCTGGGAGCGGGGCGTAGACATGGGTGTTTTTTGTAAACTCCTAGATTATTTCGATGTGTTGATATAATAAAGTTGAGAGCCACTGAGTAGAGAATGCTGTGCTTTCCAAAGCAATTTCACCTGCATTTTCTCATTGGCAATGATATGTAGCTAATCAACCAGCTGGAATTGGCTTAATGGAACAGACAATTAAAAAGTCATGACAGGGAAGATGTTTAGAGAATTTGTGGAAATTTAAAGTATAAGCGTATGTTGCTTTTTAGTGGAGTGTCATTAGAAGCACACAATGAAATCTCTCCCAAATTGAAGGCAACATGAAGTTTTACTCTGGACAGATCAACCCTAGTTGAAGTGGCCAACTTGGCTAAGGACACAGGTACACTCCACTGAGTGCCTTTATCTTGTGCAATGCCACCCCTACCCAGGGCCTGCCAGGCC
>NW_012148430.1:687611-713978 GCF_000956105.1 Propithecus coquereli
TTCCCCTCCTGCCTCTCCACAAGGCCTCAAATAAATCAGAAAGATAAAAGTTAGACGCTACTCCAAAAAAAGTCACTGAAATACAAAGTCCCAAAGGAAGTTTAACTGTAAACTTTAAATGCTTATTAAGCTTTCAGGGCTTAATAGAGAAAAGATCTTAGGGGTTCTTCCGACCTGACTATCTGCAGGTGTAGGAATTTTGTGGGATGGTGGCAATGGAAGTGCCTCATAATAAGCCACCACACCCAGCACTGTTCCTGCCGCAATGAGTCCTGTGATACGTTCATGCAAAAGTTCTAGCTACTCAGTGTCACCAATGCCTGGAGTTTTAGAATCTAGGAAATTGTGTTTTAATTAAAGCCACCTCCAGGTAAAACAGTTATTACACCAGGTTTTCTAGATCCGAGCTGGGAGGGTTTGGATCAGAACATGAAAATGCAACCCAACACTGTTATCACCTTGTCACAAAATAGCCTTATTCCCAATAGTGATTATAAATCACCATGCAAGCCCAGCCAGCAGAGGGTGGAGATCTGGGCATTAACAGGTATATGTGCCACCTTAAGTACCCTACCTCTTGGATTGGCACCTACTGCCTCTCCCCAGGGCGTGAGGAGAGTTCCTTTCAGTAGACAAAAGAGGTCTCACAAAGGGATGTGTTGACCATTGTCTGCATGACCTCCTTGGAAAGCAGAATTTTTTTGTGGGTGAAAGATGCTTTCTGAGAAAATAAAGTCCTAGGAAGAGGACAAGTGGAGTTGAGGAACCAGAGAACAAGAAAGTCCATTTGCTGCAAGGAAAAGGAAGAGAGAGAGAGAAAGAAAGAAAAGAAAACAAAGGAAATTAGTGAAGTCTTAGGAATTAATGAATGTCGACACCGACCTTATCCAAACTGGTAGGAGTAAATTCATTACTCTCATAATTAACCTTGTATTTGTATGTTTTGAACTCAGCTGTGTCCGCAGTACTGGCCAGAGAACGGAGTACACAGACATGGCCCCATCCAGGTGGAGTTTGTGTCGGCCGATTTGGAGGAGGACATCATCAGCAGGATATTCCGTATTTATAACGCAGCCAGGGTAAGACTCGGGCCAGGAGTGCTCATTCTGGTTTCCTTGATTTTCGCACGCATTGACTATTTGGAGTGCCCCCTGTATGTCAGTCAGTGGTCTAGGAGTTTGGAATACATCAGGGAACAAAAAACAAAGATCCCTGCCCTTGTAGAGCTTACAACTCTTCTACTGGGAGACGTGTTGCAGAAAACATCATTCGGCGATACTTGTTGAAGCACAGTAAGGCACACTTCACCCAGGACCATCCCGATAGGTGCACAGCCTGGGGGTCACTGCAACAGCGTCCTGCCGTGGCGGCGAGAGTCTGGGCTCAACTCCGGACACAGTACCAGCACCTGGGGATTTATAGCGCTGGAGCGTGGGGTGGGGTCAGCGGATGGAAAATTACTAAGGGGAAATGTCAGGGCTGATGGGGACTCTGACTAAATCCACCTAACAGGATTCTTGCTGAAGACAGGCCAGGGTGACCAGACGCCACCTGGGGTGGGGAGTGTGAGGAACCTGATGGGATCTCTGGGGTGATCAGATATTGAGGGGGATGGGTTGCTAACTCACTGGCAGGGATTGCTGAAACTGATTTCACAGTGAAGGGCCTAGAGAAGGTGCGGGGGCCTGACCACAGCTTGGTCAAGCAAAGAATCATTGTCAGATGACAGTGAAAAATATATGTAACAGATATAATAATAAATGTACATTAGAAAGTGATACGTGCTATAGGAAGAAAAGTGGGGCGGGGGTTTAGAAAGTGCTAGGGCCACATGCAGGAGAGGAAGTGTGGCTGCCTTCTAAGTAGAGGTGCCCTGGGAGCCGAGACCTGGGGAGGGGAGGGGAAGGAGGGAGCCGGCGGTCCGCGCAGGGTAAGCCAGTGCAGAGGTGCTGCGGCAGGGGGGCCTTGCCCGGTGAGCGCAGGGACAGTGAGAGGCTGGTGTGGCTGGGGCACGGTGAGCGGAGTCCAGGGCGCATAGGTAGTTCACCCGGAAGGAAAGGGAGGGGCTCCTGGGCGCCTCGCAGCCACGGCTAGCACTGGGGCTTTTGCGTGGAAAGAAATAAGGAGCCATTACAGGGTTTTGAGTAGAGTCACATGGTATAAGTCACATCTTTAAAGCAGCATTCTGGCCCCTATGTCGAGAATAGACTCCCAAGAGAGATCCATCAGGAGGCCGTCAGCAGGAGGGGAGGTGGAGGAATGAGAACGGGAGAGCCTGAGACATCTGCAGGTAGAGCCAGGAGGAGGACCCCAGGGAGACGGGCGACTGGCGCGCTCTGTGTCCTGAGGACGAGGATGACGGCACTGACACTGACTGTGAAGGCTGCGACTGTGACAGGATCATTTGGGTGAGGGCGTGCAGGGAGACAGGGTCGGGAGCTCAGGTTTAGACACGCTGGGTTTGGGGTAAATGGTAGGGTGTCAGGTGAGCCTTTGAATATATGAGAGTGAAACTCAGAGAGGGACTGAACGAAGTCAGAGGGGAACAGGGAAGAGGGAAGGCCCGGGACTGAGCCCGGCGCTCCCATCAGTAGGAGTTCCAGGGGATGGGAGGCCGAGGCAGAGCGGGACAGGCTGTGAGGGCTCAGGAACAGCCAGTGGAGAACGTGGGTTGAGAAGAAAGTGGTCACCTGGGTCAGATGCTGCTGACAGCCACGGAAGAGTCAGCCCTGGTGGTTTAGCTACAGCCAAATTAAAGCTGTTGTCACTTTTCTAACGTAAGCTGAGTAACACTTTTTAGGGTTTTGCAATTCCATTTAATTATGACTGAAGATTAATTAACTACTGATATCTGAGCAAGAGTCACATCAATAAGCAAAACCACATGATACTCACAGGAAACACAGCATCATCTGTCACACCGGGCTCACAAACATCTCCAGATTATCAATTATTCTTTACCTTTAATTGACCTGTAATTGAAGCCATTTTACCACTTAATGCACGACGTGGTCAATGCCCAAGTGTTATTTTTCACTTGGCTTTTGCAAAATGGCGAGCTTTCTGCTCACTCTTACTTGTCTGGCCTACCATTTAAAACACCTGCTTTTCTGTAGTAGCTCGAGATTAGAAATCATGACTCTTCAGGCCCGTGGAAGCCACGTTTGCGGTTTGTAGGCAGGACTCTCCTTTAATAACGTGAAGGTCAGACAGGTGGCATCAGCCCACTGCAATGCAATAGAGTCAACAATGCCTGTTTCTTCCCAACCCTGATTCTCTGTAGCCCCAAGATGGATATCGGATGGTGCAGCAGTTCCAGTTCCTGGGCTGGCCGATGTACAGGGACACACCGGTGTCCAAGCGCTCCTTCCTGAAGCTCATTCGCCAAGTGGACAAGTGGCAGGAGGAATACAACGGCGGCGAAGGCCGCACCGTCGTGCACTGCTTGTGAGTGCTTGCAGTGGTCTCCGTCACAGGACGGCCAGGCCCCACGCTCAGTGTCTGCCTCTTGTTTCCCTGTCTTTGTTTCACTATAAATGGGGAAGAAATAAGCAGGTCTTTGTGAAGCAATCATCAGTACACTCAGGGTTTAGGTGGCTTTTCAGGAAACAAGATGCGTACATTTGGCATTCAGATGGTGCATCACTGCTGTAAAAATACGAATTGACCCTGTGATTAAGACACCTCCCCCCGCCCAAAAAAGCAACAAAAAAACTACCTGGGTGGGTTCAGTGGGCTCCTACTGGCTCTTCAGAGCCAATTGTTAAGTTTTCAGGAATTTTCTGACCTGGATGTTAAACTGTTGGTAACTTAAGATCATCCATGGTGGAAGTAGTTACACCACAAAAACCAGCAAATGCTGTTAATACTAATCAGGCCCCCTCCCAGCCAGCCATAGCTGGGTAACCATCATAGTACTTGATTATTCTATTGGAAATCATGTCATAGGTTTCAAGGGAACTGTCTCTCTTTTTTTTTTCTTTGTGGTTTTTAGGAGATATTTTTCCCAGGGAATGTGTATATTAGGAGGATTTGGTTAGAGCCAGTGTCTCCAACGTGTGGCCTCTAGACCAGCAGTTCTAGCAGATGCTGAAACGTGGGAACCCCCATTACAGAAGCTCCCAGCCCTACCCATACATTGACAGTCATTTAAAGAGTTTTAAAAAAGGCCACACCCAAACCAATTGAATCTGAATCTCTGGGAGCGGGGCGTAGACATGGGTGTTTTTTGTAAACTCCTAGATTATTTCGATGTGTTGAGATAATAAAGGTGAGAGCCACTGAGTAGAGAATGCTGTGCTTTCCAAAGCACTTTCACCTGCATTTTCTCATTGGCAATGATATGTAGCTAATCAACCAGCTGCAATTGGCTTAATGGAACAGACAATTAAAAAGTCATGACAGTTAGGGAAAATGTTTAGAGAATTTGTGGAAATATAAAGTATAAGCGTATGTTGCTTTTAGTGGAGTGTCATTAGAAGCACACAATGAAATCTCTCCCAAATTGAAGGCAACATGAAGTTTTACTCTGGACAGATCAACCCTAGTTGAAGTGGCCAACTTGGCTAAGGACACAGGTACACTCCACTGAGTGCCTTTATCTTGTGCAATGCCACCCCTACCCAGGGCCTGCCAGGCCTCCTTGGAAGCCCAGGACTCTGCCCTGCTTCTCACCAAATGAAAACATGGTAGTGTCTCATTCTGCAGGAATCTGGTATTCCTTTGGGAAGAGTCTTAGGAGTCTACTCACAGTTGTCCTCAACCAGAAGTCCCAATCCTTTGTCTTCTGAAAAGTGTTTTATTAACCTAACCTTCCCCCACTTACTACTTCCTCCTTCCTGCTCATGAACCCAGTGCAGTAGAAACATCTCCACCAAGAAATGCCACTAAGAATTAACAGTTCACATCCCCATTTCTGTTTTTCTAAGCCCAGATATAACCTCTGATCAGAGTAGGACAATAGGTTCACCACACTGAGATGATACACTCCCAGCACAGAAAATGGACATTTTAGTTAGTTTGTATTAGGTCTGCCATGTTTTTCTAAAATAGTAAAAAATAATTTACAGATACCCCTGCCTGCATCTGGAGACCCCCAGCGTCTGGAGCAAGACACATAATGCATCTAACCCCTGGGATCAGTAGCTTTCTACCAAAGGCCGATGCTTTAACCCACAGGACTAAGTTACTAGTGATGAGAGGAAGTTGAAGCACCAGGACAGGCCTAAGGGGAAGACACAAAGGCCCCCCAAATCACCACACCTCATAGATAGCTGTTCCATGTGACACCTAAAGCAGGGGGCTGTCCTTTAGCCGTAACAGGCATCCGTTGTTCCTTCCCTCCTGCCTGTGCAGCGTCTCTCCCCCTTTTTCTGGTGAGAGAATTTGATCTTTCCTTGGGAACCATTCTCCCACCCTCCAAAGCCCCCATGGTTTCCATGGAGCTGCCGCTTGCACTCTTGGCACCAGGGTGGGTGTGAGACCCCAGCCTGGTGAACATGTTTATTTTTGTTTACATTCATAAATCTAAATCTAAGGGTTTTATTTAGCTGTAAGAAAAAAAGTTAGTTTAAATTGGCATCCTCCAGTATTGGCCAGGAAAGGATGCTTTGAAACCACTGACATACTCCTCTCTGCAGGAAGAGCATAGGATTCAGCATAGTGTAGCGCCACCTAATGGCTGTGGGCAGAGATTCTGCCTGCGTCCCAGACCTGCAGGTGCTGTTAGTTGAATGGTTCCTTGAGAGCCACAGGTACACAAATAGGGCATTTTATTCTTTATGCATGTCTTCCAGCTAATAAAACCAGAATGAATGGATAGAATTAAGATATCACCATTGTGCAACTCTCTACGGAAATAATGGATTAGACACTGGTCATCAGCAGGTGCTGAAAGCGTGGGTGAAAGGCTGATGGGAAAAGCGGAGTAACACTAGTGCAAGGACAGAAAACAGACTAGCACGCAGAAGAGACAGTCCAGGAACAGAGCCACACCGCCGTGCCACCTGGTTTACAACAAAGATCTCAACTCTGGCAGGGCAATGGGGGAGGCTGCCTGGATGCCCCATAGACAGAAATCCTTTCCAGGTGGGTTGTAGACCAACAAAGCTTATAGAAGAAGATGTAGGAGAAAATCTTCATAATTCAAGGTAGATTTGTTCAACAGGACACAGAACACTAGCCATAAAGGAAAATATTGATAAATTGGATTTCATTCAAATGAAGCTCTTCTATTCATCAAAAGACACCAACAAGAGGGAAAAAGCAAGACAGTGGGAAGAGAGTTTTGCAATACGTCTGTCAGGCAAAGGACTCAGCCAAAATGTCTAAGAACTACTGCAAGTCAATAGGAAAAAGACACCCCAGTTTTTTAAATGGGCAAAAAACTAGACAGGTACTTTATTAAAAAAAAAAAAAAAAGATGGCCAGTAAGCATAAAAAGGTACTCAATGTCATTCATTTTTAGGAAAGTACACATTGAAACCAGTATCAGATGCCACTGCATACTCACCAGAATGGCTGAAATGTTAAAGACAAACAAATGGTAATACCACGTGTTAGTGGAGCTGTGGAGTAACTGGAACTCTCTTACATTGTTGGTAGGAAGTAACTTTCGTACAACCAGGAACTGCTTGGCAGCATCTGCTAAAGCTAAACATATACGTACTCTCCGAGTGCTTCTGTTCTTAGGTAATGATGACAGAAATGCATCATGTACTGAAAGACATGCTTATAGCACGTTTACTCACGATAACTAAAACCCGGAAACAGCCCAAACATTCATCAACTACTGGATAAATAAATTATACAGTAGTGTCTCCATTCAGTAGAATTCTTCTGAGCAGTATAAAAGAATAGACTACGATACAACAACATGGTCGATTCTCACACAGATAATACAGAGAGAAATAAGCCAGACTCAAAAGAATATGTGCTGTGTGGTTCCCTTTGTACAGAGTTCAGAAACAGGAAAAAGAAATTTATGGAGTGAGAAGTAGAACACATGCCCTTCGGTGGCACTGATGGTGTTTTCGAGGAGGGGGTGTGGGGGAGGCCCCTGGGTGGGCTGACCACGGTCTGTATCTTGAGCCGAATGGTGGTTACAAGCTGTGTGCATTTGTAAAAACTAACTAAAATATCTACTTGCCATTCATGGACTGTATTGTAGGTATGTTATACTTTATTTAAAAAGCTGATCTGGAACTGTGTAACGGACTGATCTAGCTGGCATCCAAACACAATGGTCAATATTAAAATCACAAAACAAAGGGACAACCAGATATCTTACACTTTCCTAATGAAAGTACACTTACAAGGCATCCTTGTCTAAATAAGTAAATAAATCCTGAAGTCTTATCAAGCCACTGGATCTAAATACCAATGCACAGGAAATACGGGGCTAGAGAGCAACATGGTAAATGCTCTCACAGAGTTGCAATGAATGAGAAAAATCTAGACTTTGGGACTCTCTGCAAGACAAATGGCCCTGTTCCCTCAACAAATAAATTCCCAAGAAAAAATACAGAGCAAAGAGGAACTTAGAGATTAAAATAAATTTGTAAGATGTACCAACCAAATGCAACATGTGGACTTCGCTTACATGTGGATTTTTAATAAAAAACAACTGTGAGAAATAATCTGGGATTGGAACACCAACTAGAAATTTGATTATATTAAAACAGTAATGTTTATTTATTTTAGGTGTGATAGTGATACTGTGTTTACTTTAAAAAAATAAATAAATAAAAAGGCCTCCTTGGAGAAGAGGGTGATCGCAGAGCCTGGTGCATGGAAAATACAGGATGAGCCTGGAATACCGCGTGGTTGCAGAAAGTAAGAAAATGCTCAAAAAAGGATAAAGGCTTCTCAAAAAAGAACACAGGAACCAACACGATGGAAATCCTAATGGCCAAAGCTAGAGCAATTCGAACAACAAGATAAATATTGATACCATTGGATTTTAGCTCACAGAATAAAATTAATATGTATAAGTTCACACTGATATAAATAAATAATAAGTTAAAATAAGTAAGCAAATAAATCGTTTAATGGAGGCGAAGAGACAGCTCTTTCTTATGATAGAATGTCGAAGGAGAGCGGGAGATAGAAAGTCACCACTAGGCCAACACCACAGGGATAATTAATTGTTGCAGACAAGATTCACCAACAAATGCAACGTCAGTGGGCAAAACTTTGAGAAGAAACAAGATATTCGCATAGTCCCACAGTATCTTCTCCCAAGATATTTATTAACTGCTAATACAAAGAAAAAGATAATAATGCTACAGAGAAAATCTGGCAGACCCCGTCTTAACAAGTGAGCAAGGCTGACATCACCAGGATAAGACAGATCAACACCATGAACCCCTTCTGTGGTTTTCTTGCCGAAATGTATGATCTCATTTCCAACCATGAGAAAACATCAGACAATCCCAAATGAATTTGTACTTCGTAGTGACTTCTCAGATTGTAGCTGAGGACCACGGCTGCTCTGCCTCTGCATCCTGCCATCTGTGTTTTATATTCTGTAAGATGCTGACCAGCGCGACTGAGGAACTGCTGCAGCTGGAGGAGACCAAGGCGATAGGACAGCTAAATGCAGGGGAGGTCCTGGATCAGATGCTGGGCCAGAGAAAGGACGTTAGTGGAGAACCTGCTGAGATCTGAGTAAGGCTGACGGTTTAGACAATAGTATTGTCCAAGCGTTACTTTCCAGGTTTTCGTAGTGTGCCGTGGTTATGTGAGATGTTCACATCAGGGAATTTGGATATACGAGGGAACTCTCTATGCTATTTTTGCAACATTTCTGTACATCCAAAATGAGTTCAAAATAAAAAGTTTTATTTAAAAAGAACCTTTATGTTTCAGAGAAGAATAATGCAATACTAATAGAATTTTTTGAAAGGCCACATTGCTTTGAACGTAGCTCACACTCATCGCACGGGTTTTCCCAGCAGGCGCTAGGCAAGGTGTGTGTGTGGAGAACTCTCTGCTGTGGGCCCTGTCTGTAAAAATCACTGAGGGTCTGCATCAGATGACATAGTCTAGGGCTGAGGTAAAGCTGGGAAGGGCGCCCCACTCAGGCGCCCGTGGACCAAACACAGCAGCTGACCTGCTCCAGTTGCTTTAATTGGGAGAATCGGCCCAAGTGGGAGGTTCACGCGGCCTCAGAGGCCTTCGTCCTCGCTGCTCCGCTAGGGTTTAGGCGGCACGTTTCCACAGAGCGTGTGCGAGATGGGGGTCCGACCGTCTGATTTCTCTTCTGACAGGAACGGAGGAGGCCGCAGTGGGACGTTCTGCGCCATCAGCATCGTGTGCGAGATGCTGCGGCACCAGAGGACCGTGGACGTGTTCCACGCTGTGAAGACGCTGAGGAACAACAAGCCCAACATGGTGGATCTCCTGGTAGGATGCCCCCTGCGCTGCCCAGGGCCGCCCGTTGGCATAAGGCTCCACGCCAGCTCCAGACTGAGCTGGAACCGGTGCATAGAGGGAGAGGCTCGTTTTCCAAAGCGTAATTTCATCACTGCTCACAGGGCTTTTTTCCTTCTTTCTTTTTCTCCCTCATCCTCTCTGCTCTTTCACAAGGAGGCTGGGTCTCAGCTCATTTGAAGTGTGGAGATGGCTGAAACTCACAAGTGAACATCCCTATTAATTTCCCTTCCTGGCAGCACCTTCCACGTGGCTAAGCACTTAGTCTTCACAGAGAAGAAATAATCATAGCACATGAAATGCCAGATTTTCAAATTACAGATTTTATAAATAGCTTAATCACCTAATATTTATCAAAGCTGTGAATTTTAGTTTGACATCCAGAATATTGCATTTAATTATGGTGGCCCTATCTGAGAAAAGGATTAAAGCAGTTGAGAAACAAAGGACTATGTGCAATTACTTTCTTAGAGTATTTTGTGAAATCTCTTTTTATGTGGTGCTCTTAAAATGCCAACCACCATGACTCAAGAATAGTAGAATAGCTTAAAGGAGGAAGCTCTTAGATTAGGTTTTTGCACTTCGCTGTGCGTGGAAGAAGGATCCGGATGGAACAGTAGGACTCCCGGGCTTGGGAGAGTGTCCTGGGTGGGAACAGGGAGGAAGAGGTGGCCGATGCGGACAAGCTGGGAAGGCCAGTGATCCCAGGGCCACAGCACCGCAGCAGTGCGGTTAGAGTTAAAAAGTAAAATAAGGGGATTAGAGAGAGTCAAGATACAAGCTGCAGCGGAAGAAGTAGCCATGGTCCCCACCTGCAGTTTGAGGAGTCGTGACAACAGTGCCCTGGGCTGGCTGCTAACAGTGAGCAGTGACAGCCAGCACCCGGACACGGCCGAGTCCTGCTTAGCACAGCCACACTCGGGGGTGTCTTATGCGTGATGAGCCGCTCCGTTTCCAAGAAGCGTGGCTGCTGGTCTGGGAGTTGGGCAGAAGAACGCCCACGCGGCCAAGCGCACGCGCTCAGAGCCATCAGCGTCAGCACTCGGCTTCTAGGAGGAGCAGAAAGCACTGTGCTCCCCACACTCCTGCCCTCTCTTCCCCGCCTACGGGAAGCCCATGAAAATCCAGATTCTAGTCTCAGCTCTGCGACTGATGCTAGTTAGATATTAGTTTTGCCATGTAAGTGTCCTTGGGCAAGTCCCTTAACTCCCTCGGGGTCTAGCTTTGTAAACTAGGGATAATATGAGCTTATCGAGGTGGCCCAGTGTGCAGAGACGTGGGAAGCCGCTTTGGAAACGGCAAAGGGGAGAGCGGCAGTGACTGAGGGCACAGGAGTCTGCAGGGCACGTGCCTTCAGTGACGGCCAGAAGGGCTCCTAGTGCGCCTGACGGAGTAACATTTCCTGTGGAGGCTGCAAGGCCGCTGGCGTGTTCCGTGTGGGGCTTCACTAGAACTCTCTCCCTCCCTGGGACCCCACCTGAATGGTGAAGCGTCCCACCACCGCGGTCCCACCATTCCCAGTCCTCTGGGATGGGGACTGAGAAAAGGGTAGTTACGCAGCTGGCGGTGGCGGCCTGCGTTTCCGCCAGCAGAGGATGGAAACGGATTCATAAATTGAAACACTCTGACTGTGGCTTCATGTGGTGTTTGACTTCACTGTTTTAGGGACAGATATGCAACCTCTAAACCTTGGTGGGTATTTGGGCAAAGCTGACCTTGATAGAAAATGTCATTTCGCAGTTGTTGTGGTCTACATTAAGCAGATCGTTAGAGAGAGACCCTTCCAGGCCTTTCCTCTAATGGCTCTGGCTACAGCTTCCATCAATCACCAATTTTTATGGGCAGGAACGATGGGGTTTTTTCCAAATCAGCGGTGCAGACTGCAGGACAGGGGTGATTTTTCACGAAATGAATGGAAGCGTAGGTGGCGGGACCAGGAGCGAGCGTGTGGTCCCAGCCTGCCGTTCTGTAATGACTTGGAGTTTCCGTGGTCGTATGAAATTCTAGTGGAGAAAACGAGATCCCTGGACGCCCGGACTCCCAAAGGTCACCAGCGGTTGTAGGATAAGGTCAGTGGCTGAGAAATGTGCAGGAATGTTTTTGCAGTTTCCTGAGAAAACTGTCTGATGAATCTGTCATGGTAACAGAGACTATGCGGTGACCAGAGGAAAAAAATGTCACAGTGCTCTTTTCAGTGGGTTTGAAGCTTCCAGAGTTGAATAGCTCTTGTGGTTTGTTTATTTTTGCCTGTGAGTACAATTTCTATTTAGTTTGGTGTTCATACATGTGTGTGTTGGCTGAGGGAATTCATTAACTGAGGTCAGGGTGATAAAGTCTGATACAGTTTCACTGGGCATAACAGGCTGTCTGAGACCAGAGTGCGCCCTAAGCACAGCGTGTCATACCAGCAGCTGGGAAGAGCAGGGTATGGAGTCTTCTTAGCTGCGTCTTCCAAAGCTGGCGAGCGTGTGCCAGGCAGCCTGGGGCGCGTGTCTGGGCCTGGGCCTCGCTGGGAGTCCTCACACGTCACATGGGAGGCTGAATCCCCCAGTGGCCCCTTCTGTGCAGAACATGAAAATGCTACCGCTGTCCCCTCCTGCCGCGGTGGGGGGAAAGCACAGAGAGACACGCCACTTCTCTCCCCATGTCCCTTTGCAGCTCTGATTTTTTCTAAATGGCTTCCGAGTTTGAAAATTCATCTGTTCATTTTGAAGCAGGGCCCTCTCCAGGGAGATCCAGAGGCCCTAAAGATTTATTCCTTTACATTTTTCATTTTAGGGGCTCTGGAGAAAAGCCCGCGCATTGCCAGGAGGCAAGATAATTTATAGCACAAGACTAGAGTCTTTGTATCCAGCAGGGGCAGCTGTGCTTTTCCCTGACCCCTTTCTTAGCCCAGCTTCTAAGCCAGCCTCAAGTCCCCATCAGAGAGCTGGGTTCCCAGAGGGTGGACAAGGACGGCACAGTCTGGGTCCCACTACTTGCCTGGTCAGGTCACAGGCGTCCCCCGTGCCTGGGCGCCTTTGAAGCGATCCCGGCTGCCAGAGAGAGCGGCTGCCCCACACCCGCAGCCCCCACCTCTGCCTGCCTCATTTGGCTTTTGAAGTTCCCAGGGCTCCGTCTTAACAGAGAAACGGCCTTTGGAGATGGATCTTGCCTCGAGAAACATAGCGCCCCCTGGGAGGTGATGGAAACTTGGGAAGAGTCCCCTCCGCCAGCCCAGCGCCCCACCCAGGAACTGAACACCTGGCGTCATCCTTCGCCCAAATGCCCTTGGCAGGTCGGCAAAGCTGCCCGTGCAGGCAAATGCACACTTTAAATAGCCTCTGCTTTTGAGCTCCTTGTCCGCTGGGGCCTCCCGGTTCTCAAAGAGCAAGACTGGCCTGAATCCCCAGTGCGGAAGGCCAGGGCTCTTCTCGGGGTTTCCGTAAGTGGCCTGGAACTCATGGTCTTTGACCCCTGAGTCTGCTCCGTGGAAACCCAGACCTGAAAGTCATGCCTTCCCCTACCCCCACCAGACCCCACCACCACCCAAAACCTTGACGCACGCAGGGCACGGCCTGCACCCTGGGGCACGCTCGAAACAACGTCAGGCATCGCCATCTTCAGGGCCCTTTGGCCACCGTCCCCGGGGGCAGCTGCTCGGGCCTTTCACCACACCTCCCCTGGCCTGCCCCACGCCACCGACCCGCCTGCCCTCCTCCTCCATGTCCTCGCTCTCAGGAGCAGAGCACACTTCTGCGAGCACACGCGCCCTCGGCCATCTCGGCCTCCCCCAAAGCCCACTTAATTCTGTGCTGGTTTCCCAGGCAAAGACCATTTCCCACCTAAGAGAAACGGTGGTCTTGGCTGCTAAGAGAGCAAAAGTTTACCTACTAACACGTCACTGGCATGATCAACCGGTCTCCATTCCATTCCATTCCATTCCATTCCATACTTATTCCTCAGCCTCTGTTCCGCGTGCAGCACCGGGCGGGGTGTGGCAGTGGATCAAGAGAAGACACGGCCTCTGCCTCACAGAGCTTATAACTCACTGGGCGTGCAGGACATAAGTCCTCCGTGAACCTCAGTCTTCCTGTCGCTAAAGTGGGGATAAGAATATTAAGCCAGTCACAAAGGCCACACGTACTGTTCCACACATGCGAAGTGTTCAGAACAGGCACGTCCATAGAGACAGGAAGTAGAGTAGTGGTTGCCGAGGGCTGGTGGGGCGGGGGTGTGCCCGCTAATAGCCACGGGGTCCCTCTTTGGGGTGACGGGGATATTCTAAACTTAGATTGTGTACAGCTCTGTAAATACACTGAAAACCACTGAGCTGTGTCAAAAGACAAAATTACAACAAATTTAAAGATCTAATTGGCTTTCATTTGCGATCCTAGAATCAGCCAGCAACTCATTCCATCAAACAGAGTGGGTGTTCAGTGAGCTGGGCAGAGGAGTTTGGCTTTATAGGCAGAAAAGGCTGGAGAAAGAAGAAACAGGGAACAAAAAAGCAGATGGGTCGTTTCAAAGTGACTCCCATTATAGGGTTAAAGCAGAGGGGACTTCCTTACCGACCTGGCTCAGGTAAACTGGACCCCTTCTGGTCGGTTGCTGTGCATCTCCTGTTTTTTGGAAAATCGCCCGTGTTGAGGTCAGTTGGGTGACGTGGCACCTGGCAGTGACTCCCTTCTGCTTCGGCCTGGTGCGGGAGCTCTGTCCAAAACAATGGTCTCCCATGAATTTCATTTAACAACTGTAGCCTTGAAAAGGGTCAATTTTATGGTATACAAATTATATCTCAACAAAGCTGTTGTTTTTTTAAAAGTTAAATCAAAAAAAAAAGAAAAAAAGCAGACGGGCCCTAGATGCCTGCAGGGCTTTTCTGTTTACAGAACACAGTCCCGTGAGTTGTGCTCAGTCGTTTTCACAAGAGATGGCAGGTCCTGCTCTCACACCCGCTTTCCAGACAGGGGACCCTGGCTGGGGTTGGTAGCGAGTGTGAGCCACACCCAGCTCTGAGTGCTCATCTCCAACTCCAAGCCCACTGATTTTCACCCACCCCACAAGGAGTCCCCTAGGTGTCTTCTCGGCTTAGAGGCTGGACACGAACAGGGCTCTTTGGGTGTGTCCTGCGTAGAAAACGCAAGGGAAAAAGTCAACAACAGGCACAAAACCATGAGATAAAAATTCCAAATAGAATGTAGCCACACATCTAATCACCACATGTGTGGGAGTCTGAAAGGGGAAGGACGGATGGGGAGATTATGGCCGGGAATCCTCACTGGGTGGTTTGCTGCTGGGTGTCTGGCAGGGGCACGGAGAAGTCCAGAGAACGGCCGTGAGCCAGCGCGAGCTCACGCCAGGAGGAAGAGTGCACAGATCGGTGTCAGGGACCTGGGGACAGAGCAGAAATGCAATCAGTGTGTGTGCATACTTAACCCCAGACCAGGCTTCATGGGAACAGTCCTGCCCCGCCACAGTGTGCCTTGTAAGATTAAGAAAACAAGCATGTCCTCCTCAGGGGCTCTCAAACCTGGCTGCATGCTGAAGTCACCTGGGAACTTTAAAAACATTTTGGTCCCTGGGCCCTCCTGAAACTTTGATTCGGTTGATCGGGGCCTGATCGGGACTTCAGCTGCAGAGTGTGAAAGCCCCCGGTGACTCCCAGGTGCAGCAAGGTTGAGAACTGAGTAGCCACTCTAGCGTCGCTCTCTGCGGGGTTGCACATGAATGTCACCTGAGGAGCTTCCAGAAATACCAGTGCCCGGGCTGTGCCCCAGCCCAATTAAGACAGAGGCTCTGGGCACGGAGCCCGAGCCAGGTGGGCTGAGAAACTGGGGGGTCAGCAGGCCTGTCCCTTCCCTGCGCTGCCCCTGCTGCTGTGTCCACGGGCTGCCCACCCCCCAACCTCCGCCCGCTCACTCTGGGGCCAGGCCCCTGTCTGGACCGGCCGCACGGTCTTGAGATGTCCCTCTGTGGTTTAGAGCTGGCCGCCCAGGCTCGGCCTCACTTCCCTCCTCAGATACAGAGACAGCGCGCTGCACCATGTATTCGCCTGCAAATGGCACGTGGCGTGGGGCCTGCGGATCTCCCTTGTGCAGACAACACAATCCGCCAACTGGTTGCGCAGACTGTCCCCTCTGTCGCTCTCCCTGTGCGGTGATGTGGAATGAACAGGCTGCTGGGCGGGCTGCGCGTGTGCACGTGCCGAGATGGAGAGTGTAGGAGTCAGGTGGAGAATCGAGTGAGCTCGGTCCCCGAGCCGCCCCTGCCGGCCACATTCCGGGCGCCGGGAATCCTCTGCGGTCAGTGTCCCTGCGCTCTCCGGGAAGGTTTGGAGTGATGGTTGTTAATGCCCCACACGCACCCCTAGGCTCTGCTCTCCTTGCGGGCGCCGGGGCACCCACCTGCCTCCCACCCTCAGCACCAGCAGGGCGCCCGCTCCCGAGGGATGTCCAGCAAACACGTGCTGAGTGACGGGACGTTTCTCTGCAGCCAGACCCAGTCCCAGCCGAGCTGCCCCTTGCTGCTCTCTCCAGCCCAGGGAGGGCTGTGGCTATGTGTGACGGGGTCTAAGCAGGGGAGTGGGCATGGAGGCGAAGAAAGTTCTACACACATTTTTTGAAGATATTGGTGAAAGTAATGATTGTTCCATCGTTGTCAGAAACACGCAGCTGTCTCGCTGGGTGGCGATGTGGATGTATTGGTGTATTGGTCTCCTTGGCGCAGAGTGGCTGGCCACCTGTCATGACCCTGGGGAACGCTGGACCGAAGGATCGCACCACAGTGATTAGCACGTGGGGCACCTCGCCCTCCTGGCAGGGCATCAGCGAGAGGATCTTTCCAGCCTGAGGATCTGTCAGCACAGGATCCAGCCGAAATTGCGAAACTTGTCTTAGTTTCAAAAAGCAGGTGCTGCGGGGAGGCGGCTTTGCCCCAGGTCAGCGCGTAGCCTATTCTCTTTGAATCTTCTCCGGCAGGCGACGGCGTGTGAAGTGCAGAGCCCCAGCCTGCGGGGAGGCTCCCGGCGCGGCCTCTGGTGTGCTGGCCTGTGGCCCCTCCCTGGGCAGGCCGGGGACTTTCAACATGTAACCTCAATCTCAAGTCCTCTTCAGGACTCGCTTCCTCCCTCTTCGCAGGGACAAGAAGCATGGTCCAGAGCGGGGACAGTGTCGGGGCTCGGCGAGGAGTAGCAGGTAGCCCTGGTTACAGTCCTGCAGGTGGATGTGAGGAGGACAGGCTGGGCCCCCGCCCGAGCCCCCGCCCGCAGCACTTTTTGTGCCTGAAACCAGCTAATGTCGCCCAGATTGGGAGAGTTTGGGACCAAGGCATCAAACTGTTTTTTTCCCTGAAGCACAGGATGGCTCATGTGGCTTAATTATACTGTTCAAAAGCAAGTGAGCTGAGAGAGGAAACTGCAGAAGACAGGCCTGTACCCGGTGATAAAGTGTAATCAGTTTCCCATGTAGGAAGATTTCAGGCATTTACCCAGGTGCTGGGGGGGGGGACAAGGCAATTTTCAGTCTTCCTTCTCCTTCCCTTTATTTTTCTGATTCAGAAACCAGGCATCACAGAATCTGGGGATTGGCAGCTTGCTTAGGAGGGACACGATGGAAGAGGGAGAATTCATTTTGAAAATTATAGTCGTGCCTGAGACACAGGGCAGCTTTGGTGGCATCTGGGCAGCAGCTCCTTAGCAGCAAAGCCAAAAATCCCTCCTGAGTTTCCAGCCTGTGCCGCGGCCCGAGGCCAGCAGCCACATTCCCCACTAGATGCGTGTGGATATGTTAGGAGCATGGTTCGGAGCAGTCACTGAAATTAATTGCACAATTAGGTTTGCACAAATCATTTTTATTCCATAAGGGATTGGATCTCTTATATTTCCATGAAAAAAAACTTAGTCCCTCTGATTCACAAAGCAGGAGAAATGACTGGAGTACTTCGTAGCCAGTGTGTCGGCCTGCTGATCTGACAGCATGGCCTTCTACAAATCTTGAAATTCAAATGATTTCTTTCAAATACTCTAAAAATAAAAGTATCAAATCCTGAAATAATAAATACTAGAATATGCATCAGAAATATAAGTCTGTCTAGGGAAAGTGTATAGTTTTTTCAGTTCAAGAGTTAAAAAAAATGAAAAACGAGCCACGTCCACACACGTTGGCACATCCTTGCGTACGGAGAGTGGGCTGGGCCAGGGATGTGACGGGCTGGTAGAGTACTTGTTATTTGCAGGATGAGACAGTTAAAAGAATACCTTCTTATATGTCATCAGACTTGCTTTAAAGGCCAACCTGAAATCACAGAATTCTAGACTGGCAAAGCTGGGAGGGAACCTTAAATATGACCTGACTCGCGCTCTCTAACCAGAGGGGACCTGGAGCCAGTCTCCCAGGGCTAGTTAACAGGATCCTGAGTCGGTGTGGAGCCCTCAGGCCACGACCCCGCAGGAAGCAAACACAGCCAGGAACACGTGGATCCCTGTTCCATGTGTCGGGTCTGCCCGGTCCCAGTCCCCCCTGAGCCCCTGATTGACGCTGAAGGTAGGATTCACAGATGGAATGACCAGTATTTTTCTACTAGTGATTTTTTAAATAACAGTTTTATTGAGATATAACTCACATACCATGAAATTTCCCCCTTGCGAGTATACAACTCAGTGGTTTTCAGTATGTTCACAGACTTACACAACCGTCACCACGATCTAAATTTATAGCGTTTCCATCGCCCCGGCAGAAACCCCACACCTGTTAAGCAGCCACTCCCCGGTCCCCCTGCTTCAGCCCCTGGCGACCATTCATCTACTTTTGGTCATTATAAATTTGCATATCCTGGACATTCCATATAGATGGAATCATACAACATGTGACCTTTTAAATCTGATGTCTTTCACTCAGCAAATTTATTCATGCTTCAAGTTCATTCATGTTGTAGCGTGTATTAGCACGTCATTCCTTTTCATAGCCAGATACTATCCCATTTTATGGCTAGACTACATTTTGTTTATCCAGTGTCAATCCATGGGGATTCTAGTTGTTTATTCTTTTTGGCTATTATGAATAACGTACCATGGACATTTCTGTACACCTTTTTGTGTAGACATCTGTTTTCAGTTTTCTTGGGTATGTACGTAGTGTAGAATTGCTAGGTCATATGGTAACTCTGTGTTTAACCTTTTGAGGAGCTGTCAGACTGTTTTCCAAAGTGGCTGCACCGTTTTACATCCATCCCCAGGAGCATGAGAATTCCAGTCTCTGCACAGCCTCACTGACACTTGTTACTGTCTGTCTGTCTATTTTAGCTTTCCTAGTGGGTGTTACTGCTCCTGACTCTTAATCCTGTGGCACCTTCCGTGTACCGAAATGGTCTGTTCAGTCTTCACCTCTAGATTGTAAGCTCCCAGAGGACTGAGACTGTGTCTTAAAATCCCCAGTCTCCAGCCTTAAACATTTACTGAGTTGAGTCAAATGCTGCTGAGCCCACGGTTTGCCGTCACTTGCACACGCAGCCACCGTTTGACTCTCAAGTACGTGTGGGGTTCTGGCTGGAGACGGGTGCGCTATACAAAGAGGGATAAACTTGTCTTCAAATAAACAGCTTGGACTACGCAGGGTATTTAGAGAACAAAATGTAGGTAAAGGAAAGGAAATGTCAATGACAAATTAGGAGGCACATTTTTAAAAAAAGAGAAATTTGTTTTCAAATAATTTGGCAAAATAAAAACCAAAAAGTACATTTCCCTGGTTGTGGCCACTATGATAGGTAGCGAGACCTGGGTGCTGAGTCTCATGTGTTGTAAAAGCTCGTGTTGTAACAGCTCATCTCCCCCTGAAGTGAGGAGGGAGCCTTACAGTTGCTGAGGCCTGTCCGGGGCTGGGCTCAAGCCCCCTGTCACTCTGCTTGGTTCCATCAGCACATGCAGACATGCAGGGGCAGAACGTCCTCCTCTGCCGCCGGGACCACACCTAGGCCAGGACCTAATGCAGCCGGGACCACACCTAGGCCAGGACCTCATGTGGGGCTTGCTCAGGCCAAGCTACTTGACCTGAGAAAGCTGTATTCAAGAAAAAGAACTCACTGCCTGATTCAGAACTGGTGTGTGGTTCTAGAGGATTTTGAACATTTCCCCGTCTCTACCTTTCTTCGTCCTGCCGCCTCTAGCTGGAATGCCTGTTTTCACCCAGTTAGCATGGCCACATACTTTATCGCCCAAACCAGGACACTCTTGAGAGTACCAGCACAATTGGCAGAAGCCAGGACCGGCTGGGACAAACCAAGGCATGTAGTCACTTACCCCAGCCCCACGCACAGTTCTCTCCTCCAGGGGAGGTTCTACCTCCTCCCTGCTGCCACCCTCCCTAAAAAGATCTGCTCTCTCCTGCACGGAGCCCACACGTGTGAGGGGACCATTCTGCCTCATGGGCTGTCATCAGGGTCCCTGTCTCATCCTCCTTACTGGGTCATGGACTTCTCAAAATCAGGGACCAGGCAAGGGCCTTGGTACTCGAGAGGTGCTTACTAAATTCTCATGAGATTGAGGAAATCCTGCAGACTGAGAATCAAAGGTGAAGCGGGCCGTGAGTGAAGCCTCGCGTAGGTACCGAGGGCCTTGTCAGAGCACGTCCCGAAGGCGTTTCCTGGGGCTCTCCTCATCTTCCCTTCTTCCTTTGGATTTTCCCGCACAAAGCTCAGGATGTTGATACATACAGGTGAATGTATGTGGACAAACAAAAGTTCCAGTTGTCCAGAACTGTCCAGAAACTCTAATGAGTGTAGATTTCAGAATACCTTCCATCAGACCTTTCGGGGGCACGTCCACACACGGTGGCTGTGATTGGGGTTCAGAGCCGTGACTTCTGAGTCATTTCTAATTCAGACCCTTACCAGTTTGATTCCTTCCGGTCCAGACCCTAATCTACCATAGTTGCTTTAATGGAAACAGCATTTAGATGTCGTTACGGAGCTGACGTCTTCCCTGCTTCTGTCCCCAGGATCAGTACAAGTTCTGCTACGAGGTGGCCCTGGAATACTTGAACTCTGGCTGACGGCGCAGCAGCCCCCGGACACGCCCGGTCACACCACAGAGCCACGGCGCTCCATGGCGTTTGTGCGGAAGAGACGAAGACTTCTCAATCTGCTTATTTTGCTTTGCATAATTGGCTCTTTTTAAGAGCCCAGGAAAGTGTTTCTAGAACTGCTTGCACTGCCCAGTTCCCAGCCATGCCGCTGCCTGGCAGAAACACGCGCAGCACACACAGTCGTCAGATACTACTCCCCGTCGCCGGCTTGTTGGAGCAGCGTAGACATCTGGTCAATTGAAGAGCACAGTTATATTCTTATGAAGGAATTTGTACCTTTGGGGAATTATTTTGTGGCCTGTGATCCTTTGTTATTGTCACAGCTGAGTGTATGTTTTTGTTCTGTGGAGAATGCTCCCTGGCATTATGATAATATATTATTTTAGGGAATATTTGTATTTTAACATGTTGCATAATATATGCTTCTGTAGCTTTCCAGGACTAACAGATGATGTGTATTAAACAGAGATATGTTGTATGAGTCGTTCCTGTCAGATTTGTATTGTTTCCAAAGGAAAAGCTTGGGAGGACTCAGTTACAAAAATGCAAAATTCAGTGGTCAGAGTCACGGATCCAAAGCTTTTCCATTTGTTTATATTGTAAATATTTTTGATTTCATCAAATTATTTATTCATTAAAAGAAATTTTTGTGAAGCACAGTGAGTGACAATCATTTTTATTAAGCCCTGGAAATGATTTACTGTACGATGTTACCTTGTGTGAATTCTCAACTCAATAAACGATGACCCGTGAGCAGTCGTGGCGTGTTCCTGGTGTCCAGCACGCAGGTGTGGAGGCCGCGCCTGCCACGCCAGACCACTGGGGGAGAGAGCGCAGCTGGGGTGTTTGCCTGGAGCAGGTACGGTTGGGATTTTTGAGAGAGAACTTTTGTCAGTGAGAGCTCTAGGCCCAGCTCAGTCGCCGGCCCTGGTGTTGGGGAAACAGCCCCGTGAGCGTCCACATGGGCCACGAATCTGGCCGGCGGGGCAAGCACCACGCAGGGACTTGCAGACCGGAGCAACTCTTCCTTTCCCTGTTTCACCGCAGTCAATGGGGGATGATATCTGCCTTCTCCGTGCCTCATCCAAACCCAAAACTTGCTGAGAGAACAACTGTTAAAGCGTTAGAGAATCAGAGTGTGTGTAAGCAGGACAGAGAGTTCCAGCCAGAGGGGAAAGACCATGGCAGCCCAGCCAGCTCCGCACCCCGGGGGGCTCTGACCTCCAATGCAAAAGGCAGGTGTGCCGTGGCCTTACAGCTTAAATTTAAACCGGGTTTTAGGCTATGTTGAATGACCGACAAGAGCTAATGGAGACGAACCTTTACAAACCCCAGTTCTGTGCCAGACGCGGTGCGAGGCGCTTTCCCATGGGGTAGCAGGTCCTCCCTCAATGCGATCCGGGTACAGTTAGGGATCCCATCTGACCAATGAGGAAACTCGGCTTAGAAAAGACTAAATAACTTGTCCAAAGTCACACCAGCTAATAGATGCCAAATGCCCTCAGAGGCCACAGGAGGTGGAGGGACAGCCCAGGGTCGCCCTGCACCCTGCTTCCAGCAGAGAGGCGCAGCAAGGCCCACATGCTGACACAGGGACACTGGCCCCACCACCCACCAGAAAGTGGAGGGGGCTTGAGACCATTATTCCTGCCTGCTCTGGGGATCTTGGTGACCAAGGGTGACAGGATCGAGGCTGTCACCAGGAAGACTGAAGTGGACATCTGCACCGCAGGCCTCCACGACTTTGCTGTCCTGTGAGCAATCCACACGCCCCTGGTTGGTATAAGTTTGCCCAGGCCGCTCCTTAAAGTGGTGGGGCTCTGAGCCTGCGCCGGACACCTCACACTCGGGCCCCTCCCAGGGGACAGCCCTCGCCACCCACCCACTTCCCTGCAGTAAGCTCCCACGGGCTGGGAGCTGCTGTTTTTGTCCGTACCTCTTCCGAGTGATTCCTCCAGGATGTGGGGACTGGGATAAACACACACGGACGCTGCACCCTCGGTGGGCGAGCTGGGCCTCGCCTGGGAGCCTGGTGAGGCCCCGGGCTCTCCGCTCTGATGTCGTGGCCCTGGGCTCCGTCCCCTTGGCCTGGGTGAAAAGAGAAGTCGTCTTAGCATGGCACGGAAGTGACCTGAGACTTGCGAGTCTAATGACACTACCCATTTTCCAGCCAATCCCTCCATTATCGAACCCTCGTCTCACTGTAAAGCTGGTAGTTTCCTCTAGACTTTTGAATCTCTTGGATTTTTATCTTTCTTTCACTGTTTCACTTCTTAGCACAAATAGTGATCGAAGAGAAGGGACATTTTGTGGCTTTTTCTGATTTCCCATGAGGCCTCGCAGCATGCTTGAGATCTGCAGCTTCCAGTGCACAGCGGAAGTCACTGCCGCTCACAAACAATAGAAGCCGACCTCTTGGCTGAGAGTCCCTCCTGCCTTCTCCCCGTGCCCTGCGGGCCTCCCTTGTGGCGTCCTGAACCTCCCAGACACTGCGATGCGAACCTCACAGACTCTGACCGCCATGAACGCCAGAAGGTCCTGCCCTGACGGGGTCCTTTTCCAAAGATGACACCATAACAGCATTTCGTGATGCTCTTGTGTTAATAACATGCCAGCGTGGCTAGACCAAACTACATTTCCAGAGCCCCGTCTTCTGCGTATCCCAGGTAGGGTGGGCATCCGCACTCATGTGGTGCAAGACGCAGAGGCAGATGTGGGGCAGCAGCTGTGCTGTCTTTTGCACTCGGGAGGGGGAGCAGCTGTGGACCCAGCTGCTGCCCTGTGCCCCCAGGAGAACCAGGAGATCGCGGACAAGGCAGGAGCTGCCCCCAGCACTCTCCTCGGGGTCCTTCCAGCCTCTGCTCACAGGCTGCAAACTCACGCCTGTATCTTTAGGTTTCGTTGAGGCAGCCTAGATCCAGGTACCAAAATATGCATCAGTCGCCTACTGCCGAACAACAGATTGCCCCAGAATTTAGATGCTTAACTCAACAACAGACATTTATTATCTGACACAGTTTCTATGGGTCAGAAATTCAGGCGTGGTTTAGCTGGATGACTCTGGCTCAAAGGTCGCTCATGAGATGGCCATGACAGTGTGGGGTCAGGGCTGCAGCCATCTGAGAGCTTCACAGGCTGGGACTCTGTTTCTAAGGTGGCTCACAAACCTAGCAAAGTGAGGCTGTGGCGGGAGGCCTCAGTTTCTCCCCACGTGGCCTCTCCACATGGCTTAACTGTCCTCACAGCACGCTGCTGGCTTCTCCCAGTGATCCAAAAAGTAGCAAGGCAGAAGCTGCAATGCCTCTTAGGACCCTTGGAAGTCATGTTCTGTCATTGCCACAATGTCTTGTAGTTTCCAAAGTCAGCCCGAGTCAGCGTGGGAGGGGACTATAGAAGGGCACAAATACCAGGACATGAGGATCATGGAGCCATCTGGGAGGTTGGCTGTCACCTGCCAGGCAGCTACTGACCTCCCGCATTGGCCTGCACCTCGGCACGCGCAGGCCGGTCAGCTGGGGCAGGGGAAGTCTCGTCCTGAAGGGTTTGGCCTGCCCAGCAAGGCCTGTCATACTGTCCTCCCCTGTCCTGCCAACTTCTGACAACTGCTGACAACACTCCCAGCCATTTGCAGTATGCCTTAAGGAACCCTTATTTTGTTATAAACAAACTTGATTAACACAAGGCTCCCTTTCCCCAAATCCCAAGGAAATGTCCCTCTCTGAAATGCTCTCGAGCAGAGAGAACTCATTCTTCCACATCCCAAATATTTCCTCAATTTCAACAACCACCCTTCATACTCCACCTGAGATGATGGCTACACCCTGCAGCCTGTCAACTTGTCACCTTGAACTGCCACTGCCTCACCCCTGAAATCTTTTCTTTTTTGTTTCTTTTTGTTGTTGTTGTTGTTAAAGACAGGGTCTCACTCTGTCACCCAGGCTGGAGTGGTAGTGGCGTGATCATAGCTCACTGCAGCCTCAAATTCGTGGGCTCAAGCAATCCTCCCACCTCAGCCTCCAAGTAGCTGGGACTACAGGTGCACACCACTATGCCCAGCTAATTTTTTTTTTTTTAAGACGGAGTCTCGCTATGTTGTCCAGGCTGGTCTTGAACTCCTAGCCTCAAGCCATCCACCCCCTTGGCCTCCCAAAACGCTGGGATTACAGGCATGAGCCACTGCATCTAGCCTTTAATAAACGTACCAAATTCTGACCCCAGCCTCTTCAACTGCTAGCTTTCTCTCTTATTCCTTTATCCTTGTTCTTTGAAATTATGAAAACTTCTAGTCCATGCTACCCGCTTCTTACCTTCTCCCCAGAACAACCCAAGCCCCATAATATATCACTTCAACCCCGTTTTACCAATACCCTCAATACCCTTGACACCCTAAAGTTCAATCATATCCACCCTACAAATGGTCAGCTTTAGAGAAATCCCTCTGGGACTTTCAATCCCAGTCTAGGGTAACAAAGCCCAGATTTACCCTCCTAAGTGAAACATCTAAAAAACTGGAAAAACTGTATTTTTAAAAATAGCATGCAAGATACCAGACATCAGGCAATGAAGGACACTGATCTCCAAGAAACAGGAAACAAATTTGGGGATCCCTAATGTTGCCCTCAGCTTATGACCTGGAGAGAATTTCCAGACCATGATTGCAGCAATGGGGAAGCCAGGTGGGGCCCAGTGGTCTCCCTCATTTGAGGAAATGGACCTCAGGGCTCAAAAAGGCCCAGGTGGCCGGGCGCAGTGGCTCATGCCTGTAATCCTAGCGCTCTGGGAGACTGAGGCGGGCGGATCATTTGAGCTCAGGAGTTCGAGATCAGCCTGAGCAAGAGCGAGACCCCGTCTCTACTAAAAATATAGAAAGAAATTAGCTGCACAACTAAACATATATAGAAAAAATTAGCCGGGCATGGTGGCGCATGCCTGTAGTCCCAGCTACTTGGGAGGCTGAGGCAGGAGGATTGGTTGAGCCCAGGAGTTTGAGGTTGCTGTGAGCTAGGCTGACGCCACGGCACTCACTCTAGCCCGGGTAACAGAGTAAGACTCTGTCTCAAAAAAAAAAAAAAAATGGCCAAGGTGGGTAAGATTTGTAAGGAAGAGCATCAGGGATGAGAGACCTGCAGAGAGAAACAATTCTACAGATCTTCAGAGTGTCCCCTTCAAGTCGTCAGCTAAGTACTGATCAGAACGAGCATGGAACGAATTTACCTGAGGCCAAAGAAAGAACCACCCAAAAAGACTAGAAGGAAGAATATTTAGAGTTCATACAGGCCAGAGTAGTTTCTGTTTCCATTGAACAGAGAACCCAGAAGGATTTTAACTCAGTAAGTGGGGCAAAATTATCTCTAGGCTAAGTACAGCTGTGGTCCTGCCTAACAATTGAAGGATCAAACTGTTTCCAAGTAACTTGACTGCACCAAAGAACAAAACTCAAGAATATTTATAGGAATACAAAAATATATAGCACCCAAGAAAGTAAAAATCACAATGTCTGGCATCCAGTCCAAAATTACCAGGCAGGTCACAGGACCCAAAACCAACACTGCAGCTTGTTCCTTCCAGCAAGCACCACCTACTGACAGGGAGGACAATTTGCACGCCCTTGTACTGCATTTACCGACTCATCATACAGGGTGTGGTCAATTCTCACCCACAACCACCAACAACTGGCTCAGACACTAACCTGGGCATGTCATTATCTAAACGAAAGAAAATCCAAAAGTAAGAAGCAACAGCTGCTCCAAATGAGAGGGAATCAGCGAAAGAACTCTGGGAGTATGAAGAATCAGAGCAAAAGGACACCCCAAAAAGAGAATACCAGCTCTCTAGCAATGGATCCCAACCAAAAGCAGAATATTGAAATGACAGATGA
>NW_012148430.1:714993-730392 GCF_000956105.1 Propithecus coquereli
GTTTTATGAAGCAAACATCACCATGATACCAAAGCTAAGAAAGGACTCAACAAAAAAGAAAACTACAAACCAATATCCCTTATGAATATAGATGCAGAAATTCTCAATAAAATCCTAGCAAACTGAATTCAACTGCTCATCAAAAAAATAATCCCTCATGACCAAGTGGGCTTCATCCCAGAGATACAGCGATGGTTCAACATATGCAAATCTTTAAAGGTAATTCAACAACATAAACAGAAGTAAAAACAAAGACCATATGATCCTCTCAATAGATGCAGAAAAAGCATTTGAAAAATTCAGCACCCTTTTTTGATAAGAACGCTTAATCTTAGGAGCCCTACCCAGTGCTTGCCACTCCATGTTTACTAGCACAGGGAGAGCAAGTGAGTGAGGGCAGGAGTCAACTCATAATCGAGTTGCTATACCCTTTCGTATGCATAGACAAGGCATACGCACTTGGAGAAGCTGTTCTGGGTCTTAGCAAACTGAAACACCCCAGAAAAAGTTTGCTCTTCCTTGAGAAACTATAGAGCCCAAGGAAAAAAAGAGAAGAATATTGGTCTTAGTCCTGACAGGAAGAAAAAGTTTTAAAAAGCAAAAGGAAGTGTCCCTGATCTAAAGGAGAGGGAGTTAAAACACAGGCAATCAGCACACAGCATGTCCTTGTTACTCCGGTTTTATTACCACTAATGGTGTTTAAATGGCTGTGCTGATACAGTGTCCCAGACCTACCTGGATGACCCATGCATTTTTTAAAAAGAAGCCTGCACCAGGTGTGGTAGCTGACGCTCATAATCCCAGCAGTTTGGGAGGATGAGGCAGAAGGATCACTTGAGTCCAGGAGTTTGAGACCAGCCTGGGCAACATAGCAAGACCCAGTCTCTACAAAAAATTTTAAAAATTAGCCAGGTGTGGTGGTATGCACCTATAGTGGCAGCTACTCAGGAGGCTAAAGTGGGAGGATGGCTTGAGCCCAGAAGTTCGAGGCTGCAATGAGCTATGATCGGGTCACTGCACTCCAGCCTGGGTGACAGAGTGAGACCCTGTCTCTAAAAAAACAAAAAAAGGAAGCCTGAAGGGTGGGAGGAACCACTACAAAATCTCATGTGCTCTGTTCACAATCACAACCCTCGCTTCAGCTCCAGCACTCCTGCTTCAGGGAGCTGTGGTGGCTCTAAAATAGGGCCACGAATTCTCTGGCAGGCCTCCCTGAAGGAGGCGGTGGCCCGCTCGCCCTGGCCCCTCATGCACCGCTGGCTCCGAGGCCGGCTGCCATGACATGCACCCCTTCGGAGAGGCCCAGCAGATGAGGAACTCAGGCCTCCGACCAACAGCCAGCGAGGAACCACAGTCCCAGACGGGTCTGGGAAGCAGATTCCCCAGCCCCAGGCCCAAGCCCCAGCCTACGCCTGGACTGCGACCTCGTGAGCCGCGCTGAGCCAGACCACCCGCCCAGGCCCGGCCGATTCCCAGCCCTCAGAAACCGTGTGAGATGATTCATGTTTGTTATCTTAAGCTGCCAAGATTTGGGGATGAGTCAGTACCTCTGACTTAGGCTCCAATTCTGGTCTCCATTAGGAAATTCCAGAAAGAGATGCTTCCAGCCTAGAAATTTAAAGGAGTATGTCAAAGCTCTTTATTATGTTCTAGGTTCTAGAAGCTTCTGCCCATGGGGTATTTCCCAAAGTGTGATTCATGAGATGATTATAGCTGGTGCACAGATGAGCATTTATTTTTATAACACCCCTGAATTTAGTTTACTATGTATTAGGAAAGTGCTGGTTTCCACTTTCAGTACTAATGGATTTCTCCGTGTCTGAGGGGAATTTGTGCAGGGGGAGAAATGCTCACCGCTAATTGTAATTTAGGCAATATCCCATTATTAATCTTAGGAATTTATTAGGCAATTAACATTCGTGGAGATATTAAATAATCAACATTGTCCTAAATGTTTACACTTACTTACAACTAATAAATAAAAAATTAAGGATTTAACAATATAAATTTTCCCAATCAATAAAAACCTAGGTTACAAACTTAACCCAGCACTTTTAGGCATTTAATTAAAACCTCAATTCTAACATATTAATTCCCTTCAGTGTTCTAAGGCCCTTCAAATGCAAATTGGTCCCACAGAAAAAAATGAAAGATTACAACACTGATTAATGCCCTTACACCCAAAGCGCTTACAGCCACGTGGATACCGCGGTTTAATGTGTTTCCATTTCCGGTCCTCACTCTCATTCCTGTATACCCCCCGGCCACATGCTTTGCATTGTCCTAAGATTTCAGTAACTATAAGCTCAATAACTGATATTTTACACCTTTCTGGAATTTTAGAAATTTTACCAGACCCCAAAGTAAGAGAATATTGTCTCGGCCCCACCAGGCCTTGGCAGGTGTTGCTGGTGACCTGCTGACTTTCCATCGGGACATGGCTGTGCACGCTAAGCTGATTCACACCTGAGCCACTGGTCCTAGGGTAAGTTTCTTTTTCTTACAAAGACGTTGCACTTGTTATACCCTGGGGCTTCCAGTGTCTGTCTTCCCTAACAACGTTAACTTTTGAGAATTGGTATCTTTCCCGGCAATGAAATGGTTGTTACGATTTGTACGTGGCCTCTCCTTACTGCCCAGTAACTATGGTTTTTCTATGCTTGTCTATCGGCATAACTGGAAGCTCGTGGCTTAAGTCTTATCAGTATCTCTCCATAATTAGTAGAGTTTTCCAGACGTTTCATTCTTTGAGAAAAGAGTGAGTCAGTCTGAGCTTGGCTCTTTCTTCTTTTAAGGACATTTGGCTAATTTGTCATTCCAGAGCACACGTTTGGATGTTCTCGAATCAGTGACCATGTGACATCGGCGAGGCTCACCAACGGCTAGGGCACATTCCACCTGCCATTCACGTGCCTTCCTCACAGCCCCGCCCCTGCTCATCCTGGGATGACTTTGGCTGACTCAGCAGTTTCAAGTCACTCCTTCCTGCTCGCGCTGGTCCAACACTGCGTTTACCAAAGAGACAAGACATCGTAGAGAGCAACACTTTTCCATTATTAAAAATAACAAGGATGAGGCATATTCTATTCAACTCATGCTTTCTTTGAATTAGTCCATTTTCAATACTTAGTATTACCTGTCCTGACATTTTTTTCCTCTCCCCAAAATATGCAATCGACTGTCAACAGTCTTTTCTTCTTTTAGTTGGAAAACGGTGTTAGAGACTAAAATCTGGTCTGATGTTGGAAAAGTGCTGTTTCTGCTGTTGCTGATGGGACATTTTTTCTATCAGAGTTGTCAATGGTATTTCTCTGAAGGTTGTGTATTCACGTTGACATTTCAGAATTGGCGTATTATTGCATTACCTGATCTTTCTAATAACATGAATCCGTCAGCCAGCAAGACGCTCTCACCAGGATTGACGTACCGTAGGGATACGCAGCTTCCTTTTGAAATATATTTATTTAACATTCAAGAGCGAGACAATTAAAAAATGCGTCGTGGACAATAGCACAGGCGGCGCTGGGTGCAAACAGCACACAAAACTGGCCCCTGCGAGGCCCTCGGCTGAACCCGGACAGATTGGGCCCCTGCGCTGCCGTAGCAAAGCCCCGGAGACTGGGGCTTAAAGCAACAGGGTCGCTCGTCTCACCCTGGAGGCTAAAGTCCAAGGGCCGGGTGTCAGCAGGACCAGGCTCCCGCGAAGCCCGTAGAGAGACTCCTTCCTCGCCTCTTCCCAGCGTCCGGCCGGTCCCTGCGGTCCTGGTCTGCAGCAGCAGCACTTCGATCTCTGTCCCTGTGTCACACGGCTGGCTGTCTTCCTCCTGTGTCCATGTGTTTCTGTGTCTCTTCTCTTCTTACGAGGATGCACGGACACCGGTCATATTGGATTTAGGGCCCGTGCTACTTCAGCATGACCTCATCGTAACTATTTCCTCTATGAATTTCCAAATAAGGTCACATTCACAGGTACTGGGCTTATGACTTCAACATACCTTTTTAGGGGACATAATCCAACCCGTGACAGCAGGCCCGATGGGAAGCAGAGCCCCGCCCTCCACAAGGTCAGCGAGAGCACTGCTGTAGGAGTCCAGAGGCACTGATGCTTGTCCTGGCTCCGTGTGGCCGGAGGCTCATCCAACAGGCCTCAAACCCACTTTCAGCCTCCGGACTCGACCACAGGGGCCACCGCTTCCGCCTTTGGTCATCTGGGCGGAATCTCAACCAGAGGGTGATTGGTTGATCAGAATTAAAATTGAGAGTGGAGGGGGAGTTTGGAAGAGGAAAGAATCATCTTATTTTTAACTTAGAGTTTCCTCAGCTATCAAGTGAGGGTCTTAGGCTGATAGGGAAGTTTTCCAACTTTGCTCCGGGGAGTACACTCGAGCCCATGCGGGAAGGGTGGGGACCGTGCCCCACAGGAGCTCTGGTTTTCTTTCTTTTACCATTCGTGCAACTACTGGTACCAAAGTCAAGGCTGAGTTACTCCCTGCGGGAGTGCTGGGAAGGAGGCCTCCTGAGGAGGGAGGCTGACGGTGGCCCTTCCTCACCTGCCCCCTTCAGCTGAGCTCATGCCTTGAGGGCCCCATGCTCTCTGGGAATGACAGGTGGGACCTGCCACCACAGGCAGCAGGATGCAGCTCCTCTAAGGTGGGAGATATCCCACCTGGCCTTGGTCATAGCACCTGGGGACATGTTTTGTGACAAAGCTGTCCCCACACACCCACAGAGTCAGGGCCTGAGCCCAGCCTGGAGGTGAGGGTTGGAGTGCAGCTGACATGAGGGAGCGCCCAGCCTTTAATCATCCTAATTGGGACCTCCCTGGGGGAGCAGATGATTGCTGCATCAGGAGGGTATCTCGTGTCCACCTGCCACCTCCATGGAGTGTGTGCCAGAAACATTAGAAATCAACCCAGAACTGGCCCCCGAGGTGACCCCAGCGGGATGCCAGGACTACGGAACTAGCAACCCAGGTGCCGAAGGATTCGCACCCTCCGGGCCCCGCACCGCTGGCGCCAGGCTCCTGCAAGATCCTGGCCAGCAGGGGCAGCGCAGGCTTTCCTGGGGTCTCCTCCCATCTGGCCAGGGAAGGTGCAATTCAGGGTCCGCATGTGGCTGCTGCACCTTCCCAGGCCACGCGTAGCACCGGTAGCTGCTGGCTGGTGAGCAATGCCTTCCCTGAGCTAGAGAGCTCTTCCTGGTGCCAGAAACCTACTGGTTTGGGGGCGTGTGTGAGCAACCTGAGGCGGGATGCTGGGCTTTCTGCTCACCTGGTGATTTAATGAGGGTCTGTGTCCACCCACCCAGCTCTCACCCTCTCCCACACACCATCTCAGCATCTCTCTCTATTTCATAAAACACCAATTTATCGGATATTACCCTCATTTTAAATTACATATATCAGTGAAAACGCAATTCACCTTCTCTTTCCAATCTCGTTAGCTGATAAAAGCGTTAGCAAATTGTCACATGTCTAAATGACCGTGTAATAGGTATCGGTTTTAATTGTCGGTACTCAAGTGGCCGTTGTAACAAAGCGTTTTGCTTCGCGAGTCAGGTAAGCCCCTCACTCTGCAAGGAAAAGAGCTGAGGCCCAGCTGCTGGAAAACCCAGAGCCTAATTTGTAGCCCCGTGGTAGCGCGGAGACAGGAACCTGGTATTCTGACAGTGGCCTCAGGAATCTCGTTTCTTTTCTTTTTTTATTGTGGTAAAATATACATAACATAAAATTTACCATTTTAAAGGAAAAGAAGTCATTATATCAAAAAGACACCTGCACCCGAATGTTTATCACAGCACAATTCACAGTTGCAAAGATATGGAACCAACCTAAGTGCCATCAACTGTGATGAGTGGATAAAGAAAATGTGGTATGTGTACCACGGAGTACTAGTCAGCCATAAAAAAGGGAGGAAATAATGTCTTTTGCAGCAACTTGAATGGAACCAGAGACCGTTATCCTGAGTGAAGTACCTCAGGAATGGAAAAGCAAACTCACTAGTAAGTAGGAGGTAAACGATGGGTGTATATGGTCATAAGTGGTGCAGTGGGCATAGGAAACTAAGAAGGGGGAGGTGACAGGCATAACACCCTGCCGCAGTCGCTGTTAACTACGCATGCGCTTATTCGATCAAAGTATTTCATACGGTTGTCACTTTAATGGGCATTATTGGTACTACACATGGAGGATTTAATTGCCATTTTTAAATATCCCCCAAAATATTACACTATGATTTGGCCTTGAAATGGAAAATATTGTTATGGGATAAAAAAAATACCTGTCAGGTGCAATGTGCACTGTTCTGGCAACGAGTACACTGAAAGCCCTGACTTCCGCATGATACAATTTATCCATGTAACAAAAACACTTGTACTCCCTAAATCCACTGAAATAAAAAAAAAAGGAAAAAGAAAAAAATACCATTTTAAACGCAGAGTTCCGTGCACAAAGTACATTCCCACTGTTGTATAACCATCACCACCATCCATCTCCAGAACTTTTTCATCTTCCCAGACTGAAACTTTGCACCCACTAAACACTAACTCTCCGTGCTCTCTCCCCCAGCCCTTGGCACCCACCACTCTACTTTCTGTCTCTATGAATCTGACTATTCTAGGTGCCTCATTTCAGTGGAATCATACATTATCTGTCCCTTTGTGACTGGCTTATTTCACTTAGTATAATGTCCCCAAGGTTCCTCTATGTTGTGGCAGGTGTCAGAATTCCCTTCCTTTTTAAGGCTTGATCATATTCCGATGTGTGTATATGCAACATTTTGTTTACCCATTCATCTGCCCATGGACAGAAGAAGTCATTATATCAAAGATGGGCTGTTTCCATCTTTGAGCTACTGTGAATAATGCCACTATTGGCTTCAAGCGTCTTAGTTTTCTTAGTTTTCTTTCCAATCCTTTTTCTTTCTCATCTACTTCTAATTTGTGCTCCTCGGTCACTGGCATTAGACCCCATTGTGGCCCCACAGTGAATTCTGCCAAGCTGCCTAAGCCGCACGAGATCTACATCAACACAAGAGACAAAATTCCAAAATCCAATGAGCCTTTCTACAAATGAAAGAGTTCTTAACCGTTCGGGGGGTCACCGACCCATTTGAGAATCTGAGAACTCTCTTTCATTTAAACAACGTACCTGCAGTCACACAAACGTGACATTTTCAGTTTCCATGGACATCCCTGCAGCCCATTCTTAGACCACAGGTTTATCTCTGCTCTAGATAATTCAATTCTTCCCAGAAAGTTGTAAGTCAAGAGTTTTCAAATAAGAGCATGGTTGAAATGCTCGAGTGAAGCACATAATCACTTCCAGTGTGACAATGACATAAAGCTGGATGTCCGTGTTTGGAACCTGCCCAAGGCAGAACACGGCAGTGGGAAGACAGTTCTGTGCATTCACTCAGGGTCTGGAAGGACTTGGGAGGTCAGGAGCTGAGCGTGTGATTCTCATTCTGGACGCAGAGCGGATCGGTGAGGGCCAACGTGCAGCGGGGAGCTTGCTGGGGAAGCGGGCAGAGACTCTTCACTCGGAACAGGGGCCCTCCCAGTGCCTGTCTCCTCCGGCTGGTGGCTGGCAGCTCCAGCCACCACCCCACCCTGACCGCCACCTAAGCACACACACTCTCCCAGGACAGGGGATCTGCTAGGGGGCAGGAGGCCCCGGTTTCCAAAGTAACGGCACATCAGTGCGTGCGGCCTGCACTTCTTCCTGAGGGCAGTTCCACTGCACAGGCCGTGGCGGCTGCTGTCACCCAGCCTTGGTCGTGAGTGCGCCAGGATCAACCCGCATTGCCTACCAAGGATGGGGCGTGTGGGGACCAATTCGCCATGTCTGAGCAGGAAATATTAAAAACAAGTCACACTGAATGTAACTGGTGGCTGAGCCTCAGCTGAGGTGCCAATAAGCGTGCAGCGGCATGCAGAAGAATTGTGTGCTGACATCCAGACATCTTTACAGAAAGCGATTTACCTGGGAGACACCCACCCTCAGGTGTGCACACCTTGGGGTGGAGACGCGTGTTGTGTACGTGCACACACGTGTGTGTGTGGAGGAGTGAAGTGGGCGGGGGGGAATAGACGAGGACTGCACAATGTCTGCTGTCTGGTCCCCCCTGCCCTGGAGGGCAGGGCTTCAGGACAAACCTAAAGCCCTCTTGTCCCGGGGCCTCTGCACTGGGCCACCTGTGGCAGACACTACGCCCAGGTGCTGCACAGAGCAAGGTCAGGGACAGTCTTCCTTCTTCCTTGGTCAGGGAATCCTGGGGGGGCCGCAGCCACTTTGCTCCCTTCGAGGTTTTGCCGCAGCATGGGAGTGGGGACACGGCCCTCTGTCTGTCAGGGGCAGCCCGATGGGGGCGTTCTTCTCCTTCCCGAAACCTTGGAACCTCATGGCCTAATTCTGTGGCACATTAAAGTCACCTGGGGAGCTTTTAAAACATTCTGACTGGGGGAACCCCATTCCGGACCTGTTATCATAAGGATCTGTGGGGACGTGGTCTGGGCCTTGGCCATTTTTGAAGTCCCCAAGTGATTCCAGTGTGCAGGCTAGACCTGCTGGTGGTCTCTTCCTCTTTCCCCTCCATGGAGCCCTCTCCTGTCCTTGGTAAATAGGTGCTTGATCAGGTGTAAGGCAGGTGACTGCCATGTTGAGTCAATTTTAAGATGTACGTTTTAGGATTCTGATAGGGATGTTTCTTGCAATCACTGTCAGGCAGGTGACAGGCATAACAACCTGCCGCAGTCGCTGTTAACTATGCATGCGCTTATTCGATCAAAGTATTTCATATGGTTGTCACTTTAATGGGCATTATTGGTACCACATATGGAGGGTTTAATTGCTATTTTTAAATATCCCCCAAAATATTACATTATGATTTGGCCTTGAAATGAAAAAATATTGCATATATGATGAGTAGGGACACAGAGCATTGGGGTGTGAATTTGATGTCAGCGAAGCAAATACTTCTCACCGCAATTTCATGGCTTTTTTGCAAAGTAACAGCCAAGCGCTTTATGGAACCCGACAAAGACACCACAAAGAGCGATATATGGGAAATAACTGCCCATCCCACACCTTGAAATGCAACCCAAAGGCCAAGAAATCACCAACTCCCAGAAACACCTTTATAAGAGATGTTACGTGGCTATAGCCATTTGTGGTCTGATCACCGTGGGAATCACAGACCCACACTCTGAACGCAGAAGGGATGCCACATAGGTGGATGTAGATGCTGAATGGGGTGAAGTTTCAGAAATACCTTAACCAGTGTATTTCACTTATTTGTTCAATTTATGTAAGCACAGAGTGACATAGGATAAGATCCATGCCTACGAAGTCCAGAAGATATTCTTCAATAAATATGAAGAAACATTTGAAGTGATATAAAAGCATTATGCCAATTTTGTTGGTAGCATTTTTCTTATCTAGTGATCCACAAAATGGTTGCATCTAAGAATTGATGGTTTCTTCGTTTCTGTGAAATATATTTGCCACTAGGTCTAATTCCCAGCACTCAGGTTTCTGCCCACTGCACGGCCACGTGAGCCCAGCTGGGCTCTGTCCTCTCCCCACGCCCTCCCCGCTTCCTGACAGGTTCTCTGAGGCCACCCTTCTCGCCACCCCTCCCTGAGGGTTCCTATGGTTCTCCTCTCCCCGGCCGACACTCATTCTCTCTTCTGCCATTTCTGTTTTTGAAAGAGCCTCTTTCCGCGTAAGTCCAGCCTGTTTCCACCACACATTGCCTAGTGGGTGCTCTGGTTCCAGTCGGCCGTGCACTTGTTCGTCTCGGTCATGGGAGGCAGAGACGCAGGGACTGGGAAGCATGAGCTGGAGGGTCACAGAGGGGTTCACGCCACGATCTCTCACTCGTAAGCAGGTGACCTTGGACAGGTTACTTTGCTTTGCCTGTCAGCCTTGGAAGGGAAGAAAACAAATGACTATATCTCCGGGTTGTTGGAGGATTAAATGAGGACAATATGTGCATTGAGGACCCTCTTAATTATAGTTGCCCTCTTGGCATCCTTTGCAACTATGGAGTTTGGGTGGAACAGACCAGGTCAGGGCTTAATTGGCTTAATCCTAATCATGTGACCTCGGGCATGTGACCTAGGTTGATCCAATCAAAGTAAAGCTTAGTTCTTATCTTGGATGCTTTGGGGAAGAGAAACTCGTTTTGCCCTGGTGATATAGTACAGTCATCCCTCAGTATCCACTGGGTATGGGTTCCAGGACCCCCGAGGATAGCAAAATCTGCCGATGCTCAAGTCTGTGATACAAGGCAGTGCAGTACTTGCATATAACCTACACACAGCCTTCCATGTATTTAAAATCATTTCTAGATTACTTATAATACCTAATGCAATGTAAATGCTATATAAATAGTTGTTGTACCATATTGGTTTTTCGTTTGTATTATTTTTATTGCTGTGTTGTTATTTTTGTTTTCAATCCTCTTTTGGATTTGTGGGTGTGGAACCTGCGGATACAGAACGCCAGCTGCATCTATGAGGCCGTAACCCTCTGTCCCTAAGAGCTCTTGGCCACCGAGAAGCCAGCCTGGAGAAGAGCTGACCGTGAAGGAGGATGGGGGGAAAGAGGATAAAGAGCCAGGACCCCCATCAGAGACATCTGAGCCCCCGAATGCCTCATGTATGTGAGCCACGAAATTCCTTTGATTCAAACAGATTTCAAGTATCTTTTCTGTCATTTACGACCAAAAGCATTCTTGCTGATCTGGTAAGGAAAGCACTTAGCAAGTATTCAATAAATAGTAGCTATTGTTATCAACTCGAGTGTTTATATGCTATAAATGAGGCTGGGCCTCCCTCCTGCCTCCCTTTGACTTTGCTGGAGCAACGTGACTGTTACTCAGAGGGACCCTGTTCCTCAGCAGCACACAAGGCTGTTCTTGGGGCCTTGTTCTGGGGTCTTGCCAGAACGTCATTGCCACATAACCCATAGCCACCCCCCTCCCCAACCACACTTCCCATTTCCACGTTCCAAGTAACTCAGGGCAAATCCCTTTAGTAATGTAGAGTATTGACTCCAAACCACACTTTCCACTCCACCCTAAATTAACTGTGAGGAAGAGGAGGAAGGCTGCTGCTCCTGCATAAAGCTCTGCAGTGCCAGGGAACCTCCCCGACTCTGAGCCGGGCCGTGTGCCTTCGCGGTGGGTGCAGGACCTGGGCCTTGATGTCCCAGAGCAAGGATGTGACAAGCCTGGTCGATCTTCCCGGGGGAGTGTGTCCTCCAGAAAGCAGAGGCTCAGGACCTACTTCCGAGCCTTCTTTTCTGGCCTTGGCGCTGCTCCGTTGGAAGGAAGATGAGAACGGCCCCCAAGCCTCCTTCTTTACCATCCCACGGGCTGCACGTGCTCCCTGCAAGGAGGTCCAGACAGCTGTGGATGGCAGAGGGCTCTGTGTGTCCACCAGGTGTGTGGCTGCTGCCTTTGGGGCACAAGAGTTGCCTGGCCCCCTCCCAGCCCGGGCCTGCCATCTTGGGGGTCTCTAGCGGGTGGCCCCCTCCTCCACCGTGAACGTGCTGCTTTGATAGGCTAATTACAGCAGCACACTCCGCGTACACCAAGTTGTCGCAACGCTGTGACTTGAAATCCAATTCCTCAGAGCGGGGGGAGCAGCTGGAACTGGGGGTGCGGGGTTGGGAGGAGCTTCAGCTGGCAGAGCGGGAGCCAAGCTGGCGGTGAAGGACAGGTTGCCAATATAAATTCTTCCATCAACAAGCAGAAAACGTGCTTACAACTTCATCATTGTACCCAGGGCTCCGCTGCAATTCCATCTTCCTCGTGGTTAATGGCGTTTTAGGCCACTGATGCCACATAACACATTTCATCGATTCCGAGGGGAGGTCCCTGCCCAGAACATCAGAGCCGATTTGTAAATATGGAGTGATGGATTTTGTCAGGAAATTTATATCAGAATGAGGCAGTAACGCTCCCACACAAATTAATGTATCTTAGCAGATGTTTAACTTTGAATACCCTGTTTTGAATATATATTACCTGATAATGTATATACACTGGAAGTATTTTTTATTTCCACTCATTAAATCTCAATCAAACAAGTAATCGTCCTAAACTGCAGAGGCACAGAAATCCCTTTTCCCTGCCCATCCAGTAGTGGCAGTTTATTGTATTATAAAGTAAATTAACAGCTAATACAATTTTTTAAAAACAGCAATAACAAAGCCAAAGGCCCATGCCCTGAGGACGGCCTCCCGCCGTCTGCTGGTGCAGGACTCTAGCTCTGCCACCTACTGGGTGACCTTGGCCGGGCACGTGTCTCTCCATGCCGCGGTTTCCTCTCGGCAGGCCGGATGACCACCATCCACTGCATAGGGTTGAGGGGACTGACTGGATTAACACGGGAAGCATTTAGAACTGTGCCTGGCGTTGTGTATTTGCTCATATTATTATGTTGTAAATGACACGAAAGAAGGAAGGAAGCAGGAAAATACTTCTCCTTCTGGGTGGGCCTGGGTGTCAGGAGCAACGCCAACCCCTGTTTCCATCCAGCCTTCTCCTCCCTGGTGTGACTCCCAGGAAAGCAGAGCCTCAGTTTCCCCACATGCAGGTGTGAATAGACATCCTATCTTCTTCTGGCAGGGCTGAGCCCAGGAACCCTCTAGGTTCTCTCTGAAGTGCCCGTTGCTGGGTGGCCTGTCTCCTGGGGTCGCAGGAGGGCACCAGGGAAGGGGCTTTAATAGAAGCTCCCTGGCAGGACAGAAAATGCAAATCGGGTGTGGAGCCCCTTCCCAGTCAGCAGGCAACTGCTCCCTCGCTCCTGCCGTTCTGGGTTTCCCATCGCTTCATTCTTTGTCTCCTCGTCTGTCTGCTCCCGTTCTGTTAACTAGTGGGACACATTATAGATGCTGCTCCCGCCTGTGGCTGTTCCTGGCATCTATTTCTGTTCTTTACCACTTTTCTCCCACTTGTTTTGTCTTTCTTGGCTTTTCTGCTGGCCTTCCTGGGAGGCTCACTTGGAGAGCTGTTATTTTTTGAGGGGCTTGTCCAATGGGGTCTGGTTTTTGCATTCACAGTGGGAGGGTGGAATCGAATGACAGTGTAGCATGTCGGGGTGAGAAGGGGCCTCGCAGTCCTCATCTGGCTGTGTGGTAAGGGAGGCCACGTGTGGCCACTCACAGCCTCTCACGTGGTCCCTGCTGAGCTGAGAGGACAGTCCGGTCTGGTCTTTCCTCCAGCACATGGGGAAGTAGACTGGGCTGGACAGGGGGTGGGCCGAGAGGCCCTTTCAGGCTGAGCTTTGGGTGTCTACCATGTCCAGGTGCCGTGTTGAGTGCCTGCGTACAGAAAGCCTGGAGTCCTCACCCCACCAATGACCCAATGTGACAATAACCATCACTGACACCGTCTGAGCGAGTGCTTGCTATGTGCTATGTGTCTGATTCTTCACTCGTACTGACTGTTGAATCCTCACGACCCATATTACACAGGTGCTATTGTCATCTTCACTTTATAGATAAGGATACTGAGACATGGAAAGGCAAGGACACCTGTCAGTATGTCATAGACCGCAGGGGACAGCAGAGTTCCGACGCAGGCGGTGCACTCTTAGCCCCCATTGGTACTAAATGGTTCGATGATTCCTCTTGGCTTTACACATTAGGAAGCCGAAGCTCAGAGAGACTGAGAGTCTTGGTACGTTGATGTCGCTATAAAGGAACAACTGAGGCTGGGTAATTCACAAAGAAAAGAGATTTATTTATCTCACAGTTCTGCAGTCTGACGGCACCAGCATCTGCTTCTGGTGAGGGCCTCCAGCTGCGTCCACTCCTGGCGGGAAGTGAAGGACAGCTGGCGTGTGCCAAGATCACACGGTGGGAGAGGAAGCGAGAGAGAGAGAGAGAGAGAGAGAGAGAGAGAGGAGGTACCAGGCTCTTTTTAACAAGCAGCTCTTGTGGGAACTCACTAACTCCACCAGGATGTTGCCAAGCCAATCATGAGGGGTCTGCCCCCATGACCCAACACCCCCATCTAGGCCCCAGCTCCAACACTGAGGATCAAATTTCAACATGAGGTTTGGAGGGGACAAATATCCAAACGTTATCACTGAGTAACTTACCCAAGGCCACAGAGCTAAGTAGAACATCTTCATGTTTACCCTTTCACACATCAGCCAGGCACTGATTCTGCATCTCCCCCCAACGGCCCTGCCCTTCCCCCGAAGACAGAGCCCGAGCTCCTCTTGCTGGAGGGGCTGCTCAGTGCCCCGTGCCTTTGCACTGGGATCCTCGCAACCAGCGCCTGACAGCTGAGAAAAGCAAGGCTCGAAGATAGGAGTAAGTTGCTCAAGGTGGTTCCGCTGTTAATGCAGGAGCCAACACAGCCTTCCCTGAGCCTAGCGCAGAGTCCGAACAGGGGTGCTTGATAAAGGCTTAGGGAGGGCACGGGGGACCCAGGTTCTATGGGACCTGAAGCTTATACTTTGTAGGGGCCACTGGAACTTACGGACACATATAAGACAGGGCTTTGGGAGGGGCCCGTGTGAGGGACCCTGAGGCTTCAACTTCATCAGCTTCACGGTAAATATGCCTCTGAGTCAATAAATAAAAGAGTAGGTGAATGAATAAATGAGGTACAAAGGTATATAATTTTAGAGCTTAAAGAACCTAAAAAACTATCAAGTCCTATATCCTTTTTTATGGTTATAGAAACCAGGCCTGGTGAGAGTAACTTTCCCAAGAACACACAGCCAGTAAGTCTTACCAAGGCTGAGTTAGGCTACCCCTGTGTCATCATGACCAGTAGGCCTGGTGGTGTTGAATCCAGGTCTGTAGTTTATACTCTGCCATGAACTCCATCCCTACCTTAGGAGCAATTGGTGTTCATCCGCAATATATAAATTACCTCCAAGTTAGGACTGGCAGCACCGTACAACATCAAGGGTCGCTCACAACAAGGACTTCGTGAATGTCATGAATGGACTCCTGGAGTTATGGGGCATTTTGCCAGGTGGCCACACACGGCAGCCCTGATACCATTACTGGTCTTGGCCTCCTCTGTTGTTTTGCTTGTTCCTAGAGAGTAGAGGAAGGAAAGGGGCTTCTACCTCTCCCATGATCTTACTTTTCTTGCATTATGGGAACTCAATTAACTTAGTTGTGCCAGTTACTAACGTATTGCCTCTCAGTTCCCAACTCAAATTTCATTGCCTGCTCTGCAAAAATGGAGCTGGGTCCTATACAGAATTCTCCCTTGCAGCTGGCACCGTGTTATTCCTTGTCAGAAGAGGGCGCTGGAGGGACCGTGGATAAGGAAGGTATTTTCTCTCTCTGGTCCTGGAGTGCGTCCCACAGCGTGTGGCTCCTCCAGCACCAGCTTCTGCCATGGCCAGTGGCCAGCAGGAGTA
>NW_012148430.1:731372-734453 GCF_000956105.1 Propithecus coquereli
TAGAGACAGTGACCAAACGTAGACGTCACAGATGTTTAAAGGTCATAAAATCTTAGACTTTTAATTTCACCCTTCCCGCCATTTTCTAGATGAGGAAACTGAGGCCTGAGAATCTGAAGGCACCTGAGTGAACCCCACTGCCAGTCCTGCCGACGCGCACGGGGCCAGGCCCTGCCCAGAGCAGCCCAAGAGACCCTGCGCAACAGCCTTTGGGTCAGTTGACCTTTGGACAGTCATAAAATGTATGTAACCTCCCACATCTTAGATGGCATATTCCTCTTCACCCAGCTCTAAAATGAATAAAAATAAAAATAATTTCTACAACTTTTTTTAAAAATCACAGTTCAGGCCCTGCCTTTTATAACAGACATAGAGCCCCAGAGACTCGGGGAGGCCTTGGGTTTGGGTAGCCCTGCCCCCTGGAGACTGCCCCTGTTCCTCTCCCTGAAATTTTCCCCCAGGGCCCTGCGTGCGGGGACACTCGGGACGTTTTCCTGGCTGCCCGGTAGAGTGTTGCCGAGGAGAGAGCAGCAGGATCGCTTGCCGACTGCCCCACCCCAGCCCACGCTCTCCCGACTGCCTGGTGTGTTAGTATTTCTCAGTGCCGCTGTAATAAATTATCACAAACTTAGTGGCATGAAGCAACACCCATTTTTTAGTCACAATTTCTGTGGGTCTCAGAAGTCCGGGCACAGTGTGGCACAGCTGGTTTTCTGCTCACAAGGCCAAAACCAAGGCATGGGCAGGGCTGTGTCCCTTCCGGGAGGCTCCAGAATCCGTTTCCAGGGTCATTTCGGCTGTTAGTGCATTCAGTTCTGCGTGGCTGTAGGGCCGCTTCCTTGCTGGCTCTCGACCAGGGATGGTTCTTGGATTCCAGAGGCCACTTGCACCGTACGACCCCACCCCTGTCAAAGCCAGCATCCCCAAACCCAAAGCCGTGAGCCTTTCCGATCCTCCACCCGCCTGGTCTCTCCTGCTTTCCTCTCTCCCCAAATCTTCCTGACTCTAGCCAGAGAGATGTCTCTGCTTTTAAGGGCCCAAGTGATCCGATCAGGCCCATCTGGAGAATCTAGGAAAACCTCCCTATTTTTAAAGTCAAGTGATGAGTCATTTAATTCCGTCTGCAAAACTCCATTAGAAAGCACCTAATTGGATAATCAGGGGCAGGAATATAGGGAGACATCTTTAGAGTTCTGCCGACCTCACCTGGCAGGGAGCGACCGGGAAGTGAGGGCCCCCCCGCCGACCAGAGGAGAGGAGGGGCCACTCAAGGTCTCTGGGGCCATCAGACCTGGTGGCGGCCCCCTTCAGCAGCTCACTCACCACCACCCCAGCCCCTTAGGTGTCAGCAGTCACTATCCCCGGAAGGCTCCCTCCAGGACAGGGGGCAGGCACGGGACTTCATCTGCGAAGTGAGGGTGCCAAGCGTGATTCACAGTCCGAGATCCTTGGCCCTCTGGAGACCATCCAGCAGTATTTGAAAATTGCATGAGAAAATCATGCATGGAGGAGCAGTAAGCCAAAACAGCGCTCAGTTCACCCCAAGCCCGCGTGGCTTCTCTGCTGATCAAATGGGCATCAGAGGCACTTCAGTACCTTTTGCATAGTTCCCAAACCATTTCTTCAAAAACAAAGAGCAAGCAAGGAAACAAAAACCAGTTTGACATAATTTGAGACCCATAGAAAAATGTCAAGAATAAAACAAAGAATTCTCATATACCCTTAACCCAGCTTCCCCCAAAGTTAACATTTTGCTGTGTTTACCTATCACTTTCTCTCTCATTCTCCCTCCCCCCACTCTCATTTTTCAAGCTGCTATATTGTAACCAGCCCTCTGGAGGGGCCCATGTGGCATATGAGGGGCAGAGTATCCGGGAGGAGCTGAAGCCAGCAACAGCAGGCGTGAGCTTGGAGGTGAATCCTTCAGCCACATAGTTCTGCCAACGTGATGTTTTCTCATACTATTTACCTTTGCAGATCTGACAGGTGAGAAATAATACATTTCAGTTAGTTTTAATTTGCCTTACTCTTATTAACAGTGATGTTGAACCGTTTTCCATATTTTCAAGAAACATTTTTATATATTTTTGTGAATTATCTGTTCACATCTGCCCATTTTTCTCTCAGGTATGTATGTTAGGAGTGTTAGGCCTTTATCTGTTCTATATGTTGCAAGTATTTTTTCCCCAGATTTTCATTTTCTTTTGATATGTGAACATTCTTTTTATTTTTATGTAGTTGAACTTATCAATCTTTTCTTTTATTTCACTTAGATTTTGAGTCACAGAAAGCTTTTTCCTATTAATACACGCAGATTATAAATTATAGAGAAATTCATCCATGTTTTCTTCTAGTTCTTGTGTGGTTTCCTTTTTGACACTTGGACCCCTGACTCAGTTGATCTTTGTGTGTGGTGTGAGGTGTGGATCTTATTTTTATGATTAGCCACTTGTCTAAGTACCACTTATTAAAGAGTTCATCTTTGCCCCAGTGATTTAAAGGCTACCTTTCTCATTTACCGAATTTTCATATGTACTTGGACCTATTTTTGGTCTGTTTGTTCTAGTCCACAGGTCTTTTTGCCTATTCATTCAACAGAATGACAATTTTAATTGCAGTGGCTTTGTAGTACGTTTCAATGTCTGGTAGGGCTAGCATCCCTCATATATATTTTTCATGTTCTGCTGTCTCTGTTTATTTCTCCATATAAGCTTTAGTATCGACTTATCTGGGTTTTAAAAGCTTGTTGGTATTTTTATTGGGATTGTGTTAAATTTATAAATTAAAATAGAGAGAACTGACATCTTTGTGTTGCTGATTGTCCTGTCCAAGAACAAGGAATGTCTTAATACTTACTTAAGCCTAAGTTTGTACTGTTCAAGGGTTTTTAGAAGTTTTTTCTCATTTACGTTTTGTGTATTTCTTCTTAAATTTATTCTTCTTAAGTTAATCCTCTGTTTCTATTGTAAATAGGGTTTTCTCTACCATTATACCTTCTAACTAGTTAATGAAGACTGTTTATTTCTGTGTTAGTTTTTATCCTACTACTTTACCAAATTTTTTATTGTTAGTTTTATCATT
>NW_012148430.1:738896-741226 GCF_000956105.1 Propithecus coquereli
TCAGCCTCCTGAGTAGCTGGGACTACAGGCCACCATGCCCAGCTAATTGTTTTATTTTTTGTAGAGATGGGGTCTTGCTATGTTGCTCAGGCTGGTCTCAAACTCCTGCCTCAAGCAATTCTCCTGCCTTGGCCTCCCAAAGTTCTGGGATTACGGACAGGAGTCCCCACACTCAGCCTTACTTGATTTTTAAAATTCAAAAACCTTCCTGCAAAATTAAATGCATTGTAATTAATTTCCACTTTGGGGGCGGGGGTTTGGAAGCTGTCTTCAGTTCCAGTATAACTGTGTGCAGTTTGATAAACAAAATCTTTCAAAATGTGATACCCTTGGAGGGAAAAACAATAAACTGTGTCCCTGGAAGTGTTAACACCGGGAACCTCTGGAGTGAACTTTCCTGACTCCGGAATGCCAGGACTCGGATCACAACTGCAGTGAAGCTCACGGAGGATGCCACAGGCCCTAAGCTGAGGGAAGTAAATGTGGCCCCTCAGAAGACCCCCACCCAGGATAAAGCCTCCCATCCCCTGCTAAATGGAGCCCTCCTGGGGTGTTTGGCTGGGGGGTTCCCCTCACATAGGCACCCAGCTCTAACTCACCCACATCCTGGCATTTGCCTCAGTCACAGGAGGGAAAAGGGTTGAGTCTGTGGTCAAGTGTAGAAAACACTGTGTGACTTCCTCACCTCTCTTTCTCCTCCTCCTTGATAATCATCCTTTCTACCAGTCGGACACATGGGCCGAAACATGCACAGACACGCACAGACACCACGCTCGAGCTGCGCCGCAGCCTCACCTTTCCTTCAAGGGTCCCCAGTCAAAGAGGAGTGACCGGCACCTGACACCCCACAGCGACCCCGCACACTATGGTCCCAGCTCGTGGCTCCCGCCCCGGAGTCTGGGCCACAGAGGCTCTGCCCCCGGTGCTGTTCTAAGAGTCAGCTCACCCTCAGGGGCCAGGGTCACTCTCTCTGTCAGGGAATATTGGTCCTCACAGAGTCGCCATGAGCTGATGGGTGAAGCGTCAGATGTAGAATATTAGGCTCAGGACACATTTGGTTTCAGGAGCAAAAGTGGTCACCGTCAGGTGCAGAATGGTCATGGGTTGGGATGAGGGCCTCGTCTTCCTTTGTCCGCTGTCTGTGGAGCTGGCCTCACCCGGGTCCTGTCCCATGTCCTGCAAGCGGCTGCCAAGGGTAGGGTGCCCAAAGTGGGGAAAGAAGAAAACTGCAACATGAAGATGTTTCCTCTCACCTCTGCAGTTTTTCTGCAGCTCCAAAGATTTCTTTTGTGCAAAAACAAAGTCTTTAATCTGCTGAGATTTTTACTTACCACATATGAAAAGGTATCGTCTTCTACAGATCTTAAAATGCCTTAAAAATGGGTATCAAGGAGTCCAAAGCCCATTAATCTAAATTGCTTTAACACTTAGAGAAGAATAAAAGGCACTTTCTAAAATCTGCAAATGAGAAGCCTAACCTACAAAATTACGGATTAAATACTGGGGGAGAAGAAAACCTTAGATTTTCACTTGAAAGGAGCATCTTTAATGGGAAAGAAATATTACTTCAATATTTCAAAATCATGCTTTGAAATAAGTGAGAAAAAGACAGGTATGTGTTTAGCCCTGACGGAAAGAGACAAGGAACAAAATTCTACTTTAAATTTCATTCAGTGAAATTTCCTAAGGAGGGATCAGAGCCATACGCATCTATAAGGGTTTGCAGCAACCCTTGTAGATGAATCTAAATTTCTAAGTCATTTTTCCCTATTGGAAAAAGATACATAGTTCTCAAAGTTTAGAGCAGAACTCTCAACTGTTACAATTGGTAGGAAAGAGGTCATCTTACTGTTCAGTCTCTCCCATTTAAATTTATTATCCGGTACTCCGATAGTAAAAATAGAACGTAAGGCCTATAATATTTAATAGTCTTGATTTTGCAGCCCCAGCCAGGATGGAAAAGCCATAATAATGTAATAACACCTTAAATTTACGTCCCGCATATCTCCGAGGAACTAATAGAGTTTTACCAGGCAGTTTTAAAATCTGATTAATCCCATCATCATCCCTGACAGGCAGGTACGGGTAGGGGAGGGGTCTCCGCAGGGGCCCTCTCTGCTCACCCTAATGATGAAGTGTCACAGAGACCACGTCTGCAGCACTCAAGGGGGTCCCCTCAGACCCCTTCCCTGCCCTCCTGAACTGCTCTGGCCCTGCTGGGGGAGCAGGCTCTCTCCTGGAAGTCATGTTTGATTTATTCCTAATTTTCCTATATTACAGAAGTAATACAAGTCAAAGCAGAAAAACTAGAATATTTCGGTATACAATAA
>NW_012148430.1:741276-743090 GCF_000956105.1 Propithecus coquereli
CCACACTTCCAGTCGTGGCTTGGTCTTTCTGGTGACCAGCCTCCATCCAGGAGTCCATGAAGAGCCACCTCGGTAGAACAAAAGGTGCTGCTATGACACAGGAAATTCCAAGGGATTTAGGTGCTCTGTTTCAGGAACCAAGGTCGAAGACCAAATATTAGAACAGAAGATTCTCCTAACACCCCTATCTAAGAAGAGTTTGAGGAGCTGTGTCTCAAGAACCAGGGGCAGAGACCAATATATGATACATATATTTTTAATTATTTCACAGAATATAGGACATATAACACATAAAATATTAGTCTTCCACCCTTGTTCTGAATTATTTTTATTCGTGGATTCACAATTATATATATTAAATGCTCACTCGTAGTCCTTTTGTTGAGGTTTTTCCACTCAGTTTTGGTTGAATGAAGTTCATCCTATAGTTGATTCCTCAGGAAGGGGCTCGCAGAGAGAGAATTCCCTACATTCTTGTTTGTTTAAAACTCTTTTTCTTGCCTTTCCTTTTCTTTCCTTTTGTTTGGTTTTGGTTTTTTTTTTTTTCAATTTAGAGACAGGGTCTTGCTCTATCATCCAGACTGGAGTGCAGTGGTACGATCATAGCTCACTGTAACCTTGAACTCCTGAGCTCAAATAATCCTCCTGCCTCAGCTAGCCAAGTAGCTGGGACTACAGGTGTGCACCAGCTAATTTTTCTTTTAAAGAGACAGAGTCCCACTATTTTGCCCAGGCTGGTCCCAAACTCCTGGGCTCAAGCAATCCTCCCACTTTAGCCTCCCAAAGTGCTAGGATTATAAGTGTGAGCCATCACGCCTGACCCAAAACTCCTTTTCTATAACCTTCTCACTTTAAGAACACTTTTGCTTGATATAAAATTTTGGTTCACATATTTTCCATGACTTTTTAAAAAAATACTGCTTAATTGTTGCCTTATTTATATGTTGTTTTTGAGAACTCTGATGCCAGTCCTCTTCTCTTGTCTTGTAAATGATTTGATCTTTTTGCTTGGAAGCCTTAAGGATTTTTTCTTTGTCTTTAAATTCTAATGATTTCACTAGGATACGTCTCAGAGTTGATTGTTCTTAGTCAATTTTCCCAGGTACTAAGTGGGCCCTTTCAATATCTAGATTCAAGTTTTCTCTTATTTCCAGAAAGTTTTCTTGTAATGTGGTAATTTTATATATTAGTTTTGTTCCATTGTTTTGTTTTTCTTCTTCAGGGTCTCCAGTTACATGTGTTGTTTTCTATCTGCCTCTCCATTTCAAATGCTTTCTCTCTGAACCTTTTTACATCTTTCTTTAGCTCATATTTATTCTTTTGGCTACTTCCCTACCTTTCTTCAATGCTCCTTATTAAACTTTCATTTGAATCTCTTCTCCCTTGTGCACCTTGGAACTTATTTTTCATTTCTGAGATCATTTTGTTCTTCTTTCTCTTCCTTGAGATTAATCCACTCCTATTCCATTTCTTCCTATGTTTGTCTGTTTCTGGTTTTAGCTTTTGAATTTCTGATTCAAGATGGGATTTTCTATCTTAAAATGCTTGCTCGATGGTATCTAATTAAATTCTGAGTGTTATGTTACAGTTTTCTTCTGCTCTGTGGTCATTTGGGCCAGGTAGATCTGCATCAGCTGAGGGGTTCTTTTGGTTACACTGGTTTTAAACATATTTAGTCTGCTTTCCCCACTCATTGTACGGAATGGCCTACAAGATTCCTAGTTTAAGGGCACCTCTTCTGTCAGCATAGGAAAGTAAAGTGTAGTTTCGTTTATGGAAACCTTGTTTTGGAGGGGCATGGGTGAGGGATTGTG
>NW_012148430.1:749915-779303 GCF_000956105.1 Propithecus coquereli
GAGCAATATTTGATAGCACAACAAAGTGACTATAATCAACAGTAAATTAGGGTGTGCTTTAGAATAACTAAAAGAGTAGAATTGGAATGTTCCTAACACAAAGAAATGATAAACGCCTGAGGTGATGGATGCCCCCGTTACCCCAATTTGATTAATTCACACTGTATGCCTGTATCAAAACATCCCATGTACCCTATAAAGATATATAACTATTATGTATTCATAATAGTTAAAAATTTAAAAATTATTGGCTTGATTTCTATCTTTCTACATACTTCTCTATGTACAAAGACACATACATATATAAAGTAAAGGCCACATTTCAAGAGGGTTAATAACTGAATTAGATGGGTGTGTTTAAACAAAAACAATAGAATTCCTAATGAACAGCTGGTTAAAGAGGAACATATTTTGATCATTAACAAGAAGATTGGAAACGGGAAGCTTTGATGTGGGTTCACCTGCTCAGTGATGCCACTGAGACCCCAGGCTCTTTCTATCTCTGGGCTCTGCCGTCCTTAGGTTTCTTTTTGTCTTCATGTTGTGTTGCCTCATGTTCACAACGTGGCTGCCCAAGGCACACACAGGGTTGAAGGATGGGAGGAAGAAGCTCTCCTTCAGGAGGAAACCAAACTTTCTCATCACAGGCTTCCCCTGTCATCCTACTGGCCAGAACTGGGTCATGTGGCTGCTCCTAGCTGCAAAAGTACCGGAAAAGGCAGGCATTGGGGTTTTCTACCTTCAGTGAGCAACTTGACTTAGGGAAAGGAAGAGGAAGTGGCTATGGTGTTAGGCAACCATGGTTTCTGTAAGAACAATAAACCAGAATTCCCAAAAAAAGAGCAGCAATTCCCTCTTTGGGGATGATGTTGGCCTAGGGACAAAAAAGGGTCCCTTCCCTGCTCCGGGGTTCCAGAGAGACTGTAGGACTGACTAGTGTCTTCAGACCTTCTTCAGATGTCTGAACAATCCAAAGTCATTTTGTGTAAGTCCTTGAATTAAAGTTGGCCAAAGTGGAAAAGCGTATCACCTCTGATGTGGCGATTTGCCTCTGGGATAGCCTGTTACCCAGTTCCTTTGGACTTTCTGCAGTTGAGACTTCCTTATTGTGTAAGGTGAAATTTGGCCTCGTGTCAAATGAAAAGCTGGGTCAAACTTTTGGTCCTTTCGATCATGGGAGAACCTTGTAAAATCCCTCCCACCCCTGTGGGCGGACGTGTCGCTGCTGCCAGCACACAGTGCTGCACTGTCAGGGCACGTTGCCACCTTCCTTTCTCTACACCCATTCGCCATGATTTTCTGCAGGTCACAACTCCCTGGACGTACCCTGATGTGGGCGAATTTGGGCTCGCCTGCTCGGGACAGAGGTGGTGGCCATCCTGACCTCCCAGCCGGGCCTCTTTGCTTTTCATAAAAGGCCACCCCGACACCTCCGCACACACTGAAACACCTCGGCAATGATGGTTTCAATGGCTTGGTGACCTATAGCTCTTTCACCCTTGCTTGTGCTACTACGTTCTACTATAAATCTGTGTTATATTTAGTGTCATTCTTTGGTGAGGGAGAATTACAGGATGATTCAAAATAATTATAATTGTCAAGCATAAATTTGACAATATATGAAACACAAATAAGACTGTGTTGAAAATTTTGGAAAAAAAAAAAAAGGGCAACATAACTGGAAGGAAAACGCCTTTTGGTAAGAACAGTTCTCTCCTAGGATGCTGTTTTCTCTGCACAGAACACTTCATGTGAGAAAGCCACCCTACAGAAAACCCGTGCAGGCCTGATCCAGCCACTAAAAGACCTGAAGTTCACTTTTATCAGTTTGTTTAAATCTTTTTTATTTGATTGAAAGTTGCTCCTTGTAAAGAAAGAAATTTGCATGCAGTGACCAAAACAATCACCCCAGTTACCTTACCCACTTCCCCTTAAGAGCGTCTCTGTTTCGTGTTGTGTTCTTGACTCCGTCCATCAGCGGGAAGTGTTCCGGGCAGCTCCTGCGGACTCGTGCTTGTATTTCATGCTCATGGCTGCTTGAGTGAGCTGTTTGTGTTTGGTGGTAGGAAGTTTGTGGAAAGATGTTTTTCCCTTGTAGCCTTCTGATATGAGCATTAACACATAAGCCTAGTGTCATTTTAGGAGGAAGCTGACACAAGCAAACACTCAAAACGGATCAGGGAAGTGAGTTCTCTGATCACCCCAGGAAGCTTCTCTCACACTGGAGTCCAGCCGACCCCTGCCTGGGGGCACGTGTGCAGAAGACAAGTTAGGCTGCTCTGAGAGGATGTGACTTTTGGTGACAATTATAAACAGCATGGTGATTCATTTAGAAAGTAAATTATAGAAGCAAGCATAATCCTAACAATTTTCTATACATCTTTTTACCTACCAGCGGCAGTAGAATAGGTCTCACCACTAATAGGTGCTTGTGGTCTCAGAGCATGCCTCTCACCTCTCAGACTGAGGTAGGACAGCAGCAGGGGTAGGGACCCTGGCTGTCCTCTCTGCTTATGTCTAATGATCTTTAACACCAGCAGGAAGCGCTGATATCGAATTCCTCTCCTAGGAGACTGTCATTTAGACCTGATGGCCCGTGACTTCTCCATTTTTCTAGTCATTACTTCAGGACAAGTAGCTTCCCTTCACCACTTGTCCTTCTCCCTAAGCCAGTGGCCCCCACCTCCTCGTGCTGCTTCTCAGGCTCAAAGTGGACACCTGCCCAGGCAGGCAGGGCAGCCGCTTCCTCCCTGCTCCCAGGCCACCAGCAACAGCTGAGAGGAGGGAGGGGATGGGGACACTCAGAGACAGTGTCAGGAGGTCTAGCTTTAGAATGAAACAAGCAACTAGATAATAAACACATGCAGCAGGGAGTTTGAGAGTCTGGTCTGGTAACTTCCGCATTCCAAAAGAAGGTGCTTAGCTCAATACCCACTTCAAGGTAAAAGTTGTCGAAATGTGAAGATTAGCGAAAAGGATTCCTGTAGAGCGACATTGCTGGCACTGGGGAGAGAGGAGGAACTTTCCTTCCTCAGATCTGGCGAGAGGTTTCGTGAAGAACCCACAGAGAGAGCTTGTTCCCTGGGGACACCTTACAGAGTTGCGTGGGTTGATGCTGTAGAGGACACCTGGCCAGCAGGTAGGTAGGAGCTGAAATCAAGCCCTTTCCCCTCACCAAGCCTTGCACACCCCACACATCTTTTTCTAATTTGTGTGCAACACACATGCAATTTATGGGACTGTCAGAAGCCCTGCTGACACTCACCTGAAACGACAAAGTCCTCCTCAGGTAAGTGGCGGGCTGCAGAGTCTGGGCCAGCCCGCAGCCAGTTGGGCCAGGGAAGGAATTGCTTGTGATCAGGGCCAGCCTAGATGTGGGTGGTCCGGGGTTAGCTGAGGCTGCCCAAGGGTGTGCCCTGAAGGGTTTAGGGGACCCCACAGAAAAAGACTGGACATGGCCACTGGGTGCCCAGATGTGGAAAGAGATTTTCAGAAGCAGACATGGAAAAAAGTCAAGTTGCCGTAGGAGATGTGGCTCTTACAAGTTCTGGTCCTGCAGTGTTTGGCTACACAAGTGAACAGATGTTCATCCCCACATAAAGAAACATGGATGCAACAATACACTATTTTTCATCTTATTAGCAAAATATTCCAAAAACAGTAGCATTCAAAGATAGCCAGGGTAAGGAGAGACGGGCACCCTGATGTACAAGTGAGAGCTTCAACTGTTTAAAACTTTCCAGAAAGAAACTTGGCAATAGATGACAAAAGCCTTACAAATATTAAAGCCACTTAGCACAGTAATTACTGTAATTACAGTTGTGGGACTCTAGCCAAAGGAAATAAAAAATGAGTATAAAGATCTTCCTTGTACATATAGAAAGAAAATTTTTAAATAACCCAAATGTCTAACATTAGTACAAGAAAGTTTACTAGTTTATGCTATTTCAGTTGGGTCCTTATAGGAATTAAAATTATGTTTATGGTGCACTTTTAAAGCCTAAAGCAATATCAAGTGGGAAAAAAAATTCTAACAACACCTGGAAAAAAGACTGGAAGAAAATATATCAAAATGTAAATACTGGTTCTCTCTCTTGATCGTGGGATTATGGGGGACAGTTTTTCTTTACGTTTTAATTTCCCACAGTAGACATATGTTGCTCTCCTAATCAGATAAAGAAGGAAAAGCATCAGAGGGCAAGGCCCAGGCTGCGGGGGTGGGCGGGGGTGGCCCAGCCTGCAGGCGCCCTCTCAGCCTGGTGTTGCCCAGCAGGGACGCTCAGTTCTGAGCAGGTGGGAGGCAGAACACGGTCTGGGCAGACACGGCTCAGGTGTAAGGTGTGTCCCTCGCAGATGCTGTGGGTTGTCCTGACCCACCTAGAACAGTCCTCTGGGCCGAGCTTCTCAGACTGGAATGTGCAGACAAGTCGCCTGGGGTCTTAGGCAAATGCAGACTCGGATTCAGAATGTTGGGGGCAGAACCTGAGATTCCACACCCCTTGCAAGCTTCTAGGGGACAGACACATGGGCCTCCTGAGGACCACACTCGGAGTGGCGTGGTTCTAGAGCAGTCTCTCGAAGTTTATGGCACACGAGAATGCCCCGGATAGTTTGCGAGACATGGCTTGCTGGGCCCCACACCTGGAGACCTCGGTTCCATAGGTCTAGGCAGGGCTCAGTCACCTGCATTCTCACCAGCTCCCAGGTGACGCTGACCCAGCGCTTCTGTGGACCACACTTTGGGGAGTGCCCCGTAGCACTCGCGTCTCAAGCACCTTGTTCCTCAAGGAGTGGTCCGAGAACCAGCAGCAGCAGCAGCAGCAGCGGCAGCAGGGTCCCCGTCACCGGAAGCCTGCCATAAACGCAAATGATCGGACCCTACCCCAGACCTATGGAATCAGAGTCTGCATTTTAATCAGATCCCTCCGCGACTGTATGCACATTAGAGTTTGGGATACTCTGACCTAAAAAAGACTCCCGGAGAGCTGAGTGAGAGCATTCTTCAAATCAGCAGTCCCCCGCCCCTCCACCCCTCAATCTGGCGACAAGGGACGGCGTCTCCTCTCCACTCACTTCCTTGAGTGTGCTGACCGCGTCCTTGAGGAGAAACACAGCTCAGGGGCCATGGAGCAAACATGCACTACCCCAGTTCCTTCAATCAGAACTCCTTGCCTAGATAGTGGAGGTGACCAGTGGAGACTATTTTTCAGGTAAGAAATGCGAGATTGCTTAAGATTCCTGCTTGTACGGCTTCGGGGTGGGAGCAGGGGAGGGGAGCCGTGTGTTCTAGATCACCTCAACACAGTGCTGTACTCTAAAGAATTGAGTGGCCTTTCGCTGCAATGATTTCCCTTCAAAAACATCCTGCCCTATTTCTTTTTAACATACTGTAACTTTAGGAGAACATTTTCCCTTTTCAGGATGGTAGAATATTGGAAAAGAAAAAAGAAGTGCTATTTATGGAAGGCATATTTATTTGCTAAGGTATTTTCCTTAGCCCTGGGCAGAATGAAGCGTACAATCTAGATTTCCTCTTTCCTTGAATTTAAATGCAGTGTATGCTGTCATATTTCCTGCTAGTTGAAAGTGTTTTTTTTTTTTTTTAATCTGACAGGAGGATAGGGAAGGAGGTTATTCACTGGTGGCTATTTGAAGTTTAGTGATTGCCTAGAAAGGAAGGAAAAAATTTCTCCCAAATGTTATTTTTGAGCAGTGAATATTTTTCACTCTGCTAAGAAATTACTGCAATTTGACACATGAAATCTAAGGCACAGATAAGTGTGATCCTGAAAAATTATCTTTTGTTGGCTTGATGGTAACAAAAAAAAATCACGTCAGTGCTGTAGGCGTTTCCCCATGGTTAGTGACAATTCAGCCTGTGCAGCAGGAAACGGTCTAGCATTTTCTCTGCATTGTTGCAACAGGAACTGATGGAGGCGCCACTCTGCCCACCGGGCAGGGCAAATCACGGTTGCCACTTCTCGCAAGAAAATGATTCCAAATCACTTTAAATTTAAAGTGAATCACATATTCTGACATACTTAGAATTCTGCCTCTTTATAAAAAGTATAGATAGAATTAACCAATTACAAAAAAAAAGCGGTCTTTTTCTGGTTTTGCTTTTCAGCAGAAACATTTGTTCTTAAGCCATATTTAACAAGTTTGAATAACTGTACTTTCTCTTGAAGTTTTCATTTATCTATATAAATACTAGATACAAATCTCTGACTATAACTCCGGCCTTTGAAAACATTTCCATACACATTCCTGTCTCTCAGGGTCACTGTCATCTGTCATTCTCCAAAGGGGACCTGATAACGGTCGTTGGCCGAATACGCTCCAGCCTCAGAGCAAAAGTGAATGCTGGCGAGAGTCTCTGGGGATGGCCAGCGCACCTCCTGGATATGAAGGTGAAGTGCGCAACGCTCCGCTTCAGCTTGCGAGGACCTCTGCGCAGTGTCAGTATGGAGGAAGAGGTGCTAATTTTTGCCTGGGTTTGCCAGGTGGCATCAGTTCTCGAGAGAGTACACTGCAGACAGTGCTGGGCGGAACCGCTTAGCCGGACAGCAAGTAGCAGATGGGCACTTTGCAGGGACAGGGGCCCAGAGGCAGACCGCTCTGTCCTGCGCTGGCTCTGCGACGGTGCTGTCGACTCCGAAACACGGAAGCATCTCACACACGCTCGCCTTCCTTTGTGCATCAGCTCCCTTCCTTGCGGAGATAATGGTGTCTGAGAAAATCTCAAACCTTTTCAAGACTCCCCTAAGTGGAGGGTCCAGCTTCAGAAAGCCACCGCCTCACAGCGGTAAAGACCCAGGGGCCACAGAGGCATTGTTGACACTGCAGCTCAGTAATGGGGTCATGCGGGGGAGGGGTTGGTTTGGTTTTTTGAGACACAAAGAGGAATAAAAACATCCCATTCATCTTTGTAACTTAAGAGGAATAAATACAATAAACAAAACAAAAAAGTTTAAATGAATTTCACATCTACATCGTGATCCGAGTGACGGAGAAGAGAATAGTGACGGAGGGAAATAAAGAGAAAGGACCGAGAGAAAAGGTGAGCACAGGTGCGGAGGGACACTCGGGCGCAGACTGGAAAAGACAGAGACAGACACATACTAAGTAGGACTGTCAGAATGTACTGTTTAAACAAACAAACAAAAGTTCCATTTATGCCTAAAGCTCAAAGCGTGGGAGTGGAAAAAGTCTCTCCAGCACGGGAAGGGAAGATAGGAATGACCCTAACGGGGCACGTGGGGGGTCACAGTGTCGTGGGTAAAGCCCTTTCCAAGGCCCCGCCTTTTGCAACGTGTTGCAAACTGCCGGCCCTCCCAGCTCCCAGCCCCTCTGGGATCGGGCGAGGGTCTGCGTCCGCTGCAGGCGTGGCGGTGCCAGCGTGTATAAGGCGCTGAATTTTGAACAAATGATCAAAAAGACATTTTCAATGACTGTTGATAAAAAGATAGAGTGCTTAGACATTGACACAGCACTACTGTCAAAAGACAAAATTATAACAAATTTAGTTTAAAGATCTTAATTGGCTTTTACGGCAACACCTCATTCTGTAAGACAGAATGCGTGTTCCAACGAACCGAGCGGAGGAGGCTGGTTTCATAGACAGAAAAGGGCTGAGGAAAGCAGGAACAGAGAACAGAAAGTGGGTTGATTGTTTCAAAGTTACTTTCTTGGAGAGGTTAAAGCAGAGGGGATGTCCTTTTCACCCTGCTAAAACTGGCCTGTTTGGGACTTGGCTGTCATCTCTCTCCCTCCTGATTTCTCGGAAGGCTGAGGAGCTTGGTCTTAGCTTCGTGGCGAGGAACTTGGGCACTGAGCGACCCATTCTGGTCTGGTCTGTCGGGCCTAGCGCAGGAGCACACGTCAAACCAATGGCCTCCTATAAATTTTATTTGACACGACGAAATAGTACTACTGAATAAATGTAAAGAAAATTGTCTGGGTAAAGGATCTTTTCTTCTTTCAAGTGGCCTCTGCATCCTTCTAAAAATGGACCCAGAGGCCCCAGTTTCTGTGCACAGATTAAGAAGCCACACATTTCCCAACAGTCCTGGAACTCAAGTGAGGACGTTTCAGGCATGGATTCCTGGAAAAGGAGGACTAAGCACCTCATTTGATAATTAATCTATGCAGAGAGTGTTTTTAAATCCTGGAAAAGCATTTCCAGGATCAGGCCATTTTGGTCTGGGATCTCAGGGGCGCCTGGAAGGCGGGAGGCCCCTGGAATGTTCCCCAGAGTGGATGTCCCCCTAGTCCTGCCTGTCAGCCACCCCAAGTGGCCTGTCTGCTTCTCCATGTTCAAAATAGAACCCTGCCTTTCTCTTTCTGCAGCCCCCCCCCCCAACCAAGGCCAAAAAGGTCCCCCCGAAAAGGCCAACCCCTTAACAAAAGAACTGGAAAAGCCCCGACGAACACGGCAATGCCCGGGGAAAAAAAACCCCGAAAAAGGGGTTGGGAAGCAAGGCGGAAGCAACCAAGGGGAGGTAAACCCCACACCCACATCGCCCACGCCCCCCCTCTCTCGAGACACCGCGCGCTGGCCCCCCACCCACACCGAGAACAGACAGAGTGCTTCCACCAGGACCACAGGCAATCAGAATGGCTCGCCTCGGCCAGTGCCCCAGACTCTGTCCCTGTCACTGAGACTCCAAGATCTGCCCACGGTGACATAAAGGGGAACATGGAACTACAGAGGTCTCAATGGCTGATCGGAAGCAGGGGCTCTGTAGGCTCGGGTGTGACAGGCGGGACTAGGGAGAGGGTGAGAGGAGGCAGTGAGTGGCCCAAGAGCCCTAGGGGCCACCCAGGAAGAAGGAGGAGCAGGGTAGGTCAGCAGGGGAGGTGACCCTGCAGGCTTTCAGTAGCTCATGCGAGAGACACAGCAGGAGTGGAGGATTTCGAGGAACACATGTGCTTCTATCATTGCCTCCCGCCTGCCGGCTGGCTGGAAATAACACTAACCTCTCAGTGTCTCCGCCCAGTAATCTGTAAAATGGGATAATGAACTAGCCACTGAGCCAGCTCACAGAGCCACTGATGGTCACACAGTGCTCGAAAACTGCCAAGGGCGATGTTCCAAGTCCCAGCCAGGAGGTTTCTCTAGTGGTAATAGCTTCAGGAGAGCAGTGGGTTTTGCAAATGAAGTGTGATGTTTCGACAGAGGAATATTTCAGGTTATAGAGCAAAAGAGAGAAGAGTTGGCTGGGAGAGCAGGGGGTGTCGTTGGGGGAGACCAGACAGAGCTGGACATCTGGCCAGTTGTTTGGCTCTCTGCATTTATTTCCTGATTAGCATTCTAATGTGCCTCAGTTAATGGTGGCTTGGAGGGTCAGATTAATCAAAGTGGAAAACATTTCTCTTTCAATTGCAATGATTCCCATTATTTATGTTATTGAAATTAATCAATCACTATTGACTGGCTTTACTATTTTTATATCACTTAGAGCGATGGGACAAACAAATGTCCAACCCCTGCCAGGGTAGGCAGACCCACGCTGGGAGGCAGAAATGCTCTCCTCACCATGGAGTGGAAGAAGTGAGGAGGGTTGTATGTTTGATATGAAATTTTTAACATGCAATTCCTATGTTAAGCAGCATGTGGTTTATGCTCTTATGTTTTCTTGGCTAAGAACTGGCACTTTTTAATAGACCTGTGACCCACACCAGGGTCACATTTTGGTCGCATTAAGGGACACTTGCTAGTATGGCATGACCGTTCTGCTTATTAGGGGTGTTAGAGCTGTGGGACAGACCATTGTTTTCAATCCAACCACACAGCTGTCCATATATAAATTGGAAAAGCGTCCACACTGTTGCCTTGCTAGTTTTAATGTTTAGCATTTTTCCTTAGCAAACAGAAAATGGATAAGTTTAACAACATGGCTAAAATCATACCAACATTTTGAGCAAGACAACAATTAATTCTATGATAGGGAGTTTTGAATACCTTCCTTTCTAAACATAAATATACTTCCGGCATCTCCTTTTATCCTTATTTCTCTGAGAGCTGAGCCAGGCAGTTGTTGCATGATGCAGTAAAAGGAGCAAGGGTTTGGGCATCAGGGAGATATGCTTTTGAATGTTAGATCTGCCACTGTCCTGGCTATGTGGAAGAGGTGGCGTCTAAGTCTGCTCTGTGAAGGAGTCAGGGAGGTCAGAGGCAGGGCGACCAACTTGTCCCAGTGTGCAGAGCTCTCCTGGCTGTAAGCGCTGCAATTTCCTTGTCCAGGCAGCACACTCTGGCCAGGGAATCGGGATGGCTGGTTACCCTACAAGGGGCAGAGTGATTCCAGGGAAAGCAATGAATGAACCATGAACCACAGACTTCAACTCTAGCCTTCCAGGGTGGGGAGAACTTGGGGAAAGCAGGGTGGTGGCAGGGTGCTAGTGTGTCGGGGACAGATTGAGAGGGCCTCTGGAAGAAGGGCCAGACCTGCCCTGCCCGGATGGGCAGTTATGGGGCTGTGGCGGGGGAGCCCTGGCAGGGGGTATCGGGCCTCCCGCTGGGGCTGTGGAGGCTGCACTGGGAAATCGGCCTGGAGCGGGGTTCAGGTGAGTTGGGTGGTGACACCTTGAATGAAGCTCCCTCCTGTTGAGCAGGGGAAAGATGATTTCTTTCCGTTAGGATCCTTTGGGGGCAAGAAGCAAAAACTCCATCAAATCAGTTCAAACCACAGCTGGAATCTATGGGCCCGCATCAGAGGCACAGGAGCTGGTCTAGCGGGGCCTCACCTGTGTGCAACGGGTCCTTTCAGTGCCCCCCAACCCTGCCCCTGCACTGCGTCCCAAGGGAGGACACCTTCCTGAGGCTCACTTTCCTCCCTCCATCCCTCCCTTCCTTCCTCCGTCCTCAAAAAAAAAAATTCCTGAGCATATTAAATGCATACAGTTTGATGAGTTTGGTCATACAAATACACCCATGTAACGATCACCGCAGTGAAGTAATAAACAGATCTGTCACCTCCAAAAGTTTCCTCGGGCCCCTTTTGGGGGGAGGTTATTGTTCTTTGTTTTGTTTTGGGGGCGTGTGGTAAGAACACTTAACATGAGAACCACCCTCTTAACAGACACGTAAGTGCACCAGGCAGGGCAGGTACCTGCAGGCACAGGCTGCGCAGACCCCTGGAGCCCACCTGAGACTCCCCCGGCCTGGCCGCCACCGTGCTCCCTGCTTCTACCAGTCTGGCCACTGTTGACGCCTCTTATCCGTGGAAACACTCAGTGTTTGTCTTTCTGTGACCTGCTCGTTTCACTCGTGTAGAATGGCCACGTGACCGGCTTCCCACTTCTTCATCCAAGAGAACTGAAACTGGGATCTCAAAGACGTCTCTGCACTCCCGAGCCCGCGGCAGCCTGGTTCACACCAGCCGCAATTCGGAAGGCGCCCACATACCGACGACTACGGATGGACACAGACACTGCAGTATACGCATACGGGGGACATTGCTCAGCCTTTAGAAAGACGAAAATCCCGTCCCGTGGGACAAGATGGGTGGGGCTCACTGTCAACGTGGCTCCCTCTTAAGAGCAAGGACGATCCTTCCCCTAAGCGCCCCAGAAACCCTGCCCTTGAGTTTTTCTGGCCACCCTGTGGCCGAGGTGCTGTTTACCGATGAGCTGAGGCCTGGGGCCCCGGTCAGTCACAGTCAAGAGGCACACGCTGGCCCTGAGGTGAGCGAGGCCAGCGCCCCCCGAAGCCGTGGCCCGCTGCGGAGGGTACGAACCTGAACAAAACTCAGCACGCTCTGGGAGGGTTGTGTTCAGGTTCACACCCTCCGCAGCAGGCCACATGCTTCAGGGAGCTCTGGATAAAGATCAAAACTCAGATTAGGACTCACTTCACCCAGGAGACGCTCCCTTGTCCCCAGACCAGAATAAGGGCTGGCGGAGCCCTCTGCGCACGCCGCCATCGCATTTCTCAACGCACTGAAATTGTGTGTGTATGTGTCTGTCTGCCCTTCCCCCCAGCGACTCATAAACCAGGAGCAGCGCGGACCAGTCTCACACCCAGCACAGGGGCTGCGAGTTAGCGCATTCGCATGTGTTGGGTCGAACTGAGGGACTCTCAGAATTCAATTACTGTGTTCGGGGACGCTGAGCCCGCCTGTCACCTACCCATTTGGTTCCCCAGCTTTCTTCCAATTAAGAAAACGAATGATCTACTGAAAATTGAATGAATGGTAGGATCAATAATGGCCTCGCGAAGCAATTTATCCCTATCCGGGCACATATGCCCAGACACCGTGCATTTCAACGTCTTAGTCTCAAGCCTAGTTTGTTAACTTCACAGATAAAAAGATCACTCGGCTCTTCAAATCCTATTTGACTTTTAAAGCCCCTACTAGGATTCATAGCGGAGCAAAATACATTTTCTGCTTATTCCTGGAGCGTGTTATGTTTTGCTGTTCAGCCGCGAGAAGAGCTTCCTTGGGATTGTTGATGATCTAAGGCTGACACCTGGAAGCGTCTCTCAGCTTCCCGTTCAGAACAAAGGAGTGAGAACCAAAACCTCTGAGCTGGATAAACCTACTTCCCGTCTCTGCAGTAGCCCTGCTTTAAAATGCCACAGTTCACAGAATAGCATTGTCTAAAGTCTCTGAAATCTAGCGCATCTCCCATCACAACTGCAGGCAATTCTGCCCTGATTGCTGTAACCTAGATGACCACGCATTGTGCTGTGCAGGGAGAAGGTAATGAGATGGAGAGCTCTCTCGGATGGGAACCTGCTGGCCCACCGCCTCATTCACCGTGCCAGGGGCCTCTGGGAGCCCACCTCCCGGATTGCCGACGTGCCTGGTTGCAGCAGAACTTGCTGATGTGTCTACCGATTGCAATCGGTTATAAGTGGACTGTAAAATAGAACAGCAGGTGGAAGAAGAGCCTGCAGGGAAGTGACTAAATGGTTCCTCCCAACACACTAGATATTCTCATTATCGCTGGACTAGCCTCTTCGGGATCACGGGGTGGTTGTCTGCCCAGAGCGCACATTAGACACACACCGCCGGGGAACCAGGAGGAGAAAGCCACCTTCCGTGGCCTGGAGTGAGGCAGCTTTCCATTCACGAAGCTTCAGGCCTGGAGATCCGTGTCAGGGAGCAGAGAGTTGTGTTCTATTCTTAGTAGTGAGGAGCCTGGTGCAGCTGGCCAGTATTGCCGTTAGTGTTATTGAGGTGAGTCCAGATTGGTAGGAAGTGATGTGTTCTTCACTGAACTTGTTCTTTTAATTTAAAAGGGGAGGGAGAGTATAAAATAGACCGAAAATAAGGCACTAATGATTTGTCTCTCTGTGAGAGCCAAACGCCAACCAATGGAGAAGCAGAGTAACAAGAGCTTAGACCAACCTTCACAGAGGTCTCCAGAAAAGTCTAGAAGCTTCCAGAAGTTTCCAGAAGCAAACACCCAGTTGGCCATCCCACACACCCTGTCGGTTTTCCTGACAGAGACAGGCAGGGTGCTTACTTTGAGAGAGGGTCAGACTCATGATAAATGACTAAATCACAGCTGTGTTTTCCTTGGTACCTGATTTGGCAAGTCTTCTCATCCAGTCTAGCTCTCTGTTGGGATCAGGGTGGGCTGACAACATTAAATAGAACAATTAAAAGAAAAGAAATGCTCTGCTTTGCCCTCAATCACTAACTCTCCTCTAAGGAAGAGTCACCTACACCACTGTCTCCATTTTATGTGCTAAAGTCCCAGGAGACTCAATGTGAATGGCAAACCGAACACCCATCTTTCTCACATTTCTGTCTGCTGGGTTAGTAGGCAAATTAAATGCTGGAGAGAGAGTAGGTGTCACCAAATTTGTGGCCAGGTTCTGTCTAGAGAACTGTCACTTTTACCTGGTGATGCAGTTCACCTGGTATGTGGGACCTTCCCCAGATCACATTGTCTCATGGAGACAAGCCTTTGGCTCTGTGCTCTCAACTCTGCACCATTGGCCATGACTCTGGATGCTGCCAGCAGAACAAAGTGGGTTCAGCCTTGTCATTTGAGCAGGAGAAGGAACGTGATCTTCTACATAAGACAACATATGAAACAGATCAAACCCATAATACGCAACCACCCTGGGCTCTGCTGCAGAAACTAAAGCATATTAGGGCTTGAGTCAGTGTCGGGGTTTGCGATTCCATCAGCCCATGCCCCTTCCCGGGCTCCTCTGCACCAGCAGCAGGGGCCCTCCAGGATCTTGATGGAGACCAGCTGCAGCCACTTGTGTTTTTAGCAGCCTCCCACCTTGACACCAAGCTCATTAGATCTAGCAGTTGGCAGAGGATCCAGAAAGCTCTGCTCTTTCCTAGCTTTTATAGTCTTCATTGTGCCAGCCTTCTCCCAAACTCCAGAATGCTGCTCACTGCTGTTGCAATGAGGAATTCTTCGACTCTAATCTGGGGACTGACTGTGGCCATGCCAGGGAGCTCCCAGGGAAGGACATCTGAGCCCCAGGCCCAGCCTGGGCAGGGGACTTCCAAACATTGGTAAAGTCACCTCTACCCAAGCTCTCTTATGGCCAGGATTGTCTCTGTGCACTGCGATCTGCCTCTACTTACAGTGAAGAGAGGCTTGTCTGTGCACGATATTTCTTAGCTAGGAAATTGAGAACATCACAAACAGTCTGGGGCACCATCAAAATTGGAAATGCACTTGTGGAAATAAGTATATGCACTTTGATTGGTCCATAAATATTTTCTGGAGCCTGTATGTTGTACAGGGTGCTGGGCTGGGTGCTCAGTCAGTTCTCTGAGTCCTGTCAAAGAACTGGTGATCAGCCTGAGGGATGAGCTTTAGACGCTGGAAGATGACACTAACGTGGCGAAGTAGGAAAGGATACAGGGATGGCAGGACGGAAGGTGGGAAAGGTACCAAGTGAGGAGAGAGGGCTTCTTAGTGGGTCTCCTCTGTTCCCCTGTGCTTGACAGCCCCTGGCTGTGGGACGCTGTCCAAGAGTCAGTAACATATATCACTCTTCTGTAAGACAAAGCCCTTTCGTAGGAAATAAAACCCTGTGGGCCTTGGTTGTGAGGTGAACCTGCAGAAACAGAATGAGCATTTGTTGTATGAATTAGTGACTCTGAGCCTTCATGCATACAGCCAGTGGGGAGCTACTCCAAACACGGGCCTGTGCTCACGGAGCGCCTGTGTACTTACATGCAGGGCAGCATGTGGGTCCGGGGATTGTTCCGAATGCCTCCGTGCCTCCGCCAGGGCCATCCAGGCTTTGTCAGCCTGGGAGAGCTGGTAGTTCACTATGTGCGACTTTTGCAAGCCTGAGTTAGGCTGTTGGTACCTGAAACTGTCCAGGAAGGGAGTACAACACCACAGAAATCCACAAACACTGCACATCACATCAGGGGTATGCTATTTGTATTGTATTTTTTGTGGTCCAGTTCACCAGCACATCACTGGGTAGCCGCTTAACGTCTCAAAGGCTCAGTTTGCTCATCTGTGGATCTAGATGAGGATATCGGTTCCTCGGGTTTGTTGGGAGGGTCATGTGGGAGTACGGTGGCTGGCACGTGGGACACTCTCATTAAGGGGAGCCCTGCTAGCCTGCGTATGTGAAGAGATCCATCCTTTCCCATATCGAAAGAAGATTGATTGGGACCACAGTGATTTTCAAAAACCCCATTCTTCCCCACAGGAAAAATATCTCTATTGTCGTGGCTCTGTGCCATCTTCTAGGGCTTGCCAAGCTTGAGAAGTCACGCCCCATCTGGAGAAACCACACGGATAATTCGCATGACCAGCACTGGAGGCCTGACGGTTTCCCTCCGCAGAACTGAAGGGGCCAATGAGTCACTGCTACTTTGAAGGCGTGGGAGGCTCAGTCGCCACTGATGGCCGGACGATCCACAGGGAAAATCTATAATGTGCCCTTTTATAAAATCTTGGGCTGCTGGCGGCTCAGCTGACACCCTCCTCAGATGCCGTGCGTGTGCGCCACTCTCCTCCCGCTGGCATCGATGCCCTGTCCCCGGCGCATGGACCACCACAGTCTGTCTGGTGATGCTAGTGGGCAAAAAACTGTGAGCTCATTTTAAGATTCTTAGAGGGGACATTCACGTTCCTTGGTGAAGTGGTATGTCCTGGTCTGTTCTGTTCTATCAGCAAGTCTTCTCTTCAGTTTTTTTGCATTAAAATTTAGTGCCATTTTTTTCTAATTACAAAGCCACACACTTACCCACAGGAAATTAGGAAATTAGCCTTCATTTTAGAATAGATGATATTTGCACTTTGCGTCTGTTGAAACGCGGCTGTGTGGGGCCACGTCAGTGGTGGAGTAGGTGGGAGAGAAGGGAGCTGGTGCCGGTGACCTACTGCCCAGGGCCCTTGCTGGGAGGGGGCACTTGTTTTGAGGATGGGGCTATGTGTTGAGTTTTTTGCAGAGTTTTTGCTGACAAAAGTGGTGCCAGGCCATTTAAACCTCCTTTCTTCGTTGGCAAGTTCTTCAGCTGGGCTCAGCCTTCCCCGGCAGGCGCCCAGCCTCCAGGAGGTAATGAAACCTGACGAAGCCGTGTGCTCAGGAGTGCGTTTTCTTTCAGAGTCATCAGAAGACAGGATGCATTCAGCTCCTCAGAGACGGGATATTATATCTTCACATAGGCAGGTCAGCCAGCCGGGTCACCTGGCTTTGATAACTTGCATCCCCAACCCCACTGTCATCATCTTGGAAAACCAGGTTGAGTCTTCGGAGGGCAGCAGCCAGAGCATCAAGGAAAAAAACCAATGGCCCCAGGAAAAACATGCATGCCCGGATTTATCCGGAACAGCCAAGGAGTTTCAATTTTGTTTTATTTTTTTCCCAGCTAATTCCTGTGGGGCAGAACTCGGGAATGGTGACAGAATGAATGGGTAAACAGACGGGCAGTGAACGCCTCTCTGGGTGGACCCCCACCCTGCACAGTAAGTGCACTATTGGCGAACGTTGCTGAGGACGCACAGCCCGGGAAGCCCCTGAGGGGCCACGGCCGGGTCAGGGCGCTGGCTCGGCCAACCACACCAGCTGGCCCAGGCTGTGGGTCTGGGCCCAGCCACCGCAGAGCTTCTCTGAAACTCCTCTTTCCCTTTCATTTCTTTTCACCTTCGTGCCGTTTACTTAAGTCACTCTGCTCCAAACACTCCCGCTTCTTTCTCTCCTTGTCAGTGAGGATGGCCCCAGTGACCTAAGAAGGAAGCCAGCGTCATCATCAGTGTTCCTCTGATGGACCCACGAACACTAAGGAGTCAGAAACAGCGTTTTACTCTTGTATTATCTATTGTGATTGAAAAAAAGGAATTCACAGATCCGGTCATGTCTAAGAAAGATTCAGGGGTGGTTACTGGGAGTGGTGAGCCCTCTGGCTCCTTAAGTCCCACCTTTCTAGGGAAGATGAGACACGCCATCCTGTGGGACGCTGGGGATGGCCCCATCCGTGGGGGGTTCATGGAGGAGGGGGTAGAACTGGGTGTATCTGATAGAGTCATCCTGCCAAGCAAAGGGAACTGAGCCACACCATGTCCAGGACTTGCGTTACTACGTGCCTGAGTCTGACAGGCAGGTCTGTTGCAAGGTAGTCTAACAAATCTAAGGGAGAAAACAATACTTTTACTTTTTGTTGATCTTGGACTGAGAAATTTTTAGTCTAAAAAAATAATTCACAAAGTGACCATTATATGAAGTAAACTATAAACTCCCACACGCCTTTATCTCTGGTCTATTTTATAGCAGAGCCACGTATAATGACTTCTCATAATTTGCTTCAGTATTTGACTCAGTTTCCATTTATTTTCATCATGTTCATTCTATTTTAGAGTTCTCTTGGCATCTATGATAGCTAGTGAGAAAAAGGATTAAAAATGTATGTTAAAAAATCCCCAAGACGCACAGTCGGGGGCTTGCAGGGCAGCCTCATGATGCTGTGGCAGCAATGCTTTGTCCTCACACATCTGTCAAAGGGATTGAGAAAAATCTTTAAAACTATCATTTAATTGTTATGGTATCTCTATAAAAGAGGCATTACAATCCCTGATTTATAAAAGAGGAATCTAGATTTTAAAGTGGTTAAATAACAAGCCACATCCTTTTACAGACTCACACCCCAATTTCCATTACCAAATAGCCCGGAGTGCAACCTGCCGTTCACACACATGCACACACACGCACACGCACACGCACATTATGGCACTGGGAAGAAGAAATGGGAGTTTCTGCTTTTCTCAATTAAAAAAAGACATGTTATTCACCCATTTTCCCAAAGTTCACCTTATTCCCTTCCCTCCCTCGTCCCTTGCTCTCCCATCCCAGCACCCACAGAGCAAAGCCAGGGCTTCCCAAACACACCCCTACTCTCAGACTGCAGATTGCGCCCTGTCAACAATAGTGTTTACTGCGTGCTGGCCACTAGGTAATCACTTGACCAGGACTAACTCATTTAAAACCACCATCCCAGGCCGGGCGCGGTGGCTCACGCCTGTAATCCTAGCACTCTGGGAGGCCAAGGCGGACGGATTATTTGAGCTCAGGAGTTCGAGACCAGCCTGAGCAAAAGCGAGACCCCGTCTCTACTAAAAATAGAAAGAAATGAATCGGACAACTAAAAATATATAGAAAAAATTAGCCGGGCATGGTGGCGCATGCCTGTAGTCCCAGCTACTCGGGAGGCTGAGGCAGAAGGATCACTTGAGCCCAGGAGTTTGAGGTTGCTGTGAGCTAGGCTGACGCCACGGCACTCTAGCCAGCCCGGGCAACAGAGGGAGCCTCTTTCTCAAAAAAAAAAAACAAAAAAAACCCACCATCCCATTTTATGGATACAGAAGTGAAGACTGCGGCCTCTCAGCGGCGGGTTGTAGAGCCAGGGTGGTGCACCGCTCCCATCTCCTCTTTGGACCCCCTGAGCGAAGCCGAAACCTTTGTGAGACCAAAGAGTTGTTGAGCATCTGCCTGGTACCAAGATCTGCGCTGGGCTCTGGGGGTACAGGGCCCCCAAGGACAAGGATCTCCAGGAACTCCCAGCCTCTGTGGGCGGAGGGGGCTCACAATGCACTATGAACAGCAGTTTATGACAGGATGCTTTAAATGGCCTGCTACACCCACGCACCTTGGTTATCGGGACGCTAAGGGGCACCCAACCCAGCCAGGGTTGGGCCCAGGGAAGCGCCATAGAGGAAGTGGTGGGTGCTAAGCTGAGTCTCTGGGCTGCGTGACGAAGGCCAGATCAGGCAGAGCAAGCCACATAAGCACAGCACGACAGGTCCGAAGAGCGCGGCGGCCTGTGGGGGAACCTCCTTGCTGGGGCAGGCTGGCGCACGTGGGGGTGACCTGAAGAGGCCGCACAACTAATCAGTGGCAGGCAATGAAGACACTCAGGTCCTGCAATACGCTGATGTGGGTGGCAGGGCCTCCCTGAAGCACTTTGTTTCTTGCTGGGGTTTGCTGGCTGGGGGCTGAGACTACAAGGCCAGGCCCCCAGGCAGAGCTGCGCAGAGAGAGCAGCGGGATGCAAGATCCGGGGGTTCCGGAGGGTTCTCCGGGAGGAGGGATTACAGGGGGCCCGTCAGTTGTGGTATCGGGCCCTGGGAGGGGCTGAGCTTGTGTAAGGAAAGGGCGAAGAGTGGGTGGAAGAGCGGGACAGACACCACTGTGGGGACGCCTGCATTTAAGGGACAGCAAGAGGAAAAGGAGGCTTCCAAAGGAAAACCAGAAAAGAAAAGAAGTTCAAGAAAATGGATTTGGTCAGCAGTGTCAAGTGCCACAGACTGCTGAGCACCAAGAGCACCGATTTACCTATAAGGAGGCCAGTGGTGGCCTTGGGGAGGACAGTCCCAGCTGAATGACAGCTGCTGGCAGGATGCAGATGGAGAGGGAGGGTGGTGGAGGGCGGGGAAGGGTAGACAGTAGGCGCACTCTGCCAGGCCACTGGGAGGATGGGGACGGGCTATTGAAGGAGTTGGGATTTGGTGGGTTTTTTTCTTCAAGAAGGAAATACCTATATATATATTATAGTATAGCATATATAATATATATAAATACATACATAAATGCTGTCAAGAAAGAGCCCGGAGAAAGAGGGAGGCTGAAGATGGCTTTGGGCGAAGGGGTGACTGATAGAGCTTCGTCCGAGGAGGAGGGGCTGTGGGAGGCAGGGCATGGACGGGAAGTCAGCCTTGGAGGGGCAACTTCTGCTGGGGGCTGGGGAAGGTAATTAATCACAGCCCTGTGTTCCTTTCCTTCATCTTTGGAACCGACAGAGAAGCAAGGCGGCAGAGGTTTAGAAACCTGACTTATGCCAATCGATGAAGCTGGTGAGAGAGCAGCTCCACGCCGCCCCCAGGCCACACACTCCCCGGACCCCGGCGCTGAGTTCCCACCGGGGCCCAGGACACGCTGCAGAGAAACCACGTGCTACCGTGGCCAAGCGGGGGCTCTCGGCTTCCCCGGGACAGCCACTCCACAGAGAGAGAGAGGAGGGGCTGGGGCCTGTATTCTTTGCCGTGGGAGCGAGGGGGGAGGTGGTAGGGAGAACAGAGAGGCTCTTCCCAGCTTCTGGATTTTTCCAGAAGGGTGAGGTTTCGTATTTAATAGACCCAGGCAGGAATGAGAAATGGAGATAATATTTCCCCGGAAACTTTCATAAACACTTGGAGGTAGGCAAACAGGAAACTGAGGGGTTGGTGGCTATTTGTGCAGCTGGTAGTGGGAACATCCACTGCGAGTAAACAACAGGCACACAACCGCAGTGAGTTGTTAGAGGACACGAAATGGCAGCTGGACAGGAGGAGCAAGTTCAAGAGGGCTATTGTACAACGTGGTGACTAGACAACGCATATTTGAAAATTGCAAAGAGAGTAGATGTTAAGTGTTCTCACCACAAAAAATAAATATGTGAGGTGATGCACATGTGTACATACTTCAAAATGACATGTTGTACATCATAAATATATACAATTTTTATTTGCCAATTTAAAAAGTAAAAAATAATGATAAAATACAAAACAATAATAAGATTGCAGATGAGTTTGCAGAGCATATGACTGTCTCTCATCCTTACTGTGTCCCCTTTTGACAGACAGGATGACTGAGGCTCAGAGGTCCTGTCACCTGGTGGGTGTGACTGACGCCAGGCCCGTGGCTGAGGAGCCTTCCGGGAGCTGACGAGGACCCGGCAAAGGACTGTTGAGCATCGAGTACCCAGCGGGGACTGGAAACGCTGCGCTTGTCGTGGTCTGAATCCGCGCTTGTGTGTGCAGCAGCACAGTGCCGGAAACAGCAGAGTTGGAGGGACCTGGCACTGCAGTTCTGCGGGGCAAGGCAGGGGCGTCGAGGGCACTGATCAGAGACAGACAGGAGAAACAGGTCGGGGGGGATCTTAGAGCAGCAGATCTCCCTCCTGACTGTGCATCACAATCCCCTGGGGAGCTCTAGGATTCTAGCCCCCACGCCCGCTAGAGATTCTCATTTAATTAGTCTGGGGTGGAGCTGGGACTCTGCGCCCGGACCAATGGAACAAGCAGTCTGCGCTGAGCAGAGCCTCCCAAGTGCGTTCCCACAGCGGAGGCAGCAGCGGCCTGTAGATTTCCTGGAAATGCAGATGCCTGGGCGCCCCCCGACCTACTGGGTCAGAACCTTTGGGGTGCAGCCTCCTCTGGGAGATTCTGATGTACCTAAAGTTTGAGAATCACCCGCTTAAAGGATCTGAGAGGGAACAGTGGAGTTTCAGTTACTTGGAGCCGGAGTCACCGGGACGTTAGAAAGGACAAGGATGACACAGGTGGTGGACATGGGATAGGGACCTGAGTCAGTGGAGCTCAGGGTGTGGAGAGCTGGTTTCTCATTGTCTCAGGTGAGGTGGGACTTGTGACAGGCGAAGAGGGTGGGAGTGGAAGCCCGGGACACAGTCTTCCACAGACGTGTGGGAGGGAGGGTGGCGAGGAAGAATGAAAATCGAATGGCAGATGCTGCAAGCAGAGGTTTGTGAGTGAGGGTGAGGGTGATGCCTCAGAAACAGGTTTAGGGAGCAGGAGAATGCTGCGCCTGCCTTCCTGGGGGTGTTCCTTGCAGGCAGCCTGGTTCCAGGCACGGTAGCAGGTGCAGCGGTGGAGAGAGTGCCGCAAGAGGCGGTCGAGGACGCTGAGAGGGTGCCCGGAGCAAAGGTCCCAGCGGGCAGATGGAACAGCTTCAGAGAAGGGAGCCACACAGCAGCCCAGCTCTTGCTGTGAGGCCTTGGAAGAGTTATTTAACCTCTCTGAGCCCAGGTTCTTCACCTGTGACATGGAGGCAAGATGATTAAAAAAGACCACCGGTGTGAGGCGTGGTGGGGCCCGCTGGTCCCCAGGGTCAAGCTGCTTCTGCCGCAGTGCAGCTTGAGGCTGGGTGCCTCTGGGCTCTGGAGCCCTCTTCCCATGCCAGTCTAGGTGGCTCCTGGTCTGTTTTCCAGGCCACCGCCTTCCCCTTCCTTCATCCTGGGCTTGCTGTCTGCGGTGTGGGGCCCTTACCCTTTGACTTATTTCCTGTGTGATGCTGGGCAAAGCAGATAATCACTATGACACTCAGTATCTTCCTCTGTAATGAATGGGCTGATACCTTGCAGGATGGTGGTGAGAGTAGACCAAGTAGCACAAATGCAGCCCCTGGCACATGCACAGCCTGACTCCTGGCTTCGTTTCTGTCTCTCCTTCGCACCACATTCAGGGCTGGTCAGGGCCACCACTTCATCTAGAAATTACCCTGTGCTGTCTCTAATGACCCCAGCCACTGGTGCAAATCCTCATGCTCTCGGTGTCTTCCAGAGGGTCTAAGGTGCTGTGGGACAATTTGTCAAATAATCCCTCAAGGTGCTAAGTTTGTGTGCTCAGAGGGAGGGTGACAGATGCGTTTCTTACTCTAGCACCTTCTCTCCCACTAGCTCATTGACCCAACAGCTCTCTACCCTGTCTGCACAATGTAATCACCTGGGGGAGTTTTCAAACCTATCACCATCTGCCTTCAGCCCAGATCAAGAATCTGTAAATCAGAGTCGTTTTCTGCAACTCTGCTGTGTTCCCAGCTCCCTGCAGAGGAAGATGGGGCCAATTGTGGGGAGGGTAGGTGGGGGACTTGCGGAACTCATGTCCTGCCCACTTGGAGAGGCGACCACCCACTCCCACCCCACTCCGGAAGCTCCAGGGACTTCACGCTCTGCTAACTCCGGTGGGTTTCCCAGGCCCGCGTGGACTGTGTGAGAACTCACTGCTGCGACACGGAGAGAAGAACCCAGCAAGTGTGCACACGGACGTGACCGCTTGTTACCACGGCGTCGTACTGAGTTTGCGCAGGAGAGCGCTGTCTTCCCCGAGAGACAGTGGAGCGTGGCCTGAGCCCCCGGAAGTTGCCTCTGCCCTCGAGACGAGAGCTAAGTGCTTCCGTGGGGTCGCGTATAGGGAGCAGGGTGCTTCTTGCCTGTTAACAGCAGAAACCAACCCATTCTGAAAACTGCAGTGAGAAATGTCTTCTTCGGGATTTCTAGGACAAAAATTGTTCCACGATTTTAAGCACAGCTTATTTTGCCCCCATTTCAACAAAGTTTATGAGAAAAAAATGGCGGTGCTCCGAGTAGCCGTGTAATGAGTGTGTTTACAGATGTACTTTTCTGTGGTGTCGATGTCCTGTTTGTTAACACAGCAAAGTCGCCTCGTAACAAATTAAGAAACCATTAAAGAAAAAGAAAAATAGCAGATCCGCTTCTCGATCACGACCAGGATGGGGCCTTACTGTCATCACCGTCCACAGCGCCCCCCGCAGGCCCGGGGCCGTCCGTGCCGCTGGGGAAGGCCCGCGGCTCTTGCACGCTTTGCTGTGGCTGCAGAGCCACCTTGTGGTTCTGTGCGGGACTAGCTGCCCGCACGCGGCCGCGCCAAGCCTCTCCGGTACATCGGCGCTCCTAAAACGTGGCTTGGGACAAATCCTTGTTTGTATCAGTGAAATCCATGCCTCACGTCTCACCGTGTCAGTGTTTGCAGAACTCCTCTGAGCGGCAGGATGTGAGTAATTCAGAAAGGACAGGTAAAGAGAAGGGCAGGTTTAGAATTGACAAGAACTTGGGCTCTGGGAAATCTTTGTAGCTTAAGGAATAACATGTTCATCTAGCCATGGTCCTGCACAACCAATTTACTGGCTACGTCTGGAGAAAAAGCTTTCTCGCCTTTTCTGTGTGACAAGAAAACAGGGACAATAGATAGGAGACCTTTCAGAGTTTTCAACAATTCTCAAGGCCACAGCCTGGCTACCTTTGGGAAAAGACATTTCAGGAGGATGTGTCATATCTCTCCATGTTTTAATGTTTCTGTCAAACAGTGTAGGTCAATGTCAGTGTTCTGGGATGCAATATTTATAGGGCTCCCTCTCGCCTGGCATTATCTTGCTTTCAGGCAGACATGCACCGCACTGTCTGCGAACACGCTCTGTGGCCTTTTGATTTGATGTATTCCAGTTTGAATGACAGCTGGGTTTGTTAATTATGACTGCTGTGTACCCTGGAGAAAATCAAATCATTTAAAAGGAATAGTATGGCAACTTCTTAAAGCACTTGGTATAAGCTGGAGATCTCTGGCTGAGAATATGAAGGATACCTGGAGATCCACAATAACTCTGTAGATAGATGCTATGATGATTGAATTTTTCTTAGTAATTTTTTAAAATTCAATATTTGTTATAGGTGCTTGGAAACAAAAGTAGCAAAATATTTAGAAGGGACTAGGTATCTTGGGATATCTTTGAAGAGATTGTATATTAATAACTTGATTTCAGTGATATAAGTTTATTGATGCTATAGGAGTTTTTGTTTTTGTTTTTGTTTTAGAAACAGAGTCTTGCTGTGTCTCCCCACTAGACTGCAGTGGTATCATCATAGCTCACAGCAACCTCCAGCTCCTGGGCTCAAGCGATCCTCCTGCCTCAGCCTCCTGAGTAGCTGAGACTACAGGCTTGTGCCACTGTGCCTGGCTAATTTTTCTATTTTTAATAGAGACGAGGTCTTGCTCTTGCTTAGGCGATCCTCCTACCTCAGTCTCCCAGAGTGCTAGGATTACAGACGTGAGCCACCACGCCCAGCCTACAGGAGTTTTTTATTACGGTATTTATTATACTTTCCCTTAAAAAGCAATACATGTACATTATATAAATTTGAAATCATATAGATTTTAAAAGAAAATAAATTACTCATATTCTTATTGCTGTTAATATTATATATATTGTTTTCAGTTTTCTTTTTTGTCTTCTTCTGTAGTTTTTAAAAATATAGGTTGTTAGATATACTATTATGTACCCATAATTAAAAATTTTAAAAAATTTAAAAATAAAATAAAATATAGGTTGTGAAAATAATAGATATATTGTTCCATTACATAGGATGCATGACGTTAAGGACCCACAACTACCCCCTGACCACCTCAGTGCGGAAGCAAACCCTCCAGCAGGGCTCCGTGTTGGAGCTGTCCTGAGCTTGAATCCCAGGCCTTTGACGACAGGTACTTCCCACCCCCAAACAAATGAGCACGCAGACAGAGTCTCCGACTTTATTCCTGTGTGCGCCCCATTCCTCTTCCCTGGTGGGCCAGGCCCTGCCCTGTGCTCCTAGGCTCAAGGGCAGCTCCATGTTCTGACATTCTCCCCTACGATGCCAGGCCCAGCAATGTCTCAGGGATCTGGAGGTGAACAAGGCAGCCCTTATCGTGTTGTTCTTCTGCCTCCTGGGATGACTCCCTTCTTTTCTCCAGCTCCCTAACATCTTCCCATTCTTCCGCTGCTGGTCTGCAAGGCGCCGGGTGATCTCCCCAGATGACGTGGTTTCCACACATACACCCCTTGTACCTGCTCCACAGCCTGATGCATTTCTTTGGGTTAAAGTGTAAATGGTGTTTCTTGTCACCTTTTCATATGCGAGTGCCCTTGGGAAAGGAAACTCATTAAACTGCTATGGATCGTAATTATCTTAATATGAAGTCGTCTGTCAGGTCCCTCCCGCCCCCCTTCTCTCCCTCCTTCCCTCCTCCTTTCTCTTTCTTCCTCTCCTCCCTTCCACACAGGCCTATGTACATAAGCAGTTTAAAAGGTGAAATTGTTTTATAAGGCTTTTAACAAAAAAGAAATCTCTTTCCACCTGCCCCACTCCCAGTTCTGACTCCTTAGAAGGCAACTACTCTTTTAGCGTTTCCTTCTGGGGTTTGCCTCCATATTTCCAAATAAAATGTGGAAATTGCTGTTTCTTGATGTCTTTTTAACTTTTAGATAGTGCGTATTGGTTTCTGTTAAAGAAGATGAAGATATCGCTCTTTATTTTTTACCCAACTCACATAAACACACAATCGCCAAGGTTTATATTATTATTATTAAATATTATTCACAACATATATGGTATTAATACAATAGTTAAATGTCCCTTCTTCTAAAACTTTTTTTGTCTTAGTTTTCTTTGTAGCTACTGTTAATTTATCCTCAAAGTCTCTCCTCTCGGTCTGTTCAAATGCCTCAGATGATCTATCACTTTCATATTTGCACTGAAGACCTCTTCTTGGGGGCCCCTCTGTACTGACCTCGTCCCCTTCCCTGGCACCCTGACATCCCTGTGCCTCCCTCCCTGGGTAGACCCACGTCTTCCTCACCTTGGCACACTCTCTTATTTTGGAGAAGGACGTCTTCCAGTAGCTTTCTTTGAAGAATACATGCAGAGTGGATCTGAGACCTTGTGCGTCTAAAATCTCTTTCCCCTACCTTATTCTTGACTGGTAATTTGACTGGATGTCTCAGTGTGCTCAGGCTGCCGTAACAAAGCACCATAGACTGGGCGGCTTATAAACAACAGACATTTACACTATTGCTTCTTGCCCACCTAGGGTTAGGGAGCAGTGTCAGGAGTCAGGGTCTTTGTCGGCCAAGCAGCAGGCTGAACACCCCAGCTTCACGGAGGATGAAGGCTGCTGGGAGGAGAAGAAGAAAGGTAGCCAAGCAAGATGAGGGAGTGTCAGGAGAAACTGCTTCCTCAAAGGTATGTATCAGGCCAGCCAGGGCCTCGGCAGGACTAACAACATTAATTCACAGATGTTCTAGCTTTCAGGAAAGGCCCCAGGTATGACGTGCAGCAAGATACAGTCTGAGTCTTGTCTAGAGTCACAGGATAACAGAGTGACAGAGCTGGAAGGGACCATAGGGATCATTCATCCAACCCTGTCATTCCAGGTTCAGGGCTTCAGGGCTACACCTGGGGTCACAGAACTGAGGGGGGACATAGTGCTGGTCACAACCTGGCTAAGAGGAGGGCTCGCCCTGCCTGGGCACTGGAGCCATCACAGAGGGACAGCACCCACTATCCACATGCTCGCCATAGAACATTACGCACAGCTTTACGCACAGGGCGCTGGCTGACTCCCTCGGCAGGAACTCTGCTCTGAGCCTCTGCGGTGCTGCTCTCTTAGGCCATCTCGGGTTCCAGATTACATTATTATTATTATTATTATTATTATTATTATTTGACAAAGTCTCTCTCTGTTGTCCCAGGTGAGTGCCATGGGGCCAGCCTAGCTCACAACAACCTCAAACTCCTGGGCTCAAGTGATCCTCCTGCCTCAGCCTCCCACTTAGAAGCAAAACTGATAGGACTTGCTGATCAACAAGTCATGAAAGTAAGGAATTCGGTATGATTCCTCGTTTCTGGCTTAAGTAAGTGGGGGAATCGTGATGCTATGCACTGTCAGAGGAGAGCTGGGGAGTGGAGCGCTGGTTTGGGGGAAAATCGATAGATTTTGTTTTTGAGACAGGGTCCCACAATGTCATCCCGGCTGGACCTGAACTCTTGGGCTCAAGCAATCCTCCTGCCTCAACCTCCCAAGTAGCTCGGACTACAGTTGCGCACCACCATGCCCAATGACAGAGTTTTAAGATGTTAATTTTGTAGTGTTTTAGAGAAACGGGACTGGAGGTTGTCTGAAAATGCCAGATGGACATGACACTACACGCTTGAGGGTCTCAAGTTACTCCTCTGTGAAATGTCCCCCCACCCACACCACACCAGCCTCATTCCAACACTCTGGTCTAGGATGGTGTCTCTGCAGAAGTTGAACCTGTCGATTAATATCTCAGAGGAGAGACCAAGGGTGAATACATGCATCTGGGAGACAGCAGCATATAGACAGTTCTTCAATTCTAGGGAACTCAGGGGATCATCTGGGAAGAATGTATGGAAATAAAAGAGATGATTCCAGGGTGCCCGTGCCTTGAGGAGCCCCAACATTAAGTGGTCAGGTAGGGAAGAAAGACCCTGATAATTTCCATTCTCTTAGCTCTTCCGAAGGAAGCTGGACAAAGCAAGAAGAAAACTTGTGAAAACTTAAGTGACTCAAGTTTTCCCTCACGTTGTGGAGCGTGTCTCCTTGGAACCAACACCACAGCTATTAGCTAAAAGCCAGCCCGAAGGCAGCCGTGAAAGTCCTCCCTCTGCGAGGACTGTAACCCAGTTAAATCTAGAGTGACTCTGGACCCCAAGGAAAGGATTTTCTAAAGAAAGACTCTTTCTAGCAAAACCACTGGAAACTGCAGACATGATTTCACATAGTTTGACAGTTGATTCTGTGGTAGAATGCGTTTGGAAAGCGTAAGGGAAGAGTTAATGGTAGAAAACATCACCGTTTCTGAAGGAGAGAATTAGAATAGGTTATTTGTGTTTCAGTAATTCTTCAGGGGGTCCCTAACATCAGCTCAGGGCACGTTTGCCTGTGTGCAGGGGGCGGTGGGGACAGAGAATAAAAGCAGGAAGCTCAAACGACAGTGAGCACAGCCCACATGGGCGTGACCCCTGCAGTAGCAAGTTGCTGTCATTTTTTCATGTAAAACTGGGCAGCTTCCCCAGCTTCTTTCTCTTTTTCATCAAGATAAGTAAGTTTTCTGCCCCATTGGATATCAGGCTAATTTCCAGCTTCTTTGTATATTGGAAGTAAATTTAGAAGCTACAATAGGATTAAAAAGAAGACATGGTGCTTACTCATGCACTTTCATCCTAAACAATTTAATTTCTGAAACTGCTACCTAAACGAAAATGAACAAGACCATTTTAATTTTCAAATTACATGTTTCTAAAAAACACAACGCAGTAGCTTCCAGCTCAGGAAAGTCCTCTCTCTCTGAGTCTCAACTAATCATTTGTGACTGTGAAAAATGAAGCTTTAAAATTGAGATTTTTTTTTTTTTTTTTGCAGATGCGAAGTGCTGCTGCTAGTCTTTGTTCAAAAGTAACCTCCACTATATTATGGCCGTCAGAGTAATACATGGTCTCCCTCTCCAGAATGGGGATTACTAGGCCTTCTCACAAGCTACCGGAAGCCAGTATAAACAAGAGTACTTTTCATGCAAATAATGAGATATTCTTTTTA